>NC_081861.1:27572490-27881328 GCF_963259705.1 Myotis daubentonii | reverse complement strand
ATATATGTAAAATATGTATAATATATAAAATGTTATATATTTAATTATATAATCGGGATATATATATATATATATATATATATATATATATATATATATTCTAATTCTTACAGTAACCTTGTTAAGATATCTCTATATACTACAGATGAAGAAACTAAAGCTAAGAGAAACAGTGATTTGTGCAAGGTTATACACCTAGTAAGAGCCACAACTGAATTCAGGTCTATCAATCCAAAGCTCATCTTCTTTCTACTATATCACATGGTCTCCCATAGTATTAATACCAAACATCTAAGTGTTTTCAAAAGGGACTCACTATAAATACTTTAGTGAACTTTGGATCATACAGAAGCCCATGTATGATGGAGCTTCCTCTTTTTCCCAGGTGTGTGTGTGGGGCGGGGGGTAGAATCCATCCACAGGTGCTTGTCTAATCTTTCTTATGACTTCCACTCCCCTGCTTCTCTTTACCTACTCATTGTTGATGGCAGATCTTAACACCTGCGTCTATCTGGAGTCCATACACTAGCCTAGCCCAGTTTATCCCTAAGCAAACTGTCCAAAATTAATGAGCAGCATCACTCTTTTGGCTCTTCATCATCTTTATTTATATTTGTTTATTTTTATTTAAGCACTTTCTATGCTGTGCGTCCCCTCTGAAGAAACCGTGAAAACAGTTTTAGACTCTTACAGAACCCTTAAACTCCCTGGAACCTGGCTGAACACATAGTGGGTATTCCTTAAGTTCGGTTCATCAAACATCTCTATTGAGAGTATTCTTCAGGTAGGATTATGGGAACAGTGATGGGCCCTCAGATTTTGGCCTCACCAATGCTGGGGTCTCTAACCAATTGAGTAGAGCCACCCAGATAAAATTGATTTGAGGTAATTTGGAAATAATTCAGAGGACAAATTCAGAGGACTGCCACTGTCCCCAGGTGAAAAAGTACCATGCCCTCAGTTCAGCCATTAGTGGTTTACATTGTGCTCTGAACCCTTCAGAGATGCATTTTTAAATAATCACACTATATCTAACCAGGATTTATAGAACTTAGTGAGGTTGTGAGTTCATAGAAAAAAATGGTTATGCAAATACTGTCATTATCATGTGCTCAGCAGCAGTAACAACTATTTATTATGTGCTCATTGAGTGCAGAGCACTTTATTAGGCACTGGAGGAGTCACACCCAAGTGTGTTGTAAATAATTTCACAATGCCATTTGCAGTAAAATATTCCACTATTTGGAAAGCCTTTCTAAACATTTTCTAAGAACCACAGAAATTTCACTGCTAAACTTCATATTAAAAAACAAAATCATGCCAATGTTTTCATACAGAAACCACTGTCCTTGCATAAGGATTTTAGTTTCATTAAGTTCTTAGGCTACAAATAGAAGTCAGTGGTGCCAGGGCTCTCCCACCCATGAATCATGGGGCAAAAACACTGTCACTCTGATATATGTTGGCATTTTTTATTGTGGCCACAAAGCAATCACAAGCAGATGGTACAACTAACTTCTATTTGTGTCTTAGCTACTAAACTTCTTGAGAGGAAGAACTCTGTGTATAGGTCAAGCAAATCTGTGGGTGTCTCTATGCATGGCAGTGAATCAAAAGTTGTTACAGGCGTAGTAAAACTGGTCCTCTTGCATCTTACTGGTGGCAGTGAAAGCTGATACATCCCCATTGGAAAGCAATTTAGAAACATGAATAAAAATGCTCATATCCTTTAACTCAATAACCCCAATACTTTAAGAAAATGATCTAATATCAGGAGAAAGCATTATGTATGAAGAAGTAGCTTTATTTATAATGGTAAAATCTTTGAAGCAATCTGAATGTACAGCAAAAGCAAGCTGATTAATTATGATGAATACTTAAAAGAATCTTATGGCCACAAAAATGATTAATATGAAGATTTGTGGCAACATTAAAAAGTGTTTCCAATATAGTGTTAATTTTAAGAACTCTAAATCACTTGTATACTTCTAATTATGTAAAAAGTTGGAGTGTGATGTTTCTCAATATTAGAAAAGAAGATATGAAAATGAAAACAATTGGAATACAAGAATGGCACTGTGAGAAATACTTTTCCATCTATTTTCCAAGCTTTCTCTAATATTACAATATAATCTTTATGATTTAAAAGTGGGATGAAAAACGAGGGTCAAAAATTCTTTTTAGTAGAGGGAATCCTTGAAGAAAATAAATAATGGCTGCCTCTCCCAAAACCCAAGAATTCAGTTTGCACAGTGAACACCATCCATCCGTTACTCCTTTGCTACTTTCATTTTTGTTGGATATAGTTCCACATACCTGGTTAATGTGCTTCAGCTTGTCAATAATCTGGCTGACCACCGGTTCAGGGCCCTTCATTTTCAGCTCATGGAGGTTGAACTGATTTTTCATTCCATTCCTCGCTGCCTTTTGGCTGTATCTGCAAAGGTGAAGGTAAAGAGAAGATTTGTCACAGGAGAGTCTGAAGCAAAGTGAAAGCTGACTTGTATTTGGCACCAATGGTGAAACTGACCACAAGCTCTCTTCAGACTTTTAAACCATGGGATGACCCCATAGAACAAAAATAAACCACTGCAGATAGAGTCTCTTTACAGTGCAGAACAATATTAGTTAACAAACATTCATTCAACATTCTTTTTTCTAAGTGTTGGAAGTACAACAATAACAGAGACAGATAAAGCCTTTATTGTGCTCTCAGTCTAGTGCAGCTGTGGGCAAACTACGGCCTGCGGGCCGGATCCGCCCGTTTGAAATGAATAAAACTAAAAAAAAAAAAAAAAAAAGACCATACCCTTTTATGTAATGATGTTTACTTTGAATTTATATTAGTTCACACAAACACTCCATCCATGCTTTTGTTCCGGCCCTCTGGTCCAGTTTAAGAACCCATTGTGGCCCTCTAGTCAAAAAGTTTGCCCACCCCTGGTCTAGTGTATAGTCCTGAAGAGTAAGGGCCAATGGCAATGCTAAGGGAGGTCCTGGATGTTGGCCAGGGAAACACACAGGAAAGACCTTAACTCTGAGTGTGCTTTCTACTCATTTGACGGAGAAAGACCCTTGCATGTTCTTTACTTCTTTCTTCTCCAATTGCTCCTCCCACAATTTCCCACAGGCCTTGAAGCTGGGTTTATTTTGAGGAGGCTTTCCCAAGCCATTTGCAGCATAAATTTCCCCTTATATTGTTTTTCAATTAAAATAGTTTAACCAGGTTAAGGACAAATTTAAATATATATATACTAGAGGCCCGGTGCATGAAATTTGTGCGGGGGGGTGGGGGGAGTCCCCTCAGCTCAACCTGCACCATCTCCAATCCGGGAGCCCTCAGGGGATGGCCTACTAATGGCTTGGGCCTGCTCCCCGTGGTTCTCTGCTCTCTGCGGGGCCTGCCTGCTCCAAACCACGGCTATGGGCAAGCAGGCCCTGCTGGGTGCTGCCTGCAGGCCGTGCTTGCCTGCTTGCGGGTCGCTGTGGCTACAGGGCCAAGCAGGCCTGTGCTTGGCTGCTCGTAGGTGGCTGCAGCAACCGCCAAGCAGGCCCTGCTGGGTGCTGCCTGCGGGCTGCGCTTGGCTGCTGGGCTCACGTTGCTGGGGTGACGCAGCCAGCATCCTGCCCTGGCTGCTATGTGTGCCGCCATCTTTGTCGTGGAGTGACAGTTAATTTGCACATTACTCTTTTATTAGATAAGATATGTATATTTATATATATCCTAGTATATAAAAACCCTGGGTCTGTCACATCCAAAATGACCAGAGGTTTGACCTAATACCCAGGCTGCGCGTGCAGCAGGCACTGGTGGGTGGGGACTTGTGGCAGTGGAGATGGGGATGGGGGAGGCAGGGCCAGCACTCAGACTCACTCACAACCACACACGTGCACAGACACACACAGCGCCCACCAGCTCACAGCCTTTTCTCCCTTTCTTTCCCTCCCTCCCAGCTTGCTCTTGGAGCCTCTCTCAGAATGAGGAAACAAAACAGACTGGGCCTGAAGAGGCCTGGATGGAAGGGAGGGTGGGCAGAGGGTGGAACAGCCCCCACTGGCCCCACCCCCTCACAGCTGGGGAAGAGGGAGACAGGGAGACAGGGAGACAGGGAGGCAGGGAGGTTTGGAGGACTACTGGGAAAAACAAAGAGAGACAGAGACTGGGCGAGATCAGGCTGGCAGGGGAGGGCAGTTGGAGGCAACCAGGCTAGCAGAGAAGGGCAGTTGGGGGCAATCAGGCAGAGGCAGTTAGGGGTAATCAGGCAGGCAGGCAGAGATGTTAGGGGCGATCAGGCAGGGAGGCAGGTGAGCGGTTAGGAGCCAGCAGTCCCAGATTGTGAGAGGGATGTCCAACTGCCGGTTTAGGCCTGATCCCCCAAGGGGTCCTCAATTGGAGACGGTGCAGGCTGGGCTGAGGGATGCCCCTCCCCATGCACGAATTTTGTGCACCGGGCCACTAGAATATATATAAAAGCCTAGGCGACTGTTTGACCATTCGACCGGTAGCTATGACGCACAATGACCACCAGGGGGCAGACGGTCAACGCATAGGCATGGAAACATGGACAGAGTGATCAATCTCAGAGGGAAGGGGGGAGGGCGGGAAGAGATTAACCAAAGAACTCATATGCTTATATGCATAGCCCATGGACAGGGGCAATAGTGTGGTGAAGGCCTGGGGTGAGGCGGGGGCTGGGTGGAGGGGGGAAGTAGGGGATGTCTGTAATAATATCAACAATAAAAAATAAGAAGGTCATCCTCTGAAAAGGCAAGTATTTCGTAGTCAAGTTGAAGAGAACATCTGATTGCATTTCTTCTAAAATGGTAGCCTAACATATTCATTTTATTTAACTTTAAAAGTTAGTGAATACATGAATCACCAACCATTAAACATCAACTGCCTTTGGGGGCTGTAAAGAAACATTCTTTATCAGCTTACTACTAGTCTTCTTTTTTATGTTCATATAACCCTCTCTCTTTAAATATCATTTCCCTTTGATGACACCATCAACTCCATATTCTTTTTATTTACACCTACTGATGTCTGAAGCAGAGACCCTATTCACAGATAAAAAGGTAAGGCTCATTAGAAATCTTCTGAAATAAATGTCTCTAGAGACATTTCCTTGGATTTGTTCATATAGAAGCTTGCTGACCACTTTTATGCCCACTCCTACAAAACAAACATTTTCCTGAAGTTTATTATCTTCATTGGAATAGTGCAAAGACATCTGCCAACTTAGGGATTTTACACTACATTCCTTCTTCCAGCTCATTTATAAATATTAAATCAAATTAGTCCCACAGCTGAT
The DNA here is from genome assembly GCF_963259705.1 of Myotis daubentonii. Lineage (NCBI taxonomy): Eukaryota > Metazoa > Chordata > Mammalia > Chiroptera > Vespertilionidae > Myotis > Myotis daubentonii. The sequence goes on along the minus strand of NC_081861.1, from coordinate 27,876,016 downwards.
CTCTTGCAGCCCTACTATATTATTTTCTGTCATTCATAAAACTGTCCTTTTAGCTCTACCAGTATTTTTTGTTTCTTATCTCCAAGCCATGTATAAGGAACCAGGACTAAACACTGGCCCCCAATTCCATGGTAACTCAATTTTCCCAAAACAGCTTTGGGTTTTAAAGCTTGCCAAACTTTTTAAAAGTTGAAATAGCATACATTATTCTGCTCCATCAGTGTGCTATTTAAATCCTCAAAGGACTCTAGTAAATTAAGCATGGTTTCTGGTTGCAAAAGTGTTGGGAAGAGCTGGCCTGTGGCTAAGACGTAAAACTTGCTTTTATTTTATTTACTGTACAAAGCAGTACCCAAAAGTACTGATACCACTGATGCTGGTAGCTGCTAACTTATTCAGGTTCTCACTCTCCTTCTCTGTAGATGCCTGAAGTTCTCTCCTAATGAGAATTGAGGGCCTCACTGAACCACTCTGATGCATCCTGACCTGCTGCCATTGCATCTAAACGTACAGTGGAGACAGTCCTGCGTTGTTCATGCTCCTTTTATGTACATTCCATGCACCATCCCATGTAGTCTGTGATCTCTTTGAAGGTTGAGGCTTGGTTAGTTCCCTTTTGTACCACCTAGAGCACATTGTGGTACTTGTAATAATAATAGCTGTCAGCATTGAGTGCTTTCTCTGTGCCAGTTAATGTTATAAGCACAGAGGAAAAAGAAAACATGTATTGCCTCATTTAATCCTCCTAACAACCCTATGAGATAGAAACTATTATGATCAGCCTTTTTTTGCAGATGAGGAAACTGAGGCACAGAGAAGTGAAATCACTTTCCCGAGATCACACAGCTAGTCAATAGCAAAGCTGGAGTTTGAACTTTGTGAGTCTATCTCCAGCTGCCTCTGTTCTTAACCATTATACTACTGTTGCTTCCTTAGAAATAACCCGTACTGACTAAATATTTGACATTTCCTCACCACATTGCTTCATTGTATATGGCAATTTGCAAGCTACTAGTATCATCCTACAAGGCTCACAACAGTGCCTGCAGCAATATCTCTCTTTACCTATTCAGCAGATTCCTGGGCTTGGCCTTTAAAAGCCCTTGGGGAGAGCCCTGTGTATGAGGTTTCTTCTCCCAAACAGAGGTCCACAGTATTGCTATTCAGTGAAATATTTACATTCTTGGGAGATAAGGTGTTGAAGTTAGAGAAATAAATACCCCACCACCACCATGTCAGTAGACAAACACCAAAGGTGATTTGAAATCTCTTAGGAAAATGAATGCAGGAGACAACTGTGATTGACGTCTTTGTCACTTGGCTGTAGCACTGTGACATACGTGATGTGTTCCTAGGGAATTTTACATAACATGTATGCTTCGTGCTCCAAGCCCAGAGGGATTCAGTTCGGGGTGTCTCCATAGTTTTGTTTTAATTAATTCAGTATTTCTTTTCCACTCGCTCCTTCTGTGCTACTGGTGCACATAGTTCGTGACAGGCTTTGCATGTGGATGAGCCATCACAGCCATAATTTTCCTCATCCAAAGATTGTTCAGAGTGTCAGGAATGGAGGCACTGTTGGCCATGGGGGATTTTAATAATGGGTTGTCTGCTCAGTACCACTAATCTCTAATTAGATTAATTGTCCTCTCTTCAGAATGTTGTTTGTTTCCTAAAGCTTTGAAATGGTTCTGGCAATGAACACTGGCCAGCAGAGGAGGGAAAATAAATAGAAGGAAGTTCCTACCTCTCATAGCTAAAGTTTTCTTAACTGGACATGTTGTGTGTGATGTTAGAAGTGTCACCTTTAAGCATTACATGTGGCATCATCTCACTTCCCCATCTACTTTGGTATCCGTATAGCACAAAAACGACTGCTATAATACCAAGAAAAACCTATTTGTGAAGTGAAATGGGGGATATGCTTCTGTTCAGGCAGATTGGTTGGGGATGAGGGAGGAAAAGAAGGGGGGTGAAACCTGTGCAAAAGCCATAAGAGAAAAGGAACCTAATTAAAACAGGACATCTGGGGGTGATTGTTTTGGGACAGTTGAAGCAAAGATAGCACTTGTAGAAGAGGAATAGAATCAAACAAGCGTAAAATGGGAGATCTTTTCTTCCCATTTCCATGCTGGCTGAGGCAGCAAGGGTGTAGTAGAAGGAAATCAAATTCAAATGTAGACCATTCCAAATGGAAGCACCCTTAAGAGATCAACTTATCCAATTCCTCGTTGTGTAAATGAAAACACGGAGACCCAGAGAAGCACTTTCCTAACAGCACAAGTTGTTAGTGTCACAACTCCCACATTTAGAAGAGATTCCTTTCTTTAAAAGGTTTCTTACTAGTAAACGCACATTGCTGATTTTGACACTACTAGTAATGATTGAGGACAGGAAAGCTGCTAGAAAGTTAACTTGCCTTCTTCCCTTAGGCATTAGAAGGGTGGCAAGAGTTTGAGAGCAAGTCTTAGAAGAACTAACTCCTCCCTCCAAAAAATTTGATTTCACACAAGTTTAATTTGCTGCCTGTTCTAGACAGCCACAAACAAGTTACAGATCTCACATTCTCACATCGCCATCTAATGGAAAGATTGTAGTATTGCATGTAGCCCCTAACCCAAACAATGGTTTATCAGACTGTTTCCTTTGAAAAGTACTCCTGTTACAATAATCACTGTGGAAAATGGGATAATTTAAAGAGCATAAAAAAAAAAACTAGAACACAGGGTAGAAAAGCCATATTAAGAGGCCTATTAGGTTGTTCTTTTTTTCTATCCAAAACTAAGCTTTAATTTATAAAAAATGAACAGAAAAATAAAGCAAAGGTGAAAATAGCTGAGTTTTGCAAATGCTTTTCATAACGATGGCAACAATTTGATTCTTATTACTTATGCACATATTTTTATTGATTATTTTAGAGAGAGGAATGGAGAGATAGAGAAACCTAGATGTGAGAAAAACATCACTCCTTCACATGCCCAACTGGAGATCAAACCCACAACCTGGGTATGTGCTCTGACTGGAAAGTAGGGCAATGCTCCAACCACATGAGCCACACTGGCCAGGTCTATGCACATATTTAAATAAAAATGTTTTCATAATTGTTGGCACAGCAACACCACTTTGGAGCAAATTTGGAGAGTGCTAGAAACAAATATATCCTTCATACTTCAAGAAATACCTGTGTTCTCAAGCAACAGACTTTCAGAAATTATGGATAGATTTCAATGGAAAGGTAGGAAAAGACAGAGAAGAAACCAGGGAGATGTAAACCCATTTATATCTCATTTAGTAGACATTAGCTATGTAAGGGAATCACTGTATTAGAATCAGTCAGTTTTTAGCCTATTTTCAAACCTCACTGTGAGGACCGATTAAAAGATTGGTCTTGGAATATAATAAATAAGTTATTTAAACCTAGAGAAGCAAATAATATTTTCTAGATGGTGAGGAAAGCTTGAGAAGTTGCTATCACTGCCATAGGGAGAAGAGTTGATGGCTACAGAGAGTAGCCCCCAGCAGAGAAAAGAAGGGAGAGAGAAAATTTCTGAGATTAGATCACCTGAATGTTTGTCTGAAGAAGCAAACTCTGCAGAGGAGCCTGGAGGTAAGCAGACAGAAAAGTACACAAGGAAGCAAAGGGATTCTTATGAGAACTTCAGTAACTGTGGGAACACTGGTGAGGACTGCCTCCTGGGCTTTGAGCCCTGACCATGGGCAGTCAGGATACTAGGCCAGGATAGGCGGAGCTGGCAAAGAGTTCTCTGTTGGGTGTCCTTAAGGGGAACAGACCAGTGAGGAGAAGAGGACTCTGACCTAGTTTAAATCTTACAATAACAGAAAAAAAACCCACCTCAACTCAAAAGCTCAATAATTGGGAAGGGAGGGATATACAGAGCACAGTGTATGATGGGGGTTAATTATTCAATTAGCCCAAACTCATTTACCAACTCCTTCTGGCCCAGAGAATTAGGCCAGAAACCAGATGTTTTCTTGTGCCACTGGAGTTAAACCAAAAGGAAATGATCTTTACCTGTTTTTTAAGTTGTTTAAGTTAGACTTTTAACTCATGAAAATTTCAGAGTTGGAATGAACTCTTGAAATCAGTCCAATGCCCTCCTCTTACAGATAGGCAAATTGGGCCCCAGAGAGACCAAGCAGTAGCCATTCAAGTTAGTATTGGTATTACTGCTGGTGGAACATGAATGAGGCTATAACTCCCCCCAGATAGAGGCGTCAAAAAGAAGGTCAGAGAATAGGTCACATACCTCAACAACACATAGGAACATTGTAACAAAGTAACTGATTTTCAAAATAATGGTTAATAATTAAATTTTTAAGAGGTGAAATTCAGTTTGTTGCACAATTTACTTACTGAGATGGTGAACACATAAGACATTTTAGAAAGGCTGAGTCAGGTGATGGAAAAAGCACTGGTCTTGGAGTCAAGACACAGACAGGTTCAAAAGCTGGTTCTACCACTTATTCTGTGACTTTTAACAAGTAATTAAACCCTGATGAGCTCCAGTTTTCTCATCTATAAAATGGGATAATGCCACCCGCATTGGTTTGAGGATTAGTTGATGAATGAATGTTAGTAAATTGAGGTACCATAGGCAATGTGCTTAGAAGAATGCCCAGCCTATATATATATATATATATATATATATATATATATATATATATATATATATATATATATATATACTGGATGTCTGGAGAGAGGACTTCAAGTGTTTCAAAATTAATTTTAGTCCATTGAAGAATAAATCATTTACTTGGGCCGACATTAAGTTTCCCAAGTGACCAACTTTGGGTGTCAAAAGCCTGTTCCACTCTCTCCTCCTGCCACATTCCATATTCCTTCTCTCTATTATAGATAACTGGAGGCCTGGTGCATAAAATTCATGCATGGGTAGGGTCCCTAGGGCTGGCTGGTACTCAGAGTCGATCAGGGCCTTCCGGCTGCTGGCTGGGACCTCCCTTCCCCAGCTGCCGGTTGCCAGCTGGGGCCTTCCTTTGTTCCACACCACCCCTTGGTGGTCAGCACAATCAAACTCCCAGTCTCCTGGTGGAACTCCCAAGGGGACAATTATTTGCATATTAGGCTTTTATATATAGATACCAGGGGCATGGTGCATGAATTCATGCATGGTTGGGGTCTGGCCGGCCTGCCCTGATTGGGCTGATTGGGCTAGGCCAGCCGGGGGGAGGGGATGTGGGAGGTTGGCCAGCCGGCCCCGCTCCCTGGTCAAACTCCAGTAGAACTCCTGGTCGAGGGGACAATTTGCTTATTACCCTTTTATTATATAGGATTCTGCTTCCACTTTGTATAACTGTCACAAGTAATGAATTAGATGGCTCTTGAAAACATCCACACACTTTTTCAAATCTCTTCAGAACACTCTTTTGTTTGTCTCTGGTACTCATAGGGTCCACAACAAGCATCCATTCTCCTTTTAATTTTTTAAAAATTTTTATTGATTTCAGAGAGGAAGTGAGAGGGAGAGAAAGATAGAAACATCAATGATGAGAGGGAATTATTGATCAGCTGCCTTCTGCACGCCTCCTACTGGGGATAGAGCTTGCAACCCGGCATGTGCCCTTGGCCGGAATTGAACCCGGGACCCTTCAGTCTGCAGGCCAAAGCTCTATCCACTGAGCAAAACAGGCTAGGGCAAGCATCCATTCTTTACTGCAGTGATCTTCAAAATGAAAAATAGGACTCTGAAAGTCTACCTCACCAACTCAAGACCAATTGTGAGAGAGGTAAGTCTGAGTTAGGGAAAGGTAATACTTGTGGATTTTTTTCCTTGCACATTTCAAATATATGTGGCAACACCAAGGAAAGTCTCCTAAAATGTTGCTTTGCATGTCCTACTGAACCTCATTGTGAACCGCCCAAGATCATGAGAGAAAGACAAATTGTTTCATATGAATGGGTTCTGCTGAAATACTTTTAAAGAAGGCTCAAAATTCCTGCCACTGTTTTCTGACGATCCTCTTGTCTTAGCCACAGTCACTTGCATGTTTCAAAACCCATGTCCTGAGCCAATGGTGACAAAAGCAGGAAGGTAATAGCTTAGCAGACTGGTCTATCAGGCCCAGTTTCTGGAATTAGTCTTGGCCCTTGAAACCAGTATTTCATGTTTTTGGAGCAAACTGCAGATGTTTAGGCATGACTTCCACTTGCCAGCTAAACTTCCCCAGGCTGTATGACCTGAGCTCTATCCTGGTTTCCTGTTTGCATTTGTCTGTGGTCATTACTATGCTTTACCTAGTGCCTGGAATACAGTAGGTAGTCAATAAATGTCTGTTGAACTCAACTGAGACCGAAGGCCTTACTCAAAGTTCAGCTTAGGTTGTGGAAACTCTGCCCTACTCTGCCCAGCTCTTGTCAGCCTGTTTCTGCTGAGGCCCTTTACCCTAAAACTGCCTCTACTGACTGAGGACCTACCTTTTACTAGACTTGTGTCTGGGCCCTGCCAAGGACAGCTACCACTTTGTCCCACCCATTAGATTGCACCACTTTGTAAAACAATGCTTACCTAGAAAATGGTAGAGTTCCTTCCCTGGGCCCAAGGGAATATCATTACTCAAGTGGTGGGTCACTTTTCACTTAGGCCAGCCACACAAGTGAGTTCCCACAGCCCAAGCACCACTCCTTCCAGCCCCTGTGCCATCCCCTTAGACCAATCACTAGTTCCCACACTGAGCTTACTCCAAGTTACACACCTGCTATTAATATTGATTTGCATCACAAACTCTTTCCTAATAGTATAAACTTGAACCCATTTCTGGGTCTGACTAAATGACATGTCACTGTTGTGAAAACAAATCCTCTGACATACCTGTTATATTTGCAACAGTCAAGACAATAACTTTGAAAGGGTTACAAATCTCAGTTTTTTGGGTCAGAGAAAGAATTATCTGTCTTCCTTCAGGAACAATACAAATGCTCTCCATTCAGTACTTACCCATCAATTATCTACATAGCCCTGTGCTCAATCACAGAACCCTGGTAGTTGGAGGTCTGGAATTTTCCAATGTTCTGGCACATAATCTTCAGTTTGAACTTCATAAACTACATCCTGGTTTTGGCTTTGGCAAATCTGGTCCTCAGAAAATGAAATCTTCACCTAGTAACTGTGTTGGAATCCCTTGCAAACCTGTGATTCAGAGTATGCAGCTCCACTACCTCAAGACCCAAATACAGACACACCATCTTACATCACGACCCCTCAGAACACCAGCATATAGTGGCTGATGGGAAGGAGAAGGGATTGGCAAGAATAAGGTGTTAGACTTGCCCAAGAACACTTAAAGGTCTTGTCCGCAGAGTACTGGTAGAAATGCTACTTCTGCTGTCTTCCCTTAAAATCATTCCTAGAGTCCCAGAATCCAGGCTGCAGTCATAGCCATGAGGTAGAAGGAAAGACACTCAGCAAGTCGGCCTTGTGGAAGAGAGTGGTGATCATGTGCACGGGCAGAGTAACTGGCACAGAGACACAGGGGAAAGTGCTCACCTCTGCCAGTATCTGACTATCAGAATAGCTCTGCCCTTGGCAGGTCCAAACCTGGCACTGTCGCTCTCTAGTTGTCAGCCATAAAATAAAACTAAAGAATAACAGAGGGAAGAAAAGGTGAACTGAAGTGTAAACCACCCCCACTCCAACCGCCCCAGTAGCTGCAGGTGTCCTCAGCTCCCCAACCTTTTGCACCTGCTCTCCTGCTGGAACAAGTGGCCTATTGTGCGAAACTGTGTGCATGGAGGTGCTAAGCAAACAAGAAGTGACTCTCCTGATCATAAAGTAGATGGGATTCCAGGAAAACTTTACTAAGCCAAATAAAAGTGATTGTAAAGCACTTGGTAAAATATAAACTGCTACTTAAATACTTAAAAGTTCACAGCAATGCACACAAGGACAACTAGATCAAAAATTACCTTTAGCCTGTAGGGCCTTCAGAAAGAGTGAAAATTGTCTCCCTCACTCAGTTTTTTTTTTTCCTAAGCCACTTTGTATTTCTCTTCTCTTACTTGCCTTCAGCCCTTGGCACTTCCCTAGATGTATATCTTCCCATACTGATATATTTCTGTGGTTAGAGGGTTTTTAATTTTCATTCTGGTGGTTGTGTCAACTATTATTTGGAGCAACAGACGTTGAATTCTATGTCTTTTGCTCAGAAGCCCATTGGGGTTATGTGGTGCTATGGGGCAGACATTTTCTTTAAGATGTAATTATGTGAATTTCACCCAAACTCTCCAATATTGGAAACTAAAAACAACTCTGACAACATGTCAAACAGCCAACTTATCTGCTCCTCTATAGCCCCAAAGATACCTTGAGGAGTCAAATGAAGAAAGAACTTATAGTTTTCCTAATGAGAATGATTACACCCTGGGGCTCCTTTTGAATCACTTTCACTTTGAACTGCTTGGGAAGCCATCCAGGAAAGAACTAGAATTTCAAACTCATCAAGTCAGTTTTATGGAATTCCTCCTCCTTTCATACTCTCTCCCCCTCAAATATTCTTGTCATAGAATCTCATAGCCTGTTAGAGCTGGAAAGAACTTTAGAGACCATTTTGTTCAATCCATTTTTAAAATAAAAGACTGAAGGATAATGACTTGCTCAATATCACACAACAAACCCATGGTAGAGCTAGGACCAAGCCTGGACCCCTAATCTAGAGCTAAAGAGGTTTCTTCTTGCATAAGCTTCAAAGCTCCATAGGGGATACACAGGCAACAGCTGTATTATAAGAGCCATGTGTGTAGAGGAGAGTTGAATGAAAGGCTTGCCTTGGGGGTGGGTAAAGGTCATTAGCTCTTTCTCCCAGGGAATGCCACCTAATAGCCTTGGAAAGATCTGAGAGTAGAGAAACATGGTAAGAGAGGCAGGAAAGGTACTTCTACTTTAGTGGACCTGGACCAAGAAGAGACCAAGGAAAGGAGGGGACTTAGTAGCACAGGCCATGGAAAACCTGAACAGAACTTCCATTCCAGGTCTTCTGGACTAGAGAGGAAGGCAAGCTTAGATCAGGATTCCCATAAAGAACAGGAAGAAGGCAGGAGAGCTTTGAACCCATGAAGGAGACAAGCCAGGTATTTCACAGGCAGGGCAGTGTAGTGGGTAAGAGGGCATAGACTGCCTGCATTTGGACCCCATCTCCCTTAGTAGTGCTGTGGCTTTTAGTAAGTAACTTCATCAGTACAGTGGGGATAATAATAATGTTCAGCTCAAAAGGCTGTTGTGAGGATGAACTTATTTAATGTGCACAAAGTGCCTAGCACTGTGCCTGGCACATGGCAAGCACCATAGAAATGTTAGCTGTTATCGTCATTAACCACCTCTGCTGTTTCAGTTCTGCTTTCTGAAGTTTCACTTCACCTGTAGACAGATTTGGGGTGGGGGGCAAAGGGAAACGAAAAGTGGTCAGAATGCTTCAGGAAGAAAAAGGTAAGAGAAGTTCAACAGGGAAAGTAGAAAAACCAACAGAATGGGTAAGCTGTAGCTCTCCCAGTAATCCTTCATCCCTCCAATGTAAATCCCCTAACAAATGCACATTTCCCACATATTTATGAGCTTCTAGAGGCATAACTGTCAGTAGGTGACCAAATCTCTCTTTGCCGGGATTGAAAGGTTTCCTAGGACTTAAGACTTTGTGTGCCCAAACTGAAAAGTCTCTGGCAAAGTGGAACCATTGATTGCTATAGGAAATTACTATTTGCTATAACCAGAGCATAGAACACTGTTGTTAGATGAGACTTCCTTTTGTCTATGAAGAAAAAAAAGTTCTTCTCTGGTTAATATCTCCCCACTCAGCCCTTTACCCCCACCTTTCTTCTGAGATTTGTCAGTCTGTTCCATGCTTCTACATCTCTGGATCTATTTTGTTCTGAATCTATTTTGTTTATTTTGTTCATTAGATTCCACATATGAGTGAGATAATGTCTTACTTGTCTTTCTCTGGCTTATTTTGCTTAGCATAATACTATCCAGGTCCCTCCATGCTGTCTCAAAGAGTAAGAGGTCCTTCTTTTTTACAGGTGCATAGCATTCCATAGTGTAAATGTACTTATATGCATATATGCATAGCCCATGGACACAGATAATAGTGTGGTGAAGGCCTTTGAGGGGTAAGTTTGAGTTGAGGGGGTCAATGGGAAAAAAGGGGGACATCTGTAATACTTTCAACAATAAAGATAGATAAAAAAGAATAAATGAGATGGTGTATATGAGAAGAGTTTGTAATCTGTAGAGCATTATAAAAATTAAAATTAATGATGACGATGATGATAATAGAAGTTAAAATAAAATGAAAAGGTAATCTCCTACCAAAAAAGTTTCTTAAATAAATGGATTTTCCAAGAGAGTATTACCCAATTTGAGGAAGATGGTCATTAGCAGGACATTCATACAGCAATAGCCTCATTATCAATGATTCTTATTTGTTTGCTTTGATTCTATACTGCTGCTTTCTCCAAGTTATATTCCCAGCACTGTTATTATATGTGTTTAAAAGTAATAAAACTGATTTATTTAAAAATGCTCTGTCACTCAGATTTTTCATTAATTTAAACAGATGCTCCCACCCATTAATGTATTTCCTTATCCAGGGCCAATTGGCTTATTCAGCAGCATGGACCAAACTTGTTTAAAAATAGAATTTGTGGGGATAGATGGATTTGCTTAAGGAAAAAAATTAAAAAGTAATTTTCTGAAGAGATGCATAGAAAGAGATACTCAAGAAGCTGCCAATGGGGCCGTGTTTGTAGAGAGAGCCCAGTAATGCTGTGTTAATTAGCCAACATTTATTCAGAGTAGAACTTCCCTCTGTATTTGATCTACTTTTCTACAACAACATCTAAGAAGTTATGAAGGATGTTTCATAATTTTCACAGACATTTCATATATATTTTTATTGGAAGCTCACAACAACCCTATGAGGTATGCAAGGGAGGCATTAATTTCACAATTTCACAGGAGAAAACAAAACAGAGTTTAAGTACCCTGCCCAAAAGCACACAGACATACGATAAGGATGCTAGATTCAAGTTTGTTACCAACAGGTATGTTTGTCAGTTCATCGGCTGGATGCAATAAACATGTATGGAGAGTCTACTCTCTTCCAGGTAAACTAACAATGAGTAAATTTAGATAGAATAAACAGTACTTGTCTTGAAGGAACTAGTAGAAGAATAGTGACAGACATGTAATACAGGGTCACTGGTGATATGCTAGGTATATCTACATGATGAGGGGGTCTTTAACCCAGGCTAGGGCACGGAGCAGGAGGATATAGGCTCCTCAGAAGAAATGCCACTGAGTTAAGGATAAGTAGGGGTAAGCCATGATGGTCCTTGTTTTAGTCCTCTCTAATAGTATTTGGAAATTAGCTTTTCAGCCTGAGTTCTTGTGTAGCACCATCCCCTCCAACATGTCCCTCCAATCCAAAGCTGGTATATATACCCGTCTTGAGTGAGGATGGTTTTTACTCTGGCTTCTGTTGAACAGGAACTCATTTCAGCTCTTGGCCTGAAGCTGTTCCTCAAAGAAAGGAAGGGGTCAGCATGGGCAAATGAGTGGTTCAAACCAGGGTGGTTTAAAATCCATGTGACATGTGGATCAGTAAAATATGGGCAAAAAGTAGGAAGCAGTTGTGATCCTGGAGCTACAAGTTAAAATAAAGTTTCCTTCATGGGGGAAAAAAGAACTTCATTATAAGGTAACAAACCCAAGGATCAAAGCTAAACTCAAAGAAAAGAATAAAATTCATTGGCTTGAAAAATTGGGAAAACATGACTGATTTTAATGATTTCTCTCTTTTTCCTCAAAGGTTAACCCAAGGATAACAGAAAGGACTTTAGAGCATAGGTTAACTAGATCTGACGTTCAACTAGACCAATTCTGGCTTACAATGTAAGTAATTTCGGAAGACTGCCTGGGTTAATCACTATGAAGTCCTAGGAGGAACTATTGAAACTTCTTGTTATAAAACAAGATATTCAAGGGAGGGAGGTCATCCAGTACATACTCTCAGATGCAAATAACTTTCACTTGATCCCTAGTAGATCCAAATGCCCACATTTTGCACCACGCAGGACCAGATATAGGGATTTTGATTTGTTGTTGTTGTTGTTGTTGTTGTTGTTGTTGTTGTTGTGTGTGTGTGTTTGCTGCTGTTGTTATTGTTTTGCATGAGACAGAAGAAATAAGATAATAATGAGAGGGAGTGGGTGAAGCTGTGGATCATTGAAGGGAGCTAAAATCAGGCCTAACTCCATCTATCTTCCAGTAAAGAATTACAACATCTGTTTTTACTTGGCTTGTTTTATTGAATAAGAGCAATCATAGCTACAATTTCTTGAGGGATTACTGTGTTCCAGGCACTATACCCTGCATTTCACAATCTCTCTGAATCCTCTTAATAATCCTTTCAGGTATAAATTAATAACTCCACTGTACATAGGGGGAAACTGAGACTCAGATAAGAGAAAGCTAATACATCCTGGAGCAGAAATCCCCCAAAATTGTGCGCTGAAACCCACTACTTTGATGATTTTTTTATGATTGCCATGCAACTTTGAAATTTGCCTCTATGTGGTTTTTGTCAATCCCATCCAGCTCAGTAACATGACAGAGGAGAATCAAGATCAGCTTAAGAATGAATCACAAAGGGAACTAAAGCATCATGCTACAAAGTAAAGTACAAGTAGCTGTATAAGCAGAATTGATAAGCTTCAAAGTCACAAGGGAAGTATAAACCCCTATAGGAGGTGTGCTGATTATAGGAGGGGCAAGTTAACCACACACGTAGAATTGAGAAAAAAAAGACTCAGGGAAGAATAATTGCAAAGACATATAGAGAAAGACATACAGAATTGAGGCCAGGTCAAGGAGAGGTGGTGGTCAAGTATGATGGGGATGGTAGGCCTGACAGTTTGGCTGCCCTGTCCTCAAAGTAAAGGGTGAGCCACGCTGAATCCAGATGTGGTTGAAGAAACCTGATAGAGCATTAATTGCTCAGGGTTCATTAAAAATGCATAGAAAACAATGTGTTATACCTGTACAATAAAATATTATTTGGCCAAAGAAAGTAGTGAAGTAATAATACATGCTACAACTTGAATGAATCTTCAAAACATTAGTTAACTGAATGATTCCTTCTATATAAAAAATTCAGAATTGGTAAATCCAGAGACAGAGAACAAACAGATTGTTGGTTGCCAGGGGCTGGAGAAAGGGGAACACGGAAAGTGATTAATAATGGGTAAATGGTTTCTCTTTGGAGTGATGAAATGTCTTGGAACTAGATAGAAGTGATAATTGTAGAATAGTGTGAATAAACTAAATGCTACTAAATTATACACCTTAAATGGTCAATTTTTATGTTATGTGAATTTCACCTCTATAAAACACACACACACACACACACACACACACACACACACACGGGCACGCACGCACACGGGCACGCACGCACACGGGCACGCACGCACATTCAATAAAAACAGGTAGAGCCTCTGTTGTGATGCCTCTGAGGGGAAATCCCTGGACTGCTGAGGAAGGATGCTTGTTTATTCCCCCCCCTCCCCCCCTTATACTTCTCAATAAGTTGTAAACTCCTCAGCAGGCATAGGCACTGGATTCTACTTATTACTGTATGCCACACAGGATGTAGTATATAACAAATACTAAATTTTTGTTGAATGAATCTGAATTGTCAGATGTTATATGTAAAGACAAAACCATTTTTCTCTCCAACTAGGTTTTTTTTTTTTTTAACATGTAGAGGTTTAAATAGTTACACTTAATTAAACAATAAAATGAGGCTTATATACAGTATTAAATGGGGCTTACATACAGAATCATCCAGAAGAAGAATGAAAATTTCATTAAATTATCTATGTACTAGGGGCCCAGTGCATGAATTCGTGCACCTTGAAAAGGAACTTTGGGCTGTGAGGCTGTGGTGGGCACAGGAGCAGGTCTCGGCCCATCCTCCCTGCCCCCACCCAGCCCCTCCTGCCGTGGCCCCCAGTCCCTTGTCTGCTGCCAGCCCCGCTCCTGCCATCGCCACTCCCATGTGCTGACAGCCCTGGCCCCACTAGTACCGACTGACAACACAGGGCGATTGGGGCCGGTGCCAGCAGTGGGTGTGATTAAGGCCTGCATTGTTAGTGGGGGTGAGTGGCAGCTGCTGCCCCAATCGCCCCTTAGGAGCAGAGGGAACTGGAAAAGCCCTCATGGGTGACCAGGGCTGGCAGCTGCTGCTCCTACCCACTGATGGCACCAAGAGATCAGGACCAGCACCGGGTGCTGGCAGCAGGTGTGAGTGCCGGGTGTGACTGTGGCACACGGGAGCAAAGAATTTTCAGTAACCACCAGAGGCTCACCCCCATGACAGCAACCGGTGCCCTGCCTTGGTCTGGCAATCCTGCTCACTTGCTCCGCCATCCCACCATGGCCAATGCCCACCATGTTCCGTGCTCTGCTGCCTGCTGTCAATGCCCACCATGTTCCGTGCACCCCCTGGTGGTCAGCACATGTCATAGCGACTGGTTGTTAACCATTCAGTCTATTTGCATATTAGCCTCTTATTAGAGTCCCGGTGCACAAAATTCATGCATGGGGAGGGTTCCCTCAGCCCAGCCTGCAACCTCTCCAATCCGGGACCCCTTGGGGGATGTTCAACTGCCTCTCACAATCCAGGACTTCTGGCTCCTAAGCACCCACCTTCCTGCCTGCCTGATCACCCCTAACCCCTCTGCCTGCCTGCCCGATCGCCCCTAACTGGTCCCCCGCTGGCCTGATTGCCCCTAACTGCCTCTGCCTCACCCCGCACCCTGGACCCAGGATTCCCTCCTCCGGCCAGTTGCAGGCACCCAGGACCTGGGCTTCCCTCCCTCTGGCTGGCCACAGGCACCCAGGACCTGGGCTGGCTTTGCCCCGGCCGGCCACAGCTGCAGGCATCTGGGACCACGGGGTGGGCGGCTTGTCCTTTTCCCGGGCCGCAGCCTGGCTGGTCTCCATTCCTCTCTCATAAGCTCATTTGTTCCTGGCTGGTCCCCATTCCTCTCACGAGCTTATTTGGGCCTGGCTGGTTCCTATTTCTCTCTCCCCAGTGTTGAGTGTCTGAGCAGTTACAGCATGATGACGTGAAGGTGTGATGGCCATTTGCACATTAGCTCTTTATTATATAGGATTTGGCCTAACAGTTCTAAAAAGGTGTTTAAGAATGTATTTACTAAACTGTTCATTCTTCATATAGGTAATTTCAGTGCCAATGCAGTTACCTTACTTCCATAGGTTGTTTACTTTTCTCTTGGCCTTAGGGATTCTCTAATTGAAATGCTCTGCAGTTTCACAAAGGCAAAAATTAGAGAATTTTCTGCTTTTGGCAATTATAGGAAACCTTTGCCCACAGTATATACAATGGCTTACATGAAAGAGAAAATTTCATATAAGTCAAGCTTGCTAATTCAAAGATTCTGACTAAATCCTGGAAGCCAATATTGGGTGGTTGTGGGGAGGTGAGGACAAATGATAGGCTTATGTGGTACTCCCTGAGACTAGATCTGTGAAAACCCTCTCCTCATTTATATTTCTATTGATTGGATTCATAAGAGATAAAAATGAAAAGGATGTGAAATATTACTTTATTTAGAGATACAATGACTTACTTAACTTTTTAAAAGTTGAGGGATCTGTACATCCATAGTAGGGGGGTATAAATAGCTCTGATAACATAGCTGATATGGATATTTATATTTTCTTCAGTGTCAATATATTTTTTTAATCAGGTATCTCCACTGGGAAGTCTCATTCTCTATTAGGATCTTTGAACTTTATAAATTTTGTTGACTAAAAGAAAAATATTTTCAAATAAACACAAACCTAACCTATAAAAATAACAAAGTTAGAATCTATTGACAATATGCAATTGCAACTGTTACTTAAAACTAAATTAAATGAGAAATTCAATGAAAAGCTCTGAAAAGGTTTTAACTATATATAGATGAGACATGTAGTACAAAACTTACCTTAATAAATGGTACAAATAGAGGGCACACACGTCCTCAGGCTACAGAACTTCATATTATTAAATGTATATTGATAAGTAATTTCTAAAAAATCTAGTTTGACACTATTCCCTAGTCCCATCATTGCATTAGGTCAGTAATTTAAGTATGAGTTAATTATAACCTGAGGGTACTAACCACGAAAGAGTTACTTCCTGGATTACATTATCCTTATTCTGTCTACAAATATGTGTGATTTTCTTTCTTCCTCCCTTCCTCCTTTTGTTGTCTTCCTGCCTTCCTTCTTTCCTTCCTTCCTTCCTCCTTTCTTTGTTCCCTTCCTTCCTTCCTTCCTCCCTTCCTCCCTCCCTTCCTTCCTTCCTTCCTTCTTTCCTTCCTTCCTTCCTTCCTTCCTTCCTTCCTTCCTTCCTTCCTTCCTTCCTTCCTTCCCTCCTTCCTTTCCTGGAGAATATATATCAACAATTAAAGTTGTTTAAAAAATATTTCTCAGAAGAATATAAACAGGAGTTTGGAATAATAGCTTTTTTCCATACCATAATACTTATTTTATTATTTTGTTCAATACCCTAAGATATACGAAGCTAGCATATTAAACAAAAATATTTCAGTCAACAGGGTTCTTTTAATGGAGCATAGGTACATTTAGCTAACTTTGGACCCATACAAATCTAACAGGCTTTGGGTTCCACCAAGAGGACTTTCTTGGCCACAGGGCAACATCCTTCACAAAAGTATACTGGACATGAAGTAGTATATATGAGCAAAATTCAATTTAAAAAAATCCCACTAACTTACAAAATGTAGGTGTGGTCAGAACTAAAACTGGATCTTTGCAATGAACTAAAACTGCATCATTTGCTTTCAATATTCACAACAGTGAAGAAACCAATATTAGTACTTGATATATATTAGGTGCTCAAATATTGGTTAAATGAGTAAATAAATGGATGATTGATTGCACTGATAAATAAATATATTGTAAACTAAAGTAAACTAAAATTTCCTTTTTAGTAAGAGATAATTATTAGAAGATATGCTGCTTAAAACAAATTAGTACTCAGGAGTTGTTCATTTTTCACCATACTAACTAACATACTAGTAGGTGAGTGACTGGGATGGTTTCTCATCAAGTTTATGCAAGAACCATATATTTGACCTTTGGGAGTTTTCTTTTTAATACTATAGTTTATGCTTGTTTTAAAGCATCTACTTTATAGAAAGCCAAATATCAAATGCTTTATTATGACAATTCAAAAAATATGTCATAATAGGTATATTTTCATGATTCTACTTAGTACCTGATGAGCTTTTAGAATGATAAATATACACTATTCCTCCAGAGTGCAGTGGACTGTCTGGGACCATTAATCCCTTCAGCCTGATTTGAATTTGCTACAGGAAAGTACCTTCAGGCAAGTTCAGTGCCTCACAGAGGGTGGCATCCAACCTCAGTCTCATTACCATCTCCTTCTCACTGTCCCAGTTCAGTAAAATAGCTTAGTTGAGAAACAAGCTATTTTCATGCATGTGTTTTACCTTGTATTGAGAAGAGGAGGGTAGAGGGTAGAGGGGGGAGGGGGAAGGAAGAGAAGTAACCTGAATTGAACTTCTAGTGTGTACCAGTCTGCTAGGGGATTTAGATTTATGACCTCATCTAACAATTACAATGACCCTGTGAGATATCCTTCCCTTAAAGAGAAGGACATTCAGCCTTTCTAAGTAACTCACCCAAAGCCACACACAGTAAACAGCAGAACTGAGATGCAAACTCAAGTTCCTCTGACTTCAAAGCCTTCCTCTGTCCATTACATTACATTGCTATTTAATTCCATTTAGCTTCATGATTAATTAACCTATGTCCTGATATTGGTTCTCACTACAATGTACGCTCCTCAAAGCAGGTAACTTGCCTGTCTTGTTCACGCTCATATCCCTAGCACCAATCATATCCCTAGCACCTAGTTTGGTGCCTAACGTATAGTATCTCAAAACATAAATGTTGAAAGTATGAATGAATGAATGAATGAATGAATGAATGAGGAAAAACACACATATTGTCAGAGGCAGAGGGGCTCTAATATAACCATACCATATTTTAGATGGGGAAAGCAAAGCTCAGAGAGGTTAAGTCATTTGCCCTAGATTAAGCAACTAATAATCCATAAAAGATTCAGAACTCGAGTTCAGGTCTCTTCTGTACACCCTCTAAAACATGCTACCACTTGTACAAACATTTTTAAAAGCATGTTCCTTAACTCCATGTGGTGTCCTAAGCATTCAGCCTCCCTGATTTAATTCCTTAATTGCAAGATATTCCTTATACATGCAAAGCCAATTAGCCCATTAGAATGAAAGCTCTGTGAGGACGGGAAATTTTTCCTGTTTCATTCATTGCAAGATGACTGGCAGTTAGAAGGTTCTCAGTAAATATTTGCTGAATAAATGAATATATATTATTTCCTTTCCAGTTATGAGCACATTGTTCATCAATGATGGATGTTAAAACAGATTATACTAACAAACACTCAAATAGTAAAATAATTCATTAAAATTGCTCAGTGAAATAGTACTCCTTCCCCCCCCTTTCTTCTTTCCTTCACCTTCATCACTAAAGCAGGAAAAAATAACAGTATCTATTTCACAGGATTGGTGTAAGGATAAAGAGAGTTAATAGAGACAAATACTTACTATTGCGCTTAATATGTAGTTAACTCCAATAAATTAAAGCTATTAATATGAATATGATTTCTTCTAATCAATCAATGAATATGGCCAACATAATTAGGAGCTGGAAGAAGCCAACAATTGAATATATAATTCTCTATGTGCTTCCAAGTTTGTAAATTCTGAGGTCTATAAGTTACAGAAAGCATCTGGCATGTCATAGATGCTCATATGTATGTTTTTCCTAAAATTTTTCTTGTGAAATTAATGGAAGAGAAGACATAATTATCCTGAGATTGATGTATGATGATTATTCCTCAAATACTGCTATATTTATCATTCAAAAAAGATTACCTCTCCACAAGTTCTTGTCCATTCCAGCAAAGAGTATCGTTTTCGGCCACAGGGCTATGGCTGCAGATGTAGCCAGGCAAAGCACTATAGAAGCTGATGAACGATTTCAGCTTCTGAATTAGTTCCCTGAAAGAAAAACAAAACATCTGTTCATAAGAGGCAAGTAAACCCAGTATGAGAAAAGTTTAATTTCCTTATCAGCATGACAGAAAGGCTCTACCAGGCTGATTAAAGCAATAAATGAGTTTTAAAGACATTCTTGGCTAAAAGGCCACAATTTTGTTTTTTACAAAAATCAATAAAATTATATGAGAAAAAAGTTGTCTGCCATATAAGGTGCTGTTCCTATCAGAATGATGATTTAATTCCACCATTCGTTTTCTCACATATTCAGCTTCTATTTTTTGTTCAGAATGCTGTTACCTACATTCTCAAAGGTGCTGATTACAAAGCACACTGGAGCACTACATATATTTTGGTTTCTGAGTGTAATTGAGTGCATTGATTGTAATTTACAATGCTATTACCCTGGAGATGGCCCCCTTCCATGTAGGCTCTAGCTAATAGTTGCAGATCAGAATTGCAGGGAGCTCATAGCAGTATAAGCTCTATGAAATTCTGATAATATAGTCAGAGAAACTGCTAGAGGAGGAAGGTTTCTTTGTCTGTACATTGTGGTTAGTTCCTATGGGAGGAGGGAGGAGAGAGAAGGGAGTGAGTTCTAGTATATTTTATTATTTATTTGCTTTGGATTTTATGCTAGATAAGACAAGAGAGAGAGAGAGAGAGAGAGAGAGAGAGAGAGAGAGAGAGAGAGAGAGAGAGAGAGAGAGAGAGAGAGAGAGAGAGAGAGAGAGAGAGAGAGAGAGAGAGAGAGAGAGAGAGAGAACACACACATAAATACTCAACCAAATTTCTGGCCTATTTTCTTGTTACTGATATACATGGACACACAACATAAAACATTACAGATTGGAGAGGTGTAGATATGCTTATAGAGAAGTATTAAAATATCTATGCAATAAATAGCCAGTGGTAAACAAAAATAAAATACTTTTTTATTTTCTAAAGTGATATTCCTGGTAGAAAGGAAATTAAAGAGTGCTTCATATCCAAGTCTATCTTAAGTCTCTACAAAGTTTTTGGAGACTCTGCCAAGGAATTTGCTGGCAGTGGACTAATTATTCAATTCTGTCTCCAGGCTAAGAACGGATTCGTCTGATACATAGGTCTCTGGAGGAGCCATAGGTCTGAATCTCATTTGGACACTGGTGGGAGTCCTGAGCCCAGAAAGGCCTTTTGGGGGTTGTTCTCAAATCTGGCCAAAAGAGGGAGACTGGTAGAAATTATTTTCTTGTATCTAATGCCATTTTCCATTTTATTACCATAAAACATTTCATTTCAACTAATGATTTAAAAGACAGAGAACTTATAATAATCAGCACAGCTTCACAAAGGCTCGGATTACAGTGAAGGCAGAGTGATGGACAGAATAACTCAAGAAAGGTTATTGAGATATATATAACTCCTGATACCCCAAAAGTTGCTTTCTGCTATGCTCAAACCCCTCACAGCTAATTTCTGGTGGCTGAGATCCATCAGTTTCCAAAGTGAAGAGGCTCAATACAGGGCTCTGAAAATAAAAGTCAACATTATAGCTTCTCACAGAGGAAAAAGATGGGTTCAATTAATGCTAATAGGAGAGATGCTCTGTTTTACAAGGTAATAATACAGTCCCCAAGAGTGGAAACTGAAAGACTAAAGGCTGAGGCTGAGTAATTCCCCCCTCTCCATGAGGTAATGGAATATGGCCATTAGTCTCTAAGAAGCAATGGCTCACTCTTTAATGAAAGAGTTTCCCTTAGGCCTCCTCCTCCCTCCAAACTCTCTCACTAAACATAGCACATGGTAAGAAAAATTGAACTCGTAGAAAAGCCTTCCAATTTGACTTCCCTAGAAGTTAAAAAACAACAACAACACCACTCTGAACATCTCCTAGTCTCCTAACTCTTGACTTTTTTTTGGTAATGATAAAGATCACCAAAAAATTGGTGAGGGTTCAGAGAGAGTCTATCTAAATGTTAAGAGAATGAGGGGCTACAATAAATGTAAGATCTCATACTTTAGTATGGAAGGATCTTAATTGATGGGAACAAGATAAATGTTGAAAAAAACACACACAAAGAATGTCAATAATGTAACCACAGTCTGGGTCATTAAATTCTAGAACTCAGGGGAACCTTTTTGAAAATTAAACAAGGTAACTTGGGGAAATAAAACGCCATCCTACTTTATAGGGTACTTATTACCATCATAGGACATACAAGATGGACCTGGGAAGATATTGTGTGTGTGTGTGTGTGTGTGTGTGTGTGTGTGTTTAAAGATTTTTTTATTGATTTTTAGAGAGAAAAGAAGAGAGAGGGAGAGAGAAACATTGATGTGAGAGTGAAACATCAATTGGCCGCCTCCTGCCATGTCCCCTTAATGGGGATCTAAACCACAACCTGGGCATGTTCTCTGACCAGGAATCGAACATGATCTCTTGGTGCACGAGTCGATGCTCAACCACTGAGCAACACCAGCTGGGCTATAACCTTTTCTTCTCGACGGACTTGTTCACTGAGTTCTTTTTTATTCTTAGTGTATATTATTTCCATTAGAACCTGATTAGACTCGAAGGTGAATCTTATTAGGAAAAACCTAAGAATAATGAAATAAATGCCAGTTCTCAAATAATTCCCAGGGCCTATGGGATGAGACAGTACCCACGTTTGGGAGAATAAAGAGCAGGGTACCAGCACATCTAGCAGACTGGCCAATGCTTTTGAGTCCTCAAGTATAGTGTTACATGTAGGTCATTCCTTCATGCAAAACCTTCTAACACTGTGAGAAAATAAACCTTGGTTTCCAAAAGAAAATTTGATTTTTGAAAATAAATCCAGAAATACTATTTTGCAAGGTAGAAGAAAGACTTTCTAAACTGTTGGGGAATTAATGAGCTTTTCAAAAGAGAGTGACAACAGGTGGGTGATAATGTCCTCTGATACCATAGCCAGAAAGCAGTAGAGAGTGACAGGGGTAGTTTACCTCCTACTGAGTTTACTGAGCCTCTCTCATTTCTCCTCTTCATTGTCATTCTTTCCTAAACTTGTTCTGGCATGGGAATTAAGTGTATTTTATTTTTATGTTTTCTTAAATGACGCTTTCTATTGCCATGCTTACAATTTTTAAAGGAGATCAGTTGAATATTTCGATTTCTCTCTTTCTTTAAGGCTGAAACTATCTTTCTTTAAATTAAGTGACATACTAATTACCCATACATGCCTCAGTCAAGATTTCTTTTCTTTGTGCTAGTAACGCATGACAGACTACAAAAAAATCTCCACCCATGAACTAAGGCAGTCTGCTTAACTGAATTGTCTCTAGGAAAAAAAAAAGAGAAAGTTTGGACAATTAGTTGCCCGTGATGGGAAAAATAATTTGATTGAAGGGCATGCTCTTTGATTCCAATTTCACTTTATTCTAATACACACATGCCAAACAAACCATTTGACACATAAATAGTGGGGCCCATGGATATCACTTAGGACAAACCAAACACTTGCTTACAGCAGTCTGCTCAGGAAAAAAGAGTCTCTTCATAGAGGTTTCCATTCAATGTGTTAAATGTGGAACTAAAGGACAGGGCCCCTTTGCATGCATGAGCCATTTTGAAATATTGCAGCTGGGTGCACATGATCTTCCCTTGAGGGATCTCACCATCCTCAAGAGAAGAGTTGCCATATTGGGTTGTGGGGGAAGGTATTTCCTTTGCATTCTTGCAATGGTTTGCTTGGGCAGGCATCAAAGCAGCACTAATTGGAAATCACTAAAAGTAGAAATAGCCTTTCATCCCAAATTGCAGATCTGAACACTTCTCTATCATTAAGGTTATTTTTCTCTCAATATAAAGTAATACGAGCTCATTATTCTTTAAAAAATGGAAAACACACAAAAGCACATAAACTAAAATAGTTATAACTGAAATGATGTAGGGTCATGCTTAATGCTGCTGCAGAGAAACCTTCACAGTCTGACCCCAAACTATAATTTTCTACCATTCCAAAGATTAGCCAATAATTTTTTCTCACACTGCTCCCTTTGACAGGAACACCTTTTTCTCTCGTCTGTCTGTTGAATTTCTACTAGTTCTTCAAGGCCCAGCTCAAAAGTCACCTTTTACAAGAAGCCTTTCTTGACTCTCACAGGAGAGCTGCTAACTTCCCCATCTATAATGCTGCCATACTTTTGTACATAACTGTTTTGGCACTTCCTCCTAATGTATGAAAAGTATTTATTTGTGTGTATGTTCGCTAAACTAGGCTAGGAGGAGCTCCTCCTATTCATCACAGCCTAATCCTTACACAATACTTAGCATATAGATGGTGTTGACAAATGTTGAAAGAAGTAGAGTCCAATGTAGGGCAGAATTACTTGTACCAGACCCGAAACTCATTGATTTACTCAGGACATACTTTGTTGTTTTGTTCGGAGGGTGGAAAGCACCATTGAACTTACAAAGCTGCCTAGCCAAACCAGAGCAACAATCTGAGAGAGAGTGCAAGTCAGCATTGATTTGGACCAGGGAGCTGAGATCAGCTTTTGTTCTTTTCTTTCTAGGTCATTTACTAGTGTCACCTAATCTATTGCCCCTATAGACCAAGTCAGAGGGAAAAGGGAGGAGGAGGAGTGCAGGAAGGGGACGCTGGAACACACAGATGTAATTTCACAAGGGTGGAGGGATTGTGTGACTTTTTCACAGGTCAGCAGTTGGGCCAGAAGCTTGGTATATAAATGCAGGATGGACTATTCAACTACAGATTTGGGGGTTCAGGAAGGGAAAGATATTGCTTATGTATTCTACCAAACTTTATGGAGGATATGCAAATGACAAGGAAAACAGATCATAAGGGAAATGGTGAAAGAGACATTCAAAAGGGCAAAGAAGGAAGAGGCTGACATCTGAGATGTGCTGAAAATATTAGAGTTGGAAAGAGCTACGAAAATCTCATTTCTTCTATTCTGATTGTATTATTGTACATCTTGTCCTATCCTCACCGTTTTAAATTTGATGATATTTTCAATATTGATACCTTAAAAGAACATTGGGTCCCATACACAGGCCACCAGTTGAATATGAAATCACCCTTAAATTCAACTAAGTCATTTCTAAGATTAGTTGTGTGTTGCACACTACCCAGCTGGGGGCAGACAAAACAAACAGATGACTTCTGAATGCTACCAAAGGAATCCTGCATTTCTTTGTGTGCTGTTATTTTTAATAAGGCAATGAGCTTTTCAACTCATAATCAGACTCAGTCAGACAGCTTGCTCACAACCTCCACAGACTGAATGCTACAATAGGGTTCCTTTCCAATTATCATATTTTTAACCACAGAGGTTGGAGTTTGAGCATGGGTTTGAGGGGTGCTGGCAGCACATACATTGTACTGGACAGTGTGAAATGCTGTGCAGAACATACTGAGAAATTTACAGAGGTACTAACATTGCCAAAACAAGCCCTTCAATAACATCAGATTGCAGGGGGGCAGTGCATTTAACCAGAGATCATCTTAATCCCCAATTCTTTTCTTTCCCTAAGAGGGTTTACAATGCCTATTTGAGGGAGTTAAATGAAATTGGACACTCTCTTGCTGTTTTGTTTTCTTATTCTGCCAGAGAATTCAGAAAGAATGGCTCCTACATCAGACTCTAAGGATTCATTTTACTAAAAAGATGAGAAGCATTATGGGTCAGGCTCATGTTTCCAACACCCAAAGGAGCCCTGCCTGACTACCACTTACTCAAGTCTGCAGGCTTTGGAATTTTTCTTATTATCCTTTCTTTTCTTTTGGGGTAACAAGTTCGAAAAGGAATATAAACAAAATGATAAATCTGGGTACCCAGCCAAGAACCCATTTATCAATTTCTTTTTCCCTAGGGGTATCAACACCCACAGAGTCCTCTCTTTCCCTCCACAGAGCCCAAGATAAAAGGCATGGCAGCAGGGCCTTGCTGAACCTCCTACTTACTCAAAAAAAAGTGTCAAAGTTTGATGGTAATTTCAAAATGGGACTGCTAGAGTGTTTACTTTGAAAAAGTTCTGCATATGATTCGGTTACAAATCCATATGCCACCTCCCCCATGAAGCCTTCACCAGAACTCCCTGGGCAGAGAGGTTTTCTCTTTTCCATTTGGCTGCTTCTATATACTCTGGACATACTTTTGCACTTACAAACCTGTTTTGGAATTATTTGTATTTAAGTCTATTTCCACATTACATGGATTTGGAAAGCAGAGACTGTGTCTTGATTTTCAGTGCCCAGTATATCTTCTGGCACATAATAGGTGTTTTCTAAAATTCTGCTGAGTTGAATACAAAGTATATTGCACTTAGAATTTATATTTTATTTATTCATAATTAATATATAATATTATATAAATTACTTGCTTCAGTCTAATATGCAAGGAATTTCTACCAGTTAAAGATCAATGACAGGTTAATTCCTCATTGGTTTGGGCAAAGAGTGAAAGCAATGGTGAACAATGGACAAAGGACTGTCAGGGGTTAAAGAAAGCCTGGAGAAATGGTCTAATTTTGCCTTCCCAGAAAAATAAAGACTTCACAGAGAACCTTCATGCCATAGGGAAATGGTTCTCAAATATTTTGGTGCCAGGAACCTGCGGTGGTTTTTAAATATGTCCACACATTCTTTGATACTATTTCCTTCAAGAGGTGGAGTTTAATTTCCCTCCCCCTTGAATGTAGACTAGAATTTGTGACTCACTTTTAACAAATCGAGCATGTTAGAATTGAGAGTATGTCACTTTCCAGACTAGGTCATTAAAGACATAACAGCTTTCTCCTTGCTCTCTTCCATGGATCACTTATTCTGGGGAAGCTGGAGGCCATGTGGTAAAGATACACATGAGGTCCATGTGGTGAGGACCTTCCAACAACCAGCATATAACTTGCTAAATGTGTAAGTGAGCAACCTTGAAAGTAGATCCTCCAGCCTCAGTTAAAGCTTCAGATGACTACCAGCCCCAAGCAACATCTTGATTGAAATTTCCTTAGAGACTGAGAACCACCCAGCTAAGCAGTTCCCAAATTCCTGACAGAGACTGTGAGATAATGAATGTTTGTTGTTTTAAATCACGGTTTGGGGATAATTTGTTATACAGCACTAGATAACTAATACAGCCCCTTAACACTCTTAAAAATTGTTGAGGACCCCAAAGACCTTTTGTCTATGTGATATATATCTATTGATATTTGCTGCTTTAGAAATTAAAACTCAGAAAAACTTAAAATTTTATTATTGATTTTAAACTAACAATCATGAGCCATTACATGTTAACATAAATAACATTTTTATGAAAAAAGCAAGAAAAGTGATATTGTTTTTGCATTTTTGCAAAATATCTTTACTGCCTCTCATAATAGGAGACAGATAAGTTCTCCCATTGGCTTCTGCATTTAATCAGCTGCAATATGTTCTTTTGGTTAAAGTATATGAACAAAAGCCAGCTTCACATAGATATGTAGTTATCAAAAGGCAGATTACACAGACCTCCTGAAAGGGTCTCTGGGACTCC
Source organism: Myotis daubentonii (assembly GCF_963259705.1). Lineage (NCBI taxonomy): Eukaryota > Metazoa > Chordata > Mammalia > Chiroptera > Vespertilionidae > Myotis > Myotis daubentonii. The sequence continues at coordinate 27,849,309 of NC_081861.1, read as the reverse complement.
TTGGGTCCTCAAATTACATTTGAAAACTGCTGCCACAGGGAAACTAGGAATCCATTAGCTTGAAAGTCAACAAAAGAGAAGAAAATGGAACTTCCTGATATCCTTCTTTGGAGGACTATCTCTCAAGGTACCTTACTGTCTTCTCTCACTCTAAACTGTATCATATATGACTAGAAATTGCCATTTAAAAACCACCTGTAGTAAATGGATATGAATAAAATAATTTAGCCCATATCTGAGATGTTACTTATTTTGTCTCTTAAATTTCCATCTGTAAGCAGATGTCTCCCAGTGTCCTTGAAGTCATTAGGGAGTAGATCGTAAGCCAGTGGTGGATTGGCTGTATTGCTTTTGGGGAAGGCAATTCTCCTGGATTTGTGTTGGGCTTCCTATCAAATTTCTACCCCTTATTTATGAACATGAAACAAGAATTGGGAAGGAGGGAATCTGGATATAAGGAGGAGGAATGAAGAGAATAATAAAGTCTTTAATTTAGTTCCTTAACTGTTAACTTAATAAATAGGAACAGGATCTTTCATTTTATCATCTTAGAAGAATGTGTAGAGTGTGCAGTATGTGTATACACATGAGTGTGTCTTGACATTTTCTTTTTGGTAAACTCATCCTGGACGCTGCTAATAATGGGAAAATCCAGAAACCAAGCCATGGAATGGTGAGACCAAATCATAAGCAAAAATGTTTTATCAATAAAGATCTTGAATACAGAAGTTCATTCCACCCTGTGTTGCTATACTGATATTTACATATGGTCAATTTACATTTAAATGTAGCTTGGATATAATACAATATCTTTTTTTAAAATACTGACAGATGATAGAATGTAATTAACCAAAAACTCTACTCAGAAGGACTAAATAACATGTATTTAAAAAGCTTCACTCCAATGGTTTTTTACCTTAAAACACAATTGCTAATTGTATGCTAAAATAGAGCCGGGGGCGGGGGGGGGGGGGGGGGGAGAAGGATGGACTCACCTTCTTCTGCCAGATAGGGTTTCTTCACGTTCCACATGAGCAACTTTTAATACCTTCTTGTCAATAAACAGATCTTCAGGATAATAAGCAGATCTATATTGACGTTGCTGAGAATGGGCACATAACTTTCCAATCTGAAAAAAAAAAGCAATATAATTATATGATACTTTCACAGATATGATAGTAGAAACAAATTCTGTAATGCACTTCAATTTTTTCCCAACTTTTTTTAAAGAGCAGAATTAAGCTATTACTGGTGACAAAAAAAAGGTGGTATGTTTTTAAGGGGACGAAACATCTAAGGAAAAGAATGTTGAAGACTGGGGGTGGAGGCACTCTAAGTGCAGCCTATTCGGAGATTTTTCTAAGATAATAAATGTTTTTTTCCCCCTATAGTAGAGTGCACATTTGAGAGGACCCCTCTACACAGGGCTTATGCTACTGATACCTTTTAATGGCACTTGGTATTTATACGTATGAAGAAGTTCACAAGTGGGCATTGCAAAATTTAGGTAGAGATAGTGCAAAAGATGAGAGGGTGTATGAGAGCTGTGTAAAATAATCGGTTATAGAAGAGCAGCCACCCATGCACAGAGTGCTCCCCATCCTTATGAGCATTCTAAATAATAAAGAGGTGATATGCAAATTGACCATCACTCCACACAAGATGGCTGCCCCCATGTGGTCAAAGATGGCTGCCAGGGGAGGGAAGTTGTGGGCGATCAGGCCAGCAGGGGAGAGCAGTTGGGAGGGACCAGGCCTGCACGGGAGGGCAGTTGGGGGTGATCAGGCCTGCAGAGGAGGGCAGTTAGGGGCAACCAGGTTGGCAAGAGAGGGCAATTAGGGGTGACCGGACCAGCAGGGGAGGGCAGTTGGGGGTGACCAGGCCTAAAGGGGAGGACAGTTAGGGGCGACCAGGCCAGCAGGGGAGGTCAGTTAGAGGCAATCAGGTCGGGAGGGGAGCAGTTAGGCATCAATCAGGCTGGCAGGGGAGTGGTTAGGGGGTGATCAGGCTGGCAGGTAGAAGCAATTAGGGGCAATCTTGCAGGCAGGCAGGCAAGCGGTTGGGAGCCAGCAGTCCTGGATTGTGAGATGACAGTCAGACATCCCTTGAGGGGATTGGAGAGGGTGCAGGCTGGGCTGAGGGACACACACCCCGTTCATGCATGAATTTCATGCACCGGGCCTCTAGTTTTGTTATAAGAGCTAAGCTAGGGCATTCTTAAAAATGTCAATATAGTTTCTCATCTGGCTTTTCTACAAATGCCCAAGGGAAGGAAGAAGGCAAGCCAACCAATCAATAGCCAGGATCATCAGCTATGAATCACATGTTATTGAATAAGCCTAGTACTGAGAATATTAAAGACTATAAGTGCTTAAGAAAGTCTATCTCCTTTCCTCTCTTGCTCTTTAACCCCTCCTGCTGTACCTAACTCCTTCCCTTTTATTCCTCCTTCCCTCTATCTATTCATTTGTTCATTCAAAAATATTTATTGGATGCCACCCTCTAAAGCAGCGGTTCTCAACCTGTGGGTCACGAACATCAGAAAACACATATAGCATATCAGATATTTACACTATGATTCATAACAGTAGCAAAATTACAGTTATGAAGTAGCAACAAAAATAATTTTATGGTTGGGGGTCACCACAACATGAGGAACTGTATTAAAGGGTAGCAGCATTAGGAAGGTTGAGAACCACTGCTAGCTCTTTTACACTCATACAGCAATGATAGAAAAATGGCATCAGCTTTCTTATCTCAATTCTAAATAATTTGGTTAAATTATTTGTAGATTTTTTATATTTTCACTTTCAGAAAGGAGCCTAAATGAACTTCTATATGAAGTATAAATGCTACCATATGTCTCCCTTGTGCCAGATACTATGCTAAATGTTATTACTCCCATTTTATAGGTGAGGAAATTGAGGCCCAGGGAGGTCAAGTGACTTGCCTAAGGCAAATGGGTGGTAGATTCAATCTGACTTTAAACCTATTTGTTGGATTTCAAAGCTTATGCAATATCACCTCCAGTGTGAGAGGCAAATTCCAAGTCCTCGAAAACATAGTCAGAATAGCCCAGATTAATGTATAGATTGTACACTTTAGGAAAAATAGTAGAAATACCTTGTGAAGACAGGGATTATATCTTTGTCATTCTGTACCTCCATAGCTCCCTAGAATTCAGACTAGATTTTTTACATTGCCCAGCACTCAATAATGGTGAATTAATTGAAGTGAATGGAAGAAAACTTTTCATATCAAGACTAGCAAACCATTCTACTAAAAGAAAATCCTGCTTCTGGATTTCTCATGATGGTCACAATAATATTTACTAAATTATTTATCTATTTATAAAGGCATAAATGACGTTTAGTTTGTATAGCTTGGGAAAGTTTTCCATATACAAATAAATTCTTGAATTAGAAAAAAATCTAGAATCAGTACTAGCATAGCCTCAATTTGTGAAATAACATCTAGAGTCTAATATTCATACTAGCTATTCTTAATAGTTTATCTGAATGGGAATTAAACAAAAGTTGCAGACACTTTAAAATAAAATTGACCCTGGAACAATGCAAGTTTAAACTGTGTGGGTCCACTTATATTTGGATTTTTTTTTTCAGTAAATACATACAGGACTGTAAATGTATTTTCTATTCATTATGATTTTTTTTAAAATATATTTTTATTGATTTCAGAGAGGAAGGGAGAGGGAGACAGAGAGAAACATCAATGATGAGAGAGAATCATTGACTTGCTGCTTCCTGCACACCCCACACTGGGGACTGAGCCCACAACCCAGGCATGTGCCCTTGGCCGGAATCGAACCTGGGACCTGTCAGTCCGCAGGCCAACTCTGTATCCACTGAGCCAAAGCGGCTAGGGCTATGATTTTCTTAATAACATGTTTCTCTAGCTTACTTTATTGTAAGAATACAATTATATATATATATATATATATATATATATATATATATATATATATTCATACAAAATATGTGTTAATATATATATATGTATATAACATACAAAATATGTGTTAATAGCTGTTTATGTTATTGGTAAGACTTTCACTCTACAGTAGGCTACTAATAGTTTAGTTTTCAGGGAGTCAAAAGTTATACATAGCCCGGCCAGTGTGTCTCAATGGTTGAGCTTTGACCCATGAACCAAGAGGTCACTGTTTGATTCCCAGCCAGGGCACATGCCCAGGTTTTGGGCTTGAACCCCAGTAGAGGGCGTGCAGGAGGCAGCCAATTAATGATTCTTTCTCATCATTGATGTTTCTATCTCTCTCTCCCTCTCCCTTTCTCTCTCTGAAATCAATAAAAACATTAAAAATATAAAAAAGTGATACACAGATTTTCAACTGTATGAGGGAAGGTCAGTGCCTCAACCCTACATAATTCAATGGTCAACTGTATTCCATTTGGCTTTGGAATGTATGATACTGAATTTTTCATGTGTGTTTATGTAATGCTATTTGACTTGGGCTAATATTAATTTCAAATGAAGAATCTGCATTCTCTGAGTTTGGCCTAACTGGTACCAGTCTAGTAGGGTGCTTTAGGCTAGGGGGTTGCCTGGTTGTACTGGGGAGTTATGTTCCAATCACTTCCAAAGCAAATAATGCAAGATAAAAATAACTTAGATATTCCATAAGTACATTCAACATTATACATCAACATGAAAGTCTATTCAACCAGGATCAAAATGTTCTTAGTCATCACATTCAGGAGCACAGGACACATTCTCTTGACCAGCACTTGGTGCAAATCTAGCACCTGAAATCAAAATCTTTCACACATCTTTCACTGTAACTTGTCTACTTGCAACTCACAGTTGTGAAATATTCCTTCCCATTGAATGTATGTCCTTTTTATCAGTGAATACTAATTGGACCATAGCAAGTCCTAAAAGTTTTGAATCTCTCCCCACCTATTGGAAAGGGGTGCAGCTGAGGCAAAAGTAGGAAAGTTAGGAAGAAATGAGAATGTGGACACTCTGTAGTCTGACCTGTCTTCTTAAGTAACCCAATGTGGCATATGGAGCTGAGTTCCCAAAGCTCTGTGTAGGGTAAGGGGTAAACAATGGCACCCTGCCCACATGCCCACCTACCTATCTGAAATCTGAAATGTGCCACATCTTATCAGACAGGCTGTCTGTATTTCTTTCCACAAATCTACCATGAAGCAAATTCTTCTCATATACAAAGAATGCGTCAAATGTAGCCCTCCTCCCCACTTTGGCCCCGCCTCCCACATCTTTCACCTCCACACTGTGAGCTTTAGGTGAATGTTATGATCTTATTTTGAGAAGTGGACATGAAAAGGAAACCTAATTTACAAAGACATGCAGTGTTCACATTAAAGAGGTCCTTTCATCTTCACACTTGGGAAAAATCAGGCTATGCTTGGAGACCTGAGTATTAATCTGCAGTTGCTTATTGAAGAAACCAGCCTCCCAAGTAACACTTTAGAAATCAGTATCCTGCCCAGGACTTTCAGGTTCTTAAATTAAGAAGTGATATCCAATTTCCTTTCATTGACTAATGTACCTAGTCAAGGATGCTGTTACCTTTAAATTTAGTTAGGTGAAGTGAATTTATTGGACAGGTGAGTGCCTCTCTATCAATAGACTTGGAATAGAGCACCTTTCTGTTTTCCATGAACTGTGATTTCTAATGATGCCTTTATTCATGTGCCACAACCTGTGGTAGGAAAAGCAATAGCGCTATGAAGTGTTATGACACTTGAAACACAAAAAGACAGGGCTTCTGACAGTATTCAGGCCAACAGGTCATTCTAGTAACCTTAGCACCATTCTTTTTTAACCAGGCTCCAGAAGTACTGGCTTTGTACATACACAAGGAGAATACACTGTTGTGGCCCAGCAAGGTATAGTGAAGAGCTCAGTAGAATGAATATCAAGAGACCTGACCTACAAATCCACTTCTTCCTCTCACCCATAACAGGTTTTTGTTTTGTTTGTTTTCCATGATACATGATTTATCGATTATATTTTGTGCCCACACTCAAAAGACAAATCATGTTCCTTTACCATATATTTGACCCCCTTTATTCTAGTGGAGTGATTGAAATGTAGCCTGCCAGGTAAGAATCAATAAACCATACTAATGCACTGGATACCAAGTGGTGTGGGAGAAGTGGCTCCTCAAGTAGGCCCTCATTGCTGCCTGCAGGATGACCCCAAACCATGGCTTCTGAAGTTAGATTCTTGCATTGGCTACAAAATCTGTAATTCCTACAATCAAAACCAGATTTAGTCTTATATCTGGACTGAGTATATTCTTTATAATTTCCTCCCAAATGGGAAGATTCCAGATTAATCCTATGGCTACAAAAATGCACCGGGATTAAGCCTTTAGCTTGATAGCCTAAAAAATATCAAAATGGGGATGGGAGGGTGTGACTGCATTAAATTGTACCTTTGACTCTCTCCAACTCTCAAATAACCCTAACAGATTTATTTTTCTCTTGATTTAAAAAACAGATGAATGAAAGGCTTTACATTTTCTTTCTCAAGAAGTATATAAAAGGCTTGTGTGTATTTTAACTTGCATGGCCCATAAAAGAAGAAGGAGGAGGTGGAGGAAGGGGAGAAGCAGAAGCAGAAAGGGTAATGTTCCCATTAGTGAGTCTCTGGCACAAGAAGAACGGACACATCATATCGCCCTTGAAAATCTGACAGGTTTTGAGAGAAAAGATGACTCTCCCACTGAATTGTACTCAGTAATCAGCACAACTCCTTTCCTCTTATGAACTGCACCTGAGGCCACCAAGACTTGAGGGCCTCTAGAGGGCTTTTTCAGTTATCTACATATATAAAAGCCTACGTGACCATCTGACCATTTGACCGGTAGCTATGATGTGCAATGACCACCAGGGAGCAGACACTCCAAGCAGTGGAGGAGGGAGCCCGATTCCTCATGGAATCAGCCTTGGGTTAGATTGCTGCTGGGGCACTGTCGCCCCGAATCTGCTTCACCTGCACCCTGGACCCAGAGAGGTTCCTCAGCCTGGCCTGTGGGGATTGGGCTGAATCAGGCTCTCTGACATCCCCTGAGGGGTCCTGGATTATAAGAGGGCACAGGTCAGGCCAAGGGACCCCACCGGTGCACAAATCTGTGCACCAGGCCTTTAGTCTATAATAATAAAATTAGACTGAACAGCTAAATGACCTTCTGGACATCATTCCAGACATCCTTCCGGGCGAAGCTGCAGTGGTGGGGGCCCGAGGCAGAGGTGGTGAGGGGTGATCAGGCAGGCAGGCAAGCAGCTAGGGGCAATGAGGCAGGCAGACAGAGGGGTTAGGGGTGATGAAGTAGGCAGGCGAGTGATTAGGTGTGATCAGACAAGCAGGAGAGTGGTTAGGAGTGATCAGGCGGGCAGGCGAGCAGCTAGGGGTAGTGAGGCAGGCAGGTAGAGGGGTTGGGGGCGGTCAGGCAGGCAGGTGAACAGTTAGGGGCAATCAGGCAGGCAGGCAGGTGAATGGTTAGGAGCCAGCGGTCCCAGATTTTGAGAGGGGGATTGGGCCTAAACCGGCAGTCAGACATCCCCCTGAGGGGTCCCAGATTGTGAGAGGGTGCAAGCTGGGCTGAGAGACCCCCCCCCTCCATGCACGAATTTCATGCACCAGGCCTCTAGTATTAATTATATAACTTTCCTGCTAGAATCCAACTGATTACTATGGTAATGATCATTGAAAAATTCATCAGAAGCATGAAGAATTAAAAATAAAACTTTCTCTATGCTTTTGCATTTTAAAGATCAATTCTGATCCTTTGATCCACTCTGGAGGAATAGATTCGTTAGGTACAAGAGTGTGGTACAACGGGGTGGGGTTGGAATTCCATAGGTTTTCAGTTAAAGTGAAATCATGGACTTCAGTTTGTTCAGTTGAATTGTCTACTACACTGTTATTCAATTTCATTTAATTAAATCTTAAAACTTTTATTGTGAAATATATATTGAAATGATGTGATATACAACAAAAACTTTTTAATAGTAACCATGCCCATTTGACAATTCTACAGGTATAATAAAAATGCTAATATATGTTAATGTTTAGTCTGTGGTTAATGTTTTGTCTTGTTAATTTCCCCAGGGCTTTTATTACTGATTTAAATCTGCCACATTACTCAACTGTTTGCATTGCTTCCACAAACTGCATGGAAGTAGCTCAAATGAATACTGATTAACAAAAATGAACAACCATTTGGCTGGGCAAACCATTCTTATTAAATGCTTGTAATCATTACATTTTTTTTTATAAAGAGATCGGCATGGCAGGCATTTTTCATTCATTTTTTCTACAGAAAATATGCATATTAGCATTACATTAATTTATAACCTTGTACTTCAGGAAGCACATCATTATGAATTAACTATTGATTGATCTGGATATAGAGCAGAGGATAATGAACAGATCTGGTGACAATGTGTTTTTTCCCCCACAGACATTTTGCTGTAACTCATCAATTGCTTGACCATTAAAATGAAAGTTCACTAGTAGTAATCTGTAATATATTATGAATCAAGATATTTTAAGAAATTGGGTGCCAGTACTTGAATGTTCCATTCAAGTCAGCTTTTTAAATAAATTGCAATCCAAAAAAGGGAACTAATGTCCTACAGATTGGCCCATTATTAAGTTGAACTACAGCACTATAATATGCCATTTTCATACTGTATTGCTCATACAAATATTTTAAAAACACTGTATTTAACTAAGCACCATTCCTAAAAGTGTATGGGAAACTGTGTACCTGCTAGACAGCAGCACTGTTTCAAGATTGCTCTGACTGTAAGTTCAGCCACACCTGTTAGCTACAGTCTATCTGAAAAAAGACATAGTCTCTGACCAATATCTTGGGTCTCTGCTGATTGCACTGCACTGTAGATAGACCACTGCTGATTGATTTTAGCAAAATTATAGTCTGAATGGCTCAGAAACACTTCTGAGACAATTTTGAAAAGGACATGATTGAAAGGAGGGGGGGAAAATCAGGTGAATTGAGAAGAGTTGTGACCCCTGAACAGAAATAGCACAAAGAGAATTATCTTGATGTGCATTTCCTTCTATGACAGCAGCATTGAACATTGTTATCATTCCAACCCTTTCTGTCTACAGATGTTATTTTCACTCTCTTCTCCAATCTCTTCTTTTGTTCAGTTCCTTAAATGTCAGTCATGATTTCTTACACCCTGGATTGGCAGCTTGCGATTTTTTCCCTTAGTATTTGCACATCTTTAGCTGCCCAACAAAACTTTGGGCATCATCTAAAACTAGCGTTCCCCTGCTTCCTTCCATGCGTCTAGACTCAGAGACACATGAATATCAGAACTAGCAGGGACATTTTGATCTGTTAGGGCAATTCTCCCTTTTGTAAGTAGGAAACTGAGACCCAGAGAAAGGCAGGGACTTGCATATGCCTGCTTCTGGAAGTGTTAGGTGTGCTCAGGAAATACCACCTCAACAGAATTTCACTCTTAGTAAACAGATTTCAGAAGCTTCCCAAACACAATACATTCTAAACTAAAATAGAAATGGTATGTAGATGAGTTCTATTTCATATAATTTATGCTCCACTGTCCCACTATGGCTGTGAATAATTGAGATAGCTGTCTCTCATGCTTTTCAAATGTCCACTTATGGTGCCCAGAATATTGTAGATAGAAATAATCTAAGCTGCGCTACTGACTTATCTTGGACAAATCATTTAACCTCTGCACAACACAAGAGAATTTGCAAAGCAAGTTTGTTCCAAGGAGGAAAGGTGTTTCCAGCAAAAATCCCTGTTAGAACGCCAGATTCTTCCTGTGTGGAGGTTACTTGCACAAATTTAGTGACTTCTATAACAAAATAATACTGATAGGCACAATTACCCTGGTTCCACAGCTTGCATGGCAGCTGCACAAACCATTTGGACTGGGGACACCTGAAACTCATTACTCCACTTGAAGGAAAATCAAATTACTTCATTTTGGAGTCAATTTACAGAGTGAGAGCAGGACCTCAAAGACAAAAGTCCAGAGGAGAGCATGTGTGACAAAGAAATGAGTTACTGTGAATATGACTGAAGAAGAAAGGAAAGAAAAAAGCAACACTTGGCTACACATAGCTGGTGATAATAATTCTTCTAGCTTTTCCAAGTAGTTAGCCGCCAGCATTTCATCAGGAGGAAGAAAAACAAAATGAGATTCTCACCCTTTACAACAAGGGCACAGGTACTACTCTGAGTAACTGCCAAGGAGAATGGGCATCCCAGACACTGGAATTCTGATAGAAACACTGGGAAAAGACAAGATGATTAGCTTCTTATGTACTGATTTTCCTTTAGAAACTTTTGATTAACTGACAAATCAGCAGGCCTCATGCTAGTGTCATGAAATCAAATATATCTAGAGCCAAAAAAGGGGAACAAGACCGGACATATGAGTGTTCTATCTGCTCAGTTTTATTAAAAACTCATTGCTTGGTGCTAAGACAAATCTCAAAAGATTGCTTTTCTAATAAAGGCAATGTCTTCATTCTCTGTTTGCTTATCTAGGTTCCTCTAATATACAGAACAGTATCTGCCTCACGTCTTGCCATCCTGCCAAAGCTAATAACATACATGAATCAGAAATGCATTGTTTTGATCCCAATGTCAGCAGCTCAGCAACAAAAGAATGCACTAGCATTCAGGTTCTAACTCCTCTGCATAAGACTGCTGGGTAGGTCTCCCTTAGGACACTGCCTCAAATATCAACTCCAAGAGAAGTAATCAAGATTATTGAGTCAACATAAATATTCAAAAGGTAAATAATTAAATAATCATAATCTATACTAATAATAGCCTAGGTGGCGTCACACCCTCACATCATCACAAGATGGCCATCACAAGATGGCTGCGTGCACAGCGGAGGCGGGGTCCGTTGGCCGCTCCACATGGTGAGGCCTGGGGATCCCATGGATCTGCGCTGTGAGGAGGAAGCCATTCCCAGCATCTCTGCGGCCTCATACGGAGGAGGCGGGTCATGACAGGGGAGGGCAGTTGGGGGTGATAAGGCCGGAGGGGAGTAGTTAGGTGTCAATCAGGTTGGCAAGGGAACAGTTAGGGGTGAACAGACTGGCAGGCAGAAGCAGTTAGGGGCAATCAGGCAGGCAGGCAGGCGAGCGGTTAGGAGCCAATGGTCCCGGATTATGAAAGGGATGTCCGACTGCCAGTTTAGGCCCGATCCCCAAGGGGTCCCAGATTGGAGAGGGTGCAGGTCGGGCTGAGGGACACCACCCCTCCGTGCATGAATTTTGTGCACCAGGCCTCTAGTAAAAACATAAGAAGTAGAATGATAACATGGAGTTAGCATTCAGTTGTCTGGATCACTCCATAAAAATATTCCTTAAAAAATTTCCTTGTACAAATGTCCAAAGAGAAAAGGGACTATGAAGAATTCTCTGAAGTCCTTTTGCTGTCACCTACTCATTCACTTTCTTAGTCATTCATCTATCTAATGAGTCAAATTTTCCATCCTCTTCTCATGGGGTCTCCTCTCAACAGGCAGTCTTTCTCCTATCCACCTACCTTACTACTCTTGATCCTCTGTGCTATAATATTCCATCTCCCCACCCACCTTCATGCTCATAAATCTTTCTATTTACTCTGTAATGAGGACTTTACTTGAAAGGTATACTAAAAAAAACCTCATTCTCTATCAGGACGGCCTTATACATTGTCTACTGCAAAAGCTGAAGCATCCATGTGCTCTTTCTGTTAAGAACGCCCTCCATACCAAGTTTTTCTAACCAAAATTTGTCCCTCTCTATTTATCAATCTCATGAATGACATGTCAGTCCTTGTATTTGCTCCCATATTACAGACTTGGCAACCTGGGCCAAGAGGCAAGGTGCTTGCCTTGAGCCCCAAAACATGGATATCTGGTCCCAGGTCTTCTGTTTATTTTCATAGAGAAAGAAATATGTTATTTCACTCTTCTATGCCTCAGTTTCCTCATCTATAGAATGACAATAATAAGTTCCATTCAATATGGTTATAGTGAGGACTAAATGAAAGAATCTATATAAAATATATAACACAAAGCCTGGTAAGTAAAAGGAACTCAATAAACAGCAATTCTCCTTCCCCCAATCCTTACTGCATGTCCACCATCTTGTACCTAAAATAAAAAAAGACACATAGCACTTCTTAACATACATTATGTCCTTTCCTCTTACTATGGTTATCTTCAGCTTCCTCTTCTCCTCTATATGTATCCCCCCCAATCAGGTTATCCATGTCCTCATTGCTACAAGAATCTGGTTAAACTAAAGAATTTCTAAGTGTCTTGCAAGCAGTACCACTCTGGCCACAGTATGGTTTGGATGCTTCTTGGGCAACCAATGTCACAACTACTCCCTCATAAACCAGATAATGCTATCACATCTTACAGGGAATTGTTTTATAAATATTCTTAAGGGCATTTTATTTTGTTCTGATCAAGGTAAAGTGCACAAGAAAAAGTTAAAGAAAAGCCATTTGTCATTTCAATGAAAATCTCTGGAAAGCAAATACTTATTACTATAATCTTCTAGATGAAGCCTTGGCCTTTTGATTAGAAACATTAAACTGACATATGGTGCCTCCCCATCTCCAGGAAAACAAACCTTCTAGGTTCTATTTATTTGTTTCTGAAAGTTTTATTGAGTTTCCACTTTGAGTTCTGCAAAGTGTCCTAAAGGCAAGGGAAAGGCGCAAGGTTAGCTTTGGTTCGCCCCACATGCAAACAGCTACACTCCATGCTAGTGGTCTGCGTGGCAATGAGAATTCTTTGAGCTTCATTTCTTCAGTTAAAGATCTGCCACTGGAGATGAAACACCCTGCAGCAGGTTTTCCCTTAAAAGGAAATTGCAATCTGTTCTCACTAGTGTATTTTCTTGAAGACAAAGAATGAAAAGGAAGTGGAAGGAGGAAGGGGGAGGAAAAGGAGTAAAAACAGGGGAGGAGGAGAAGATGAAGAACAATTTAGATAGGAACATAGTTATTTTCTAAAATATATTATCCTCAAATGAGAGTCAGAAGTCATTACATGAATGTCTACAGTTACAAAGAGTTTATTTAAAACCATCTTCAACTGAGTGAGCTTACCCAATTTTATTTCCACTAACTTAAAGTTCACCAATCCAGCATAGTGGTCTCAGCATCATATCCCCCAGGCCATTTGGCTTAGTATCTCTTTTAGCAATGTTATCTAAAAGCAAAGATTGGCTATAGCTTAACTTTTTCAGCTATGGATCCAAGTTGAGACAATAAGTACATTTTACTCTGGAAGCTAGTAATTAGCTAGCTATTAGATGAAGTTTATGTTTGAATATAAACTGAGTGTTGAAGGGCAACATGCCGAAAAGCTGTGAATTAGCTTTTCTACCAGTTAGTTCATAGTCGGTATTTTTTATTTATTTTGCAGAACACTGGTTTACTTAGTCAATAAATTGGCAAGACCATACCCTAAAACTATGCACATTAAAATGGATGTTTCCAGATTGCTCAACAGGTGCACGATGATTAATTATAGTTACAGATTCCTAAAATAACATTTTAAAATTTTCATTGAATTTCCTGGGTAAACATTCATTAATAAAATTAAATAGGTTTCAGGTGTACAATTCTATAACACATCATCCATATATTGTATTGTGCGTTCACCACCCAAAGTCAAGCCTCCTTCTGTTATCATTTATCCCCCCTTTATTCTCTTCTACCTTCTCTCACTCCCGTTTCCTTCTAGTAATCACCATACTGCTGTCTGTGTTTATGAGTTTATGGGGTTTTTGCTTAGTTCCTTCACCGTTTTCACTCAGTCCTCCAATCCCCTCCCCTCTGATGGCTCTCAGTCTGTTCTCTGTATCTATGAATCTTTTTCTATGTTGTTTGTTAGCTTTGTTCCTTGGATTCCACATATAAATTTAATCATATGGTACTTGTCTTAGCATAATACTCTCCAGGTCCATCCATGCTGCTGCAAAAGATTTTATATATATAAAGATTTTATATATATAAAACTTTTTATATATAAAATCAGCCAATAGTATTCAAGTGTGTAAATGTACCAATGCTTTTTTTGTTTTCCCACTCATCTATTGATGGGAACTTGCACTGCTTCCAAATCTTGGCCATTACACTAATAAAAGAGAAAAATGGTAATTGGTGTACGATGATACCCTTTTCATTGGCTAATCAGGGCTATATGCAAATTAACTGCCAACTATGATTGGCAGTTAACTGCCAACAAGATGGCGGCTAATTTACATATGTAGGCACAATGCAGGGAGGCGAAAGGGAAAGCAGGAAGAAGCCCCCTGCCACTGACAGTGATCGGAAACCCAGGGGGGAGCTAAGAGCTGGGGGGCAGGGCAAAGGCGGCCCTGGGGCCGCCTTTGCCCTGCCCCCCAGCCATGATCGGAGAATCAGGCGCCTTTGCCGCCCTGGCCAGTGATAGCAGGAAGCAGGGTTGGAGCCAGCGATGGGAGCTGGACACGGTCTAAGCTGGCAGTCCTGGGAGCTAGGGGTCCCTTGCCTGGGCCTAAAGTGGAGCCCACGATAGCGGGGCCGCTGCAGCTGCGGGTCCCCGCTGCCCGAGCCGGACACCTCAGCCAGAGGCGTTAGGCCTGGGCAGGGGCAGAGCCTGCAACTGCGGGGAGCTGGGGGTCCCCTGCCCAGGCCTGACACCTCTGCCGGAGGCCTCAGGCCTGGTCAAGGGGCCGATCCGGTGATTGGTGATCGGAGGGTGATGAGGGTCAACTCCTCTGGCCGAGGCATCAGGCCTGGGCGGGGGGCTGAGCCGGGGATTGGGGGGATATGATGGTCCCCTTGCCCAGGCCTGAAGCCTGGGTCAGAGGCGTCAGGCTTGGGCGGGGGGTGGAACAAGCGATCAGAGGGAGATGGGGGTCCCCTGCCCAGGCATGATTCCTGGGCCAGAGGCCTCAGGCCTGAGCGGGGGCCAGAGCCAGTGATCGGGGGGAGATGGGGGTCCCCTGTCCAAGCCTGACACCTCTGGCGGAGGCGTCAGGCCTGGGCAAGGGGCCGATCAGGTGATCGGAAGGTGATGGGGGTCTACACCTCTGGCTGAGGCATCAGGCCTGGGCAAGGGGCAGAGCCAGCAATCGGAGGGGTCTGGGGGTCCCCTGCCCAGTCCTGATGCCTGGGCCAGAGGCATCAGGCCTGGGCTGGGGGCAGAACCAGTGATGGGGGGAAATGAGGGTCCCCTGCCCAGGCCTGACACCTCTGTCAGAGTCGTCAGGCCTGGGCAAGGGGCCGATCCTGCGATTGGAGGGTGATGGGGGTCAACGCCTGAGGGCTCCCAGTATGTGAGAGGGGGCAGGCTGGGCTGAGGGACACCCCCCCACACACACCCAGTGCACGAATTTCGTGCACCGGGCCCCTAGTTGTAAATAAAGCTACAATGAACAAAAGGCGGCATATATTCTTTCAAATCTGTGTTTCAGGTTACTTAGGATATGTACCCAGAAGTAGAAGTACTGGGCCATAAGGCAGTTCCATTTTTAAACTTTGGAGGATCCTCCATGCTGTTTTCCACAGTGGCTGCACCAATCTGCATTCTCATCAATGTGTAAGAGGGTTCCCTTTTCTCCACATCCTTGCCAGCACTTGTCATTTGTTGATTTGTTGATGGTAGCCATTCTGACAGGTGTGAGGTGATATCTCATTGTGGTTTTAATGTGCTTTTATCTGATGATTACTGACATTGAGCATCTTTTCATATTTCTATTGGCCATCTGTATGTCCTCTTTGGAGAAGTGTCTACTCAGGTCCTTTGTCCATTTTTTAATTGGATTCTTTGTGTGTGTTTTTGGTGTTGAGTTGTATGGGTTTTTTTTATCAAAAGTATCCGTGGTGAATATGTTCTCCCATTCAGTGGGTTATCTCTTCATTTTGTTAATGCTTTCCTTTGCTGTGCAAAATCTTTTTAGTTTGATGTAGTCCCGTTTCTGTATTTTTTCTTTTGTTTCCCATGCTTGAAGATATAAATCAGAAAAAATATTGCTATGAAAAATGTCCAAGATTTTACTGCCTATGTATTCTTCTAGGATTTTATGGTTTCAAGTCTAACATTAAAGTATTTAAACCATTTTGAGTTTATTTTGTGTATGATGTAAAAAAGGTGGTCTGACTTTATTTTATTGCACATATCTGTCCAATTTTCCCAACACCATATATATAGAATAGACTATCATTAACCCCATTGTATGTTCTTGCCTCCTTTGTAACATATTAATTGACCATAAAGACCTGGGTTTATTTCTGGGCTCTCTATTCTGTTTCATTGGTCTATATGTCTGTTTTATGCCTGTAACATGCTATTGTTATTACTGTGGCCTTGTATGATAGTTTGATACCACCTGGTGTGATTCCTCCAAATTAGTTCTTCTTTCTCAAGATTGCTGTGACTATTTGGGGTCTTTTATGGTTTCCATATAAAATTTTAAATCATTTGTTCTAGTTCTGTCAAATATGCCATTGGTATCTTGATAGGAATTGCACTGAATATATAGATTCCTTTGGGTAGTACGGAGATTTTAATGATGTTAATTCTTGCTATCCATGAACACAGTCTAGGCTTCCACTTATTTGTATCTTCTTCAATTTATTTCTTCAGAGTCTTATAATTTTCTGAATAGAGTAAAACCTCGATATAATGGACTAATTTGGGTGAGGGAGTGTCTATTAAAACTGAAAGTCTGTTATATAATAAAGTAAGTTACCTGAATGCATATGTTAAAAATTGTCAAATTAGTTAGTTTACCTATTTTTACTTATGTAAATGCATTTGTATAATTAAAATTAAGTATATATGAAAAGTTCACAGAAAAGTTATTATATGTATTACTGTAACTTTGACTTTATACTGAATAGGTCTAGTAAGTGCATGCATTTACCAATCCCTACAAGTAAACAAATGCACACAACTGGGGCAGGCTTAGGGCAGCTTTTTTTTTAATTTCCACCCCTTTATTTTCAGTCTGTGTATGTCTTTCATGGTGAGTCTCTTATAGATAGAAGGTGTTCTGCTTTGAGTCTAGTTTTTCTATTGATTCAGCTACCCTATGTCTTTTTGATTAGAGATTCATGGGTTGAAGCTCAAACACTGAGCAATACTAGCCAGGCAGTATGTACATATATATTGCCATTTTACTCTTTATGATTATGTACCTCTTTTGCTTTCTTCTCCTTCTTTTTCTCCATCTCCTTCTTCTATCCCCTTTAATTTCTCATAATGGTCTAGTGTTAAGGACCTCCTTTGGCTTTTTCTTTTCTGGGAAGCTCTTTATGTCATCTTCAATTTTAAATGATAGCTGGGTAAATTAGTCTTTGTTGTAGGTCCTTGTGTTTCATCACTTTGAAATTTTCATGCCAATCCCTTCTGACCTGAAATGTTTATGTTGAGAAAGCAGCTGATAGTCTTATGGAAGCTTCCTGTGGGCAACAAACTTTCTTTTGCTGCTTTTAAGATTCTCTTTATGTCTTTAACTTTTGCCATTTTAATTATGTGTCTTGGTCTGGGCCTCCTTGGGCTCATCTTGTTTGAGACTCTCTGAGCTTCCTGAACTTGTGAGTCTTTTTATTTCACTAGGCTAGGAAAGTTTTCAGCCATTATTTCTTTAAAATAGGATCCTAATCCCTTGTTCTCTTACTCCTCCTTCTGGTGCCCTTATGCTGCAGATATTGTTACTCTTCATGTTGTCCTCAAGGTCCTTTAACAAATCATTGTTTTAAACTATTTTTCTTTTTGCTGCTCTGATTGGGTGTTTTCTGTTACCTTGTCTTCCAAATCATTGATTTGATCCTTTGCTTCATCCAACTACTCTTTATTTCTTCTAGTTTTTTATTCTTCATTTCATGTATTGTAGTCTTCATATCTGACTAGTTCTTTATTATGCTCTCTATGATCTTTTTTATATTTGCTATCTCTTTGTTGAAGTTCTCACTAAGTTGCTGAGTATCCTTATAACAATTTTTTCTTAAACTCTATATCTGGTTAATTGTTGGCCTCAATTTCATTTAAATCTTTTTCTGGCAATTTCTCATATTTTTTTTTTCATTTTGGGCATGTTTCTTTGTACTATCATTTTGGCTGTCTCTTTATGTTTGTTTACATGTATTAAGTAGACCTGCTATGACTTCCAATCTTGGTAGGTTGGCCTCATGTGGTCTGTGTCCATTGGTTAGGCTTATATGCATGCATACAAGTCCTTTGGTTGTTCTCTCCCCCTTACGCTCACCCTCCCCTACCTTCCCTCTGAGGTTTGATGCTCTCTGTCTCTGGATCTGATTTTGTTCATCAGTTTATGTTGTTCATTATATTCCATAAATGTGTGAGATAATGTGGTATTTATCTTCCTCTGAATGGCTTATTTCACTTAGCATAATGCTCTCCAGTTCCATCCATGCTGTTGCAACCTTTCTTTTTTATTTTCTGTAACTAATTCCCGCCCCCCATAACCGCCCCCCCGCCCGCCACTAGACTTACAAGCTCTTCTTTCCAAACCTTCCATATATGTAGTTAGCTGGTCCAGTGTGGGAGGCCTGATCTCTACAAGCCATCATGTGTTGGAGCCAGCTACAATGAGAAGGCAATATAACAGAATACCTTCTTCCAAGATTCATAAGGATCTGGCTTGCCTGGTACTGCCAATCACAGGGCTATAGGCCATAGGATGGGTTCTCAAGTGAATAAGAAAGACCCTCTTCCCTCCATCATTCCTAAGTCTCCACCTAAATCCCAAGGTTTCTATGGTTCTTTCCCACCGGTTATCTATTTATCACAAACCCTGCCCTTGCCTCTTCAGTGGTTGGAAGAGCCTTCATTCAAGTGGTGGTCTTCTAGGACACCACCCCTAATCTCCCCAGACTAGGTTAGATACCCCCTTAATTTGCATCCTTAAATTGCCTGTGCATAGGTCTAACTCTGTTTCTGTGACTGTATCCCTCACTAGAACTTGAACTCTTTTGAGGGAAGGTGTTGGCTTTTTTCATTTTTCTATTCATATCATACAATCTAGTTCAGAACATAGTTAAAACACTCAACAAATTCTCATTGAATATATGGATGAAACTGTGACATAGGTAATATTAGCCATTGCACTGAGTTAGGTAAGCACTTACTACCACAGAGAAACCTTAGCAAATAAAATCAGTTCTATGAAATTAACCAGGTAACAAAAGAAGCTTCATAGACATTGTCAAACATTTAAGATATAGTAGTATTCAAATGTTCTTTCCTACCCATATTGGTAAGTGTTAGTTTAATTAACAATGACACTTTGAAATCCTAGAAATAATCAGGGTCATTAGTGTCAGCCTGACAAAGGTATGAAGAAAGTTTCTGTAATACAACACAAACTGCTTTCACAAGATTGCCTGGAAATAAATAGCTCACTGTGAGATCTATGACTTGCTTTATATATTAATCAATGGTACAGCAGTGCTCTAACAAGGTTAAAAGTGTTCTCTGATTCCCATTATAAAGATAATTTCAATCAAGCAGCCTAACAGCCTAATAGTGTAGGTCATTCTATAATTCAATTCTAAAAATGACTATAGCACACATGCAAACAAGAGAATGAAATAGGATGAGAGAGCAAACCTAGAAAAAATTTCTTTATTAAAGAGAAATAACAATAATGATTTGCATCTTGCATTTTTGCTGTCCTTTGTAGTACTCTTCTGCAAGTACAACTGAATCATTCCTCATGGTCCAACAGATACCTATTGTTCCTGCCCATCCATTTCATGTAAATTATATGTGCTGACCTTTAATTTGCTATAACTGGAACACATTTTGAGCAGAAATATCATATTGAGTTGTTTTGACTTGTGCAAGAGTCTAAGCAGGGGGAAATACACTAATGGTTTCTACTCACTATTTCTATAGAAAGCCTTATCTCAGATGTTCTTTAATCCTCAAGTGAATATTCATATTTAATTCCTTTTACATAAAGAATTTCTAAGATAACTTGTAAAACACAGATCCAAAAATATCTTCAAAAGAAATTTCATCTTCTGCCTATTTTATTTCTCTTCTTTACATAAAAATGTTCATGATAGACTATGCATTGAAATCCATACTAATGATATACCTATTGTGATTTCCAGGAATCCTACAATCAAGAAGCAAAGAAAATCAAGGAGCATCTTAGATGCTAGTTTGAATATTTTTAGGTAGAAGAAGATAGAATAATTCTAAAAGCAAACCTTAGAAGCACACTCACCATGTAATACCAAATAAATAGCATAGCAGAAAGAATACTGTCCTGTTCATCACAAGCCATAGATTTTACCCTCGTTTGACATTCATTAACTGCCGGGAGCCGGTCCATGCTTGCTGTTTCAAGGGACCTGGCATATATGGCATACTTTTCTTAATATGTTTGCTCACCTTCTTGGCACTATGTGTTTTAACCAAGGTCACCTCTGAGAAAGGTTGTTTCCCCAGGTAGGGATTTTCCCCTGAAGTTAGGGAGGGAATAAAACCTCTCAACTAAGTGCCAGTCGGGTAATTAATCACTTTAACTACGAACAATCATGCTTAAGCTACATAATCTTTACTCCCTGGAATGGAGATAAGAAACGCCCTAACCTTTGGAATAGAGATTGATAGGATTGGAATCAACTGGTATAAATACAGATGTAACAAGACAGAACTTAGAAGACAGAACCAAGAGAGACAGAACCTAGGCACAGAACCTACACAGAACGTTCTCTAGAGACAGAAGAACTTCGCTGGAGAGAACATGGCAAAAGATCCTGGACAGAAACTGGCCTCAGAACCTAGATACAGAACCTAGCGAGAGAACATGGCAAAAGATCCTGGACTGAACCTGACTACAGAAATTGGCAAGAGAACCTGACTAGAACCTGGTGACTGAACCTGGCTGGAGAACCTGGACAGAACCTGGCTGGAGAACCTAGCGAGGGAACATGGCTACAGAACCTGACTGGAGAACCTGGAGAACCTAGCAAGAGAACATGGACACAGAACCTGGCTGGAGATTCTAACCAGAACTTCGCTGGAGATCCAGACCAGAACTTGGCTGGAGATCCTGGCTAGAGATCCTGGCTAGGCTGCTGATCAACTGAACGCTGTCTCCGTGTCATTCCTTCTTCGCCGACTCCATCCACACCTTTGGGGACCCCTGGACCTGCTGGGGTTGGACCCCAGCAATTAACTGGCTCATCTTTGGCAAATCTTTTGCCTCAAATCACATGCTTCAGGGTTCTTATCTTCCAAATGAGGAGGCTAGACTAGATCTTAGAAGATCCAAATGTAGCATTAGAGATACAGACTCTAAATGTAAATTTAAAAAATCATTTAAAAATACTTTGTCACCTACAGGGCAAAGGTAAGGAGAGACCAAAGAAAATGAGAACATTTCCAGTATCAGAGATGGGGAAGGTTTGATGACAGAAACAAATATATTAGTCCAAGGTAAGTATTACTCTAAGATGTTTTTAAGGACACACCATTCCCTGACTGGTGTGGCTGGTTGGTTGAAACCTTATCCCTTACACCAGAAGGCGGCAGTTTTGATTCCTGGCCAGGGCACATAACCAGGTTGCAGGTTTGAGCCCCGTGCAGAAGGCTACTGATTGATGTTTTTCTCTCTCTCCCTTCATCTCTCTAAAATCAGGTTGTTGCTGTTGTTGTTGTTGTTGTTTTTAAAATAGAACAACCATCAAAAGAAGCTTGTGATTTGGCACTCCTAATAGAGCAGAACCCCAGTTTACAAAAATGTCATGAGGCCAATCCTAAGAACAAGTTCCATGTTCTTACAGTCTTTTATGGACATATGTACATGTGCTAAGCTGGACTGTTTGTCTATATTTACACATGTAAGTGTTTCACTTTCCCTTATAAGTTGATTTTTAAATCTGGCCAACTAGCCAGACAGTACAAAGCAAACATCTTGAATTATTTATGGATGTTTCCTTTGATCCCATAACTTGCAAATGCTACTAAAATACCCACTTAGTATTTATTTTTTCCTTTGGTTACAACTGACAGTCATATCTCATTTGCTTACTTTGCTAACCCTCACTTTTCTGCCTTGCTAGCTTGTCTTCCACAGTCTATGAACTAAATATCCCTATTCTGGCTTGAAAAAATAAAATGAGTAAATGTCTGCCCTGTCTCTGTTAAGCCCCTTCTGGCTTCTGGATTGATAGACTTGCTTTCTTTTTTATCTAGTAGCTTCCTTCATTCTGCAGAGTAAAGCTCCCCAAATAGACATATTCATTTATGGCAACTTGAAAGTTGTGCATTGCCTGAAAGTTGCATTCAGTTAGTGTTTCTTATTTCCTCTTCTGCTGTCACTTTGAAATCTAAGGCCAGGGACCAGGACAGTTGGCTGGTAGGAGTGAGGTTGAATTTCTGGCCAATACTCTAAGCAGGAAAATCTAGATGCTGTATTAAGAAAAGTGAGTGATGGGAGGGAAGGAGAAACAGGCAGATAATTTATATTCAGGCAAACCTAATGGCTGGTAGAATGAGGTCGCAAATTTCAGGGACCAAGAAAAGGATGTAGAAAACATGAGCCTGGGAACCTCATCACAGAATTTTATTCGCATTTAGCTTGATTTAAGAAAAATATTAAACACCTACTCTATGTAAGACATTGCATACATACTATGGGATGAGGATAGAAGAATGGTAATCTCACACACTAAAACTGATGTTGATTTAAGAAAATGTCAAGTTAGTCATAGTTGAGACATATTGTACTTTTCTATATTTTTCAAATGGAGAATTTGCAACTTATTTGTATTATGCTAACATGAGTGGGACAATGATTATATTAAGTAAATACTGCAGAGGGCATGTACCTAGAAAAAAATCATTTCAAATAGTCTGATTCACTTCCCATTTTCCTTTTACTCCCCTACATTGCATTTTCCCTTTCTTTACATCAAAATATACAGACTGATAACCCAAATCCCAAGAATAAAACAGATAGTTGCCATTCATTATAAAGGAGGAAGAGACTCTAAGTAAGCAGGATAGATTTTTTAAAAAGCAAGAAAATTTAGTGATTTAATAAAAGGATAATATCTAAAAACAGGAGGATATAAAATTATACCAAAGATATGTAATATATATCTATTCATTTTTATACCAACCTAAATTTAATCATCATTTAACAGTGGCACTCAGCAAAAGCAATTTAGCATTATACTACACTGTACACACTTTAAAACAAATAAACCATAAACACAGCTCGAGTCCTTGTTCTACTCCCAAAGTGATTTCAGCACTAAACCAGAACAAAGAAAGATGAATGCTAACAATCCCCATCAGGAATCTAGATATATCACACTGCCTTTTATTCATGAGTCTTCTGTGAAGATCACTGTAAGCAGCTACAAAACTTGTGCGATCAACTTGGTTTGCCTAGCTGGGAATCAAGTCATCTGAACATCTGGGAGTAACATGATTGATTCTCCTGGTTATTAGGGACAAGAGTTGGGCAAATAGAAGCAGAGAACTACAGCCACAAAGGCTGAATAAATTTGTGCAAAGTCACACCAAAGGACTCACACTAAGGACTTCAAGTCCTCAGGAGAAATGTAGAGTACCTGGACAAACAGCCTCACCTGAAAGACCACCCTAACATTAGGAAAAGTATATATAAATTCTGCTGCAACCCACCTGATTTAGTTTCTTAAAACAGCTTCCTGATATTTGTGTTGCCAGTTCCTGGCATAGGATCTTGGGTACAGGAACTCAATAAATATTTATCAGTGATGGTGTTGATAATGAGAAAAACCTCAAAATAAACACCCCCATGTAAGGGAAAATGAAGGAAGAAAAGGCCACTTTGTTTCACAGCATTTGAAATGAATCATTTTATATGTCAGATTTTATAGTGCTCGTGTGCTAGGCATTATTAGTAATTTTCATAGTAGTTTAAGAGGTTGATTTTTTTAAAAAAAATCTCCATTCTGCAGATGAAGCAACTGAGGTTCAGGAAGATTGTACACTATGCCCATGGTCACTAAAATCAGAGTGGCTAAGCAGAGATTCACATCCTAACTCCTGAAGCCCACATTCTTCCTACTATATCACACAACCTTTTCTTATTCTGCTCCTTGCAACACCAAGCTGACCATTCCTGTGTAGGGTATTGATTCACCTTTCCATCTTGAAAGCTTTGCTCTTAAAAAAATTTCTATGGTGCTATTAAAAATGAATGTTTGTTGTAAATGATTATTCCTGGTATCTTGAAGAGTCTTTGGTCAATTATCAGCAGAAATGAGACAATTCTGAATGGGGCTTTTCACAGCAAAGCAATTTGATTCATGCATTATTTTTTTAAAAATAAATGGGTAACAGATTCAGAAGAAATGGTGGGGGAGGAAACAGACTTTAAAATTTGATAAACACAGATGTCTGAGGGAAATGTTCCCATCAGTGTGCATTATTTCACCCTCTGTGATCTGGGCTTATTAACATCCTTTTCATAGAGAAAGGAAATATAACATGTATTCTATAACTTCTGTCATGTTTGATTATGCCAATTTATCACAATTATTGCTTTATTTCTAATCAGAGTTAGGACACCAATTTAGTTCCATTCCCTTTTTTAGAATTTTTTTATTTATTGTCTGAGGTATAGTACATATGAGTTCCATGCTCTTTTGTCTAGAGTACTTTATGTCTAGAAATCTTGTGAGAAGAGACTGGTCAAAGGTGATTTAAAGTGTTCATAATTTTAAAAAAATCTACTAAAAGGTTGCTATGGTCAGTAAAACCATTAATTTTACATATAAGAATTTGTTAAGGAGAATGGGATGGTTGGGTATATCAGAAACTTAGTAACCATGATACTCTTTCCATGTTTGGAAAAAGATCATTGCAGGTTTGTTTGTTTTTTCATTGCAGGGTTTAATGCATAATAAGAAAGCCACAGAGCTTGGTATTTCACCATTCTTTGGATTTCTGATCTGAAAGGAGGAAAATGGAAATGCCATATATCTTTTAAAGTATCTTTTAAGCCTGAGCTCATCAAGAATGGATTTTTAAAAAGTTAAATGATAGGTTCTCAGTATAGGTCCTGATCCCGAGGGAAGTCTAAACTACAAGGAAATTTAGGAAAATTTAATTAGAATTTATACAAATTTGAGGAAAATCAGAGAAGAAAAGCTAATCCCATTCAAAGTGTACATGTAATTCTCAAGGCCATATATAAGAAACAGGATGCATAGTAACTGAGAGAGTAGGCAGAAATGAAAGACCCTTAGCAATGTACTGACTTCCATTCTCCCCCATTTCCATGAGCTAAATCAGCTTGGGTCCACCTGCAGAGGGAGCCAGGCTCCACCCACACATTTTAAGAATGGGTCTGGCCCTGGCCAATAGAGGACCCTCAGGAGCTCCTGCAGTAGAAAACAGCTGAAGTGGTCTCATAGCTGGCACCTACTTCCAAGCCTTCCTGCGTCAGTTCTTTAACCTGGAAAATGATACTCCCCTCCTTATTAGGATCGTCTTAAACATTAAATAAGTTAAGCCATGTAAAGTGCTTGGAACTGGGTGTGGCACATGGCAGTGATTAATACATAATCACTCTCATCATCGTTACCTTCCTCACAGCACAGTTTAAGTTACTTTTTTAAGGCCACTATCCTGTGGCAGCACATAAACACCCTATATCCATATTCTGATTCCTGGATTGATGTTATTTCCACTGTGCAATTTCCACAGCAGGTGGTTTTAGAAGCACCAAGTGTGTGTTTTACACACACTTAAACATTTCCCCCTACAATGGAGTCACAATGACTGAGCTCTCCGTACTTGATAACCCTTTTGGAGAGTTTTCTGACAATATATAATTTGCTAAGTGAAGTGAGTTTGTTTCTCAGAAGAAGGAACACATTAGAGAACGAGAAGCAGAAATAGGCCTCCTGTGATGACTGAATCATGATCAACATCACCATTTTAAACCAAGTACAGGACCTGAATGACTAAGACACCGAGTCAGATACAATTTTGAAGGCGAGGAAGAGGGGACAGGTTTTGAGGAGAAAAAGTTAGTCAGAGGTGGGGGGCGGGCAGCTAGAAAAAAAGGATAAATGTCTTTTAAAACACTTGAGAGGAATTTTCTGAACAAACACTCTGTTTTCACCCCATGAATCTGAGCCTCAAAGTTAAGCCTGATCACCTGTAATTTTCCAGAAGCATAAAAGAAGACCACACCCAGAGATCAGAAACGTGTATATATTGACACCGTTTCCGTGCCATCAAAGTCTCCTTCAGCTCTACTTCATGAGATTTAATGATAAAAATAGCTTACAGCGTAGGCTTGACTTAGAAAACGAGAGGTTCATCTATTAATTCTATGAGGATACCAAAATTGACTTTTAAAAAAGTCATACATATAATTTTTTTCTTTGAAATAAAGAGATAGCACATTAACTTCAAGCAGTGCTTGGGCTGCATATTTTATGAGGTTTATTTGTACTGCATGTCTTTGATGAGCTCTATTTGTGGCTGGAAGTACAAACATACTGATTACAATCACTCTTTCCTACATTTAGGAACAAAATTAATTATCTGCAAAAAAGCAGAAAGGCTTAGATAGACTCTCAGTAAGTGATAATACTCAGTGCCCAAATATAATGACTCTGTTTCTGACTTTATCTGTTTTAGACATTCTGAGTGAAATGAAAAAAGGAAAAATTAATTCACTTTCTGAATATTCTTCAGAAAAGATTTAAATTGGGTAATAAGAAGGCAGCATAAACCCTTCCCCAATGCCCCATCCCCTGTATTAAATATGAAAAAAGCCTTCCAGGGTTATGCATTCTCAAAAGGAATTTTTTTTTGTCGTATAGATTCTAGCATTGCTTATATTAGTTTATGTTTACTTTATAGAGTAATTTATTTAAGTAATATGGTTAATATTTATACAGGTATTGTTTTACTAGCTGTTTTATAATATGCTTATATGCCCTTATATTTGAAATGTTTTACATATTATTTTCACACTTTTTTATTTTATAAAATAATTTTTTACAATGTTATTCAGGCATACTTTTTGGATTTTGATAATTTACCCATTTCAATTGTACAGCTTAATTATTTCTACTAAATTTATCAAGGTATGCAACCATCACCACAAACCAGTTTTAGAACATTTTCATCACCCCAATAGGATCCCTCATGCCCACTTCAGCATTTTGGGAAGTCTGGTGCATTCTGAACCCCAAGCCCCAAAGGGGACATTTTAAAAGGACATTAAGAAGTCTGTATCCAAAGGACTTGTATGCATGCCTATTAGCATAACCAATGGACACAGACACTGGGGCGGTGGGGGCTTGCTCAGGGTGGGAATGGCTGGGGGAGAGGGGTCAATTGAGGAAAAAGACATATGTAAAACTTTAAACAATAAAAAAAAGAAGTCTGTACTATAACCAAAACAAAGGTTATTTGTCTTTCTCTATTAATTCCTTCCCCAACATGGATAGAAATGGTAAATTGTGAAACAGTATAAGCACTCAGTACTAGCACTCAAAAAGTTGTGGCTGCTGGTAATAATGAGGATTTTACTTTATCTTACAAAGGCTGCAATATCCTGAAAGGAAACTGCTCAAATTCCCTCATTTTGGCTTTTTGTGAAACATTGCATTACACCAAAAAATTTATAACCAACCCCTCCCTTGAGGAAATTAGTGCACTGTAGTGCAACTTCATTTAAAAATGCTTGTGGTGCTCAAAATATGTTTTCAATTTTCAGATGGGGGTTGGAGGGGTTGCATTTCAAGAAACAGTTCAAATATAAAGCATTTTCTGCCAGAGACCTAAGCAAGATAGCAAAATGGCTAGGTATAAGAGGTTAGTGAGCCAAGGCTACCTGTTGTGCTATTGTATGTCAATGATGTAGAGCTACAGTTACCAAGGGTAACCTTATTCCAAGTGGGGAAAAAAGATCACAAAGGAATCACACTGTGTACATGACTCCATATTTTCTGAAGCATTTCAGATTTTGTGATGAAGAGAGCAAATATTCAGGGGCTTTTCTACCCTTGCCAAGTAGGAGGCTGCTTTCACTGTATGCTCTGCTTTTCTGGCTACCCAATATAAAAAAGGCACTTTTGGCCCTCGCTGGTTTGGCTCAGTGGATGGTACGTCAGCCTGCCGACTGAAAGGTCCTGGGTTCGATTCCAGTCAAGGGCACATGCCCAGTTGTGGGCTCGATCCCCAGTGTGGGGCGTGCAGGAGGCAGCCAATCAATGATTCTCTCACATCATTGATGTTACTATCTTTCTCTCCCTCTTCCTTCCTCTCTGATATCAATAAAGCTATATATTTTTGTAAAAGGCACTTTTGACTTCCTGTCATTCTGGGAGCACCTGGATTCTCGGAATATCAGGCCATGGGGAAACCTTCTTGGACTTTGTCCACTTGGGTGAATATTCCTAATTTCTGAGGTTTCTTAATATACTCAGAGGACACATCAGTCTTCCACATCACTCCCAGCAGACATGCATAAGCATCTACTTACTGCTCTGTGATTATCACATGTGTCACCTTAGAACTGTGTAGAAGAGATAACTTCACTGTGCCAAGCCAATTAGGAATACAAACTTCCAACCCAGAACCTGAACAAGCAAGAAAGTAAATGATAGCTTAGAGACCAAAAGAGAGACCAATAGAGTAGTAGCAGGATACTCAAGGAGCAGAGTTCACACCTAAGCAAAGACAATAGTCAGGTGTGCCTTTCATATTTTTCTTTTTCAAGTATTCTCTAAAAATATGAAAAAAAACTGCTACTGTGCCTTCTGTTATCCTCCAACATGTGGGACATTGCCGGGAGCCGGTCCATGCTTGCTGTTTCAAGGGACCTGGCATATATGGCATACTGTTCTTAATATGTTTGCTCACCTTCTTGGCACTATGTGTTTTAACCAAGGTCACCTCTGAGAAAGGTTGTTTCCCCAGGTAGGGATTTTCCCCTGAAGTTAGGGAGGGAATAAAACCCCTTAACTAAGTGCCAGGCGGGTAATTAATCACTTTAACTACGAACAATCATGCTTAAGATACATAATCTTTACTCCCTGGAATGGAGATAAGAAACGCCCTAACCTTTGGAATAGAGATTGATGGGATTGAATCAACTGGTATAAATACAGATGTAACAAGACAGAAAGAGAGAGAGCTTAGAAGAGAATTCAGAAGACAGAACCTACAGGGAGCCTGGAGACAGAAGAACTTCACTGGAGAGAACATGGCAAAAGATCCTGGACTGAACCTGGTTATAGAACATGGCAAGAGAACCTGACTAGAACCTGGTGACTGAGCCTGGCTGGAGAGCCTGGACGGAGCCTGGCTGGAGAGCCTAGCGAGGGAACATGGCCACAGAACTTCCCTGGAGATCCAAAGCAGAACCTCTCTGGAGATCCAGACCAGAACTTGGCTGGAGATCCTGGCTAGAGATCCTGGCTAGGCTGCTGATCAACTGAACACTGTCTCCGTGTCATTCCTTCTTCGCCGACTCCGTCCACACCTTTGGGAACCCCTGGACCTGCTGGGGCTGGACCCCGGCATAGGACATAGCCCTGCCTTTTGTCCAAGCAGTCAGGGCTGAGCTAAGTACCTTCACTAACTTCAAATTTCCTTACGTGATCCTCCAAAGGCATTGTGAACTTGAGAAATTCCTGCAGCCATCCAAGGTTGGGGGCTCATGTGTTGCAAGAGGATTTTCCATGGGCCTCATGTTTCTGAAGGTGTTATAAACAGAGGCACTTTCCCCCATACTATCTTTTTCAAGTATATTTGCATAGTAAACAGCCTTAGAAGGCAGAGATAGCACCTCCCTTCAGAGAAAAGAGTAGGTAGGCTTATCATCTATTATAAAATATTTGAGTTCCCTAAGCTTAAGGCTCCTCTCCTGTAATGCAACCTGCTGAGTGTGCAGGAGTCATCTGGCCGTCTTTACCTTACCCCATGGGAATTAGAGCTCACACAAATGCTGATACTCTGGCCACTGCTGTTGCTGTGAGAAATAAACTGCCCTTCATCTCTGAGCCAGTAATTTTGTGTCTTTAACCAGCATCCATGAGGCTGGGGCAGACTAATTTGTTAGTTTGCAATTAGGGTAAAAATCTCAGATCTTTCACAGCTCTTGAAGACACGTTCCTGCCATATCAGTCTACACACCACAGAAAGGAGAAAAAACTTTCTGAAGATTCAGAACATATAAAACAACTGGTAATCACACTGCTATTTGTTGCAAAGGCAAAGAATTCTGGATATGTGGAGAGACCACCTAATTTCCTAATGTGACACATAATATATATAATTTCAGGATGAAGTATTAATAAAGCTTCCCTTATGAAACCACTGCTTGAAACTTGTCATGAAATTAACATTTAGTCCCTAAAAGGGGTGCCATTTTTCATTTTTATTTTTCTCTTCAATAAATAGGTAATCTATGTTTAAAAAGTACCCATGGGAAGCACTAAAGCTCTTTTTATTGTGAACGAATCAAGGATTGCAGCTTATAAACATCTTTTCCTTTCCAGAAATGAACATCATGCAAATAAAGTTGCTTATCACACTTCTAGATGCTGACCTACAGACACTGATTAGGTAGTGAGCCATTTACTTGTTTTTATCACTTTGCAATCATTGGGTACTGAAAACAGCTTGTATGAATTCAGACAAGGTATCTTTATCTGGGACTAAAAATGAAAGTCCAAACTGATGGCATGAGGAGAAAAACACTGACATTCTGACACCTGAAAAATAACCTCAGCCTTCAAAAGCAGAGAGGAAAGTAGGGCTAATCTTGGAAATTCTTATGAGTTACAGTCACTCACACAGACAGCAAAATATAAGAACTTGATAGAGTGAATTATTATCGGGGATCAACAGAGTCTCTTCCCCAGAGTTTCCTAGCACACATAAATAAATATTGACTTCACTGAAGATATCTTCAGAAATTCTATCAAAGGAAATGGATATACTTGGGCACCAGAGTATGTTATGTTCTCAGTAGGCAATGTTTCTAGTAAGGAAATACCATAATGGAGACCTAGGTATACTGTTAAGTTCCAGAATAAAAGGTAAATGCACTAAAAACTATCTGTTGGATTAATGAGCAGATTTCAAACATTGCTACTGGAAGAGAGACTATTCCTCACCACTGGTCCTACTCATATAGACTCTAGGCAATGTGATTTCACTGTGTCATTGAGTCTTCCATCACCTACATAAACATTCCTTGTCCCCCTAGAAATTGCTCTGAGCCTTTAAGTATTACAAAAACTAAAAATCTCATGCCTTTTAGTACTTCATTTGGAAATACTATAGCAGATGTCTCCAAGGAGAGAGAATGAATTTAACAACTGATTGTGCAGCTGGAAAAACAGTAGAGAGTAATACAATATATTAAATAAGATAATAAAAACCTACTTAGCCTGTATTTGTGGAATGAAGATTCTGCTGAAGGGAGATTGGAACTATTTGATAGAGCAATATAGAATAATCATTAAAAGCATGAGCTATGGAGTTAGAGAGATCCGGTTTTGAATCTTAGGTCTGCTACCTGATAGCCAAGTGACCTGTGAGGGCGGCAACAGAGTCATGGTTATCATTCCGGGCACTCCCTGTGACCCCCAGAGTAATCACAGTGTTTCTACAATTAGAAGCTCAATAAATGTTTCCTACAATGAATCCAATTTCAGATAGTGCTAAAAGAAATATCACAATGAGGAAAAAAGGAAGAAATATTGGTGGTAGAAAAGGTTGCAATTTTGCACAATAGTCGGTGAAACATATAACAAGCTGAGGGTAAAGAAATTTTGGGAGAGGAAGCACTAATGCTAGGAAATTCTGAGATGAATCAATAAAAAAGTACATGAGTACAAATGGAAAAATAAAAGTGCAATCCACCATGTGAGGATATATAAGCAATTATTTTGGGGGATAAAGAAAGTAAATAAAATAATCATAGAAACTCTGGGAAACTTTCTGGGAGAGCAATAAACATCTAACATGTTGATTATTACTCCTTTAATCAGTGGACAAATTATAAGGTGAAATGTACAATAGCTATGCATATAATCCATACATAGGTACATGGCAATGATAATCAAAATGGTTTCAGAATAAAAACAATGGCATTTTAAAAAGAAGGTGTGGTATTCAACAATTTGGGTGTTGAATAACAACAATGTTGAAAATATATATATTGAAAACAGAATATTTGCTTCGGGTATAAAGTGTGGAATTCAAGAATGTACTGATAAATTTAACAGTGATATTCTCACCCATATACAATTTTTTAACTTTATTGTTCAGATTATTACGGATGTTCCTGTCCCCCCCCCCCATAGCTTCCCTCCACCCAGTTCCCATCCCACCCTAGGCCCTCACCCCCGACTGTCCTTGTCCATAGGTGTAAGATCTTTGTCCAATCTCTTCCCGCAACCCCACAGCCGCTTCCCCCTAAGAACTGTCAGTCCACTCCCTTTCCATGTCCCTGATTCTATTACAATCACCAGTTTATTCTGTTCATCAGATTTTTTATTCATTTGATTTTTAGATTCACTTGTTGATAGACATGTATTTGTTGTCACTTGTTTGTTCATAATTTTTTGTCTTTACTTTCTTCTTCTTCATCTTAAAGAATACCCTTCAGCATTTCATATAATACTGGCTTGGTTGTGATGAACTCCATTAGCTTTTTCTTGTCTGTGAAGCTCTTTATCTGACCTTCAATTCTAAATGATAGCTTTGCTGGGTAGAGTAATCTTGGTTGTAGGTTCTTGCTATTCATCACTTTGAATATTTCTTGCCACTCCCTTCTGGACTGCATAGTTTCTGTTGAGAAATCAGCTGATAGTCGGATGAGTACTCCCTTGTAGGTAACTGTTTTCTCTTGCTGCTTTTAAGATTCTCTCTTTGTCTTTTGCCCTTGGCATTTTAATTATGATGTGTCTTGGTGTGGTCCTCTTTGGATTCCTCTTGTTTGGGGTTCTCTGTGCTTCCTGGACTTGTAAGTCTATTTCTTTCACCAGGTAGGAGAAGTTTTCTGTCATTATTTCTTCAAAAATGTTTTCAATGTCTTGCTCTGTTCTTCTGGCACCCACATAATTTGGATGTTGGTACGCTTGAAGCTGTCCCAGAGGCTCCTCACACTATCTACATATTTTTGGATTCTTTTTTCTTTTTGCTCTTCTGGTTGGTTGTTTTTTGCTTCCTCAAATTTCAAATCTTTGACTTGATTCTTGGGATCTGCTAGTTTACTGTTGAATCTCTGTATATTATTCTTTATTTCAGTCAGTGTATGCTTAATTTATGACTGTTCCTTTCCATTTTCTTGGCATTCTCACTAAGATCCTTGAAGGTCCCACTAAGTTCCTTGGAGGTTTCCAGAAGATTCTTGAGTAACCTTATAACTGTGGTTTTGAACTCTATATCCAGTAGTTTTCTTTCTTCCATTTCTTTCATTTGTGACATGTTTCTTTGTCTCTGCATTTTGGCTGTTTCCCTGTGTTTGTTTCTATGTATTGGGTAGCTGCTAAGTCTCCTTGAGTTGATAGAGTGGCCTTGTGTACTAGGTGTCCTATAGGGACCAGTGGCTCAGCCTCCCCAATCACCTGAGGTAGATACTCTTGGTGTACCCCTCTGTGGACTCTGTGCACAGTATTGTTGTAGCTGAGCCTTTATTGCTGTTAGTATCACTGGGAGGAATTGACCTCCAGGCCAATTGGCTGTGAAGACCAGCTGTGTCTACAATGGAAGAGCTGCTGTGCATGAGACACCCTGATGGGGCAGGGCTAGCTTCAGTGGGGCTTTAGTACTCACTGAGTCTTCCCCTTGAGTGTGTCACATATGGATATGAAGAGCTGTAATCTGGTATGATCTTGCACTGACCACTAGGTACACTGGCTCTTATATCTCCAAGGAGGTGCAAAGTCAGCCACTGCCTGGGGCCACCCAGAAGGAGTTACAGAGGGATCTGTAGATTTCTCATCTTTGTATCAGGTTTGGAAGTGCCCAGACAAGGCCCAGCTCTGAAGCAAGGCAGGCTGCTGCTGGTGCTGCTTTGGGCCTTCTTTTGATAGCTTTGGGGCTCCCTGACCCAGCTGCAGCTTGTTTAACAGGTTTTAGACTGAGAAAGGACAGGCCATTCATATGCAAAAGCTGCTATGCACAGTGCCGGGGTCCAACCCCAGCAGGTCCAGGGGTCCCCAAAGGTGTGGACGGAGTGGGCGAAGAAGGAATGACATGGAGACAGCGTTCAGTTGATCAGCAGCCTAGCCAGGATCTCTAGCCAAGTTCTGTTCAGGATCTCCAGCGAAGTTCTGGTTAGGATCTCCAGCCAGGTTCTGTGTCCATATTCTCTTGCTAGGTTCTCCAGCCAGGTTCTCCAGGTTCTCCAGCCAGGTTCTGTCACCAGGTTCTAGTCAGGTTCTCTTGCCAATTTCTGTAGTCAGGTTCAGTCCAGGATCTTTTGCCATGTTCTCTCCAGCGAAGTTCTTCTGTCTCTAGGTTCTGTGTAGGTTCTGTCTTCTAAGTTCTGTCTCTTTCTGTCTTGTTACATCTGTATTTATACCAGTTGATTCAATCCTATCAATCTCTATTCTAAAGGTTAGGGCGTTTCTTATCTCCATTCCAGGGAGTAAAGATTATGTAGCTTAAGCATGATTGTTCATAGTTAAAGTGATTAATTACCCGCCTGGCACTTAGTTAAGGGGTTTTATTCCCTCCCTAACTTTAGGGGAAAATCCCTACCTGGGGAAACAACCTTTCTCAGAGGTGACCTTGGTTAAAACACATGGTGTCAAGAAGGTGAGCAAACATATTAAGAACAGTATGCCATATATGCCAGGTCCCTTGAAACAGCAAGGATGGACCGGCTCCCAGCAGCACAGCTTGGGTGGGGTTGTAAATTGGGTAGGGTGGGGTCTCAGGGAATCTCCAGGGTGGAGCAAACAGCAATGGCTACCAATCAGCCCTGCACTTGGGAGGTTCTAGCACAGGAACAATGACTGTTGTGAGCACCTCCCTCTGGAAGAAAGCTGCCCCTGCCTTCCTGCCCTGATGCCAGACAGTCCAGTTTCTCCTGATATGTGTCTAGGTCCCCCAGTCTCGCCCGGCACTGGAGCTCAGAGCAAGTAGTAGCTTATATCTCCCTCTGGATTAAAAAAGTGGCACACCTGGGTGCCAGCCCATTCCCTGCCTCTGCACCTCCTACCAGTCTCAATACGCTTTCTTCTTTACCTGTCTAGTTGTAGTACTTCCACTCAGCCAGTTTCCCGTGGTTCTGGATGATAGTTGTTCTGTATTTTAGTTGTAATTTTGATGTGGTTGTGGGAGGCAGCAAGTACAGGTGTTTACCTATTCCTCCATCTTGGTTTTGATCACCCATATACTATTAAAGATATACTGGATACTTACTATGGGCCAAGATATTTAACCTAGCTCACAAATGTAGTTAAAGAGTCAAGATAGAACTATTTACAGTCCAGTCCCATCATTAATACTAACTTGGAGTTTGCAGTACAAATTTTCTCTCTTTTTTCCCCTTCTTATTCTCCCTATCCTCTCTCTCTCTCTCTCTCTCTCTCTCTCTCTCTCTCTCTCTCTCACCTTTTCATACACAATTTTTATTCACTTCTGAGGATTAAAATAACATTAAGTATTCAGGAACTTAAAAATAAGTTTATGCAAAACTCATTGTCCATTTGGCACTTAGAAAAATGTAATAGAAAGAGTACTGGACTGGGGCTTAGTGAGTACCTGCCATGTGCCACAAACTTTGCCACATACTTTGAACCTATCCATCATTTTAATTAATCCCATAAAGCAACCCCATTTTATAGATGAGGAATCTGAGGTCCTAACTTTGTCATTAATTGCCATTCAATTCCAAATAAGGAGACAGGGGTTGTGCCCAAGGGAGTATCAGAAACAGCTGGGGCACTTTTTAAATAACAAATTCTCTGGCCTCTCCACAGACTTATGGTATCAAAATCCTCAGGGTGGACTCCAGGAATTTGTTTAACAAGTTCCCCAGGTGACTGTGATGGTGAGCCAAGTTTGCAACCTGGATGTTTTACAACATCCCTACATTTACTTGCATGCATTCACTTGGTAGAATTTAAAACTATCTTATGGAAAATGAAAGCACTAATAGGTCATACTTATAAAAATTGAACAGTTCCACATTCACTTAGAAGAGCGAAATGCCCTTATTAATCGGTACATGGTAGCCACCAAAACAACTGGGTAAAATCTCTATATGGCAAACCTCATGGCATAGCTTATAGCTAGCTAAAAGGTTGTCCCAACAGAGCTCAGGAAGAACATATTATCAAAGATGTCTCTCACTACAACTTAATCTCAAGTAGGACTGACTGGCAAGGTTTTACTTATTAACACAATAGAAAAGTCACAGTGTTATAGAAAATAATCTCATTAATGCTTTAGTTTTAAATCAATTTTTGCTTTGGGGCATTCTGTGGATTTGTTAACATGAATAGAGTTCTGCAGTCTATTCAGCAATCACTTACCCTCCTCCTCTATAAATGGTTCAGCCCTTCTCTGACCCATAGAGAATATGGGCTAGATCACACCTGGTCAATGATTTCCCCACTCCCACCATTTGGTATATATTACTTAAGTTGGTGATCATAAAACATTAACAAGGCAGAGTTTACATATGTTTTCTGGTCTAGTTCAGGCATCCCTGGGGGAAGGCAGACTTCACGCTCTCATAACCAGCTGGAAGCTGGGGGCAATCAGACCTTTAATGGCCAAAACAGAAAGGGACTGCATCACCAAGCACCTCTTCACAACCAAGAACTTTCTTCCTAAATGATAATGACATGAAATGTACTCCCCCTATGCATTTGCACACACACACACCTGCACACCTAAAATATAGCAGGTTTGGCAACCTAGAATAGCTATCCAATTTAAGTTCACAATGTTTTTGTAAAATCCTAATGGAGCTTTTTAGAATGAAAGCCTGGGACAGTCTAATGGGAGACAGACGTACAGTGGAAAGAACACTAGTTAGATTGTAACAGCAGAAGACCTTGGATTCTACTTCTGGCTCTTCCATTAATCATATAATTTTGGGCAAGTCTCCCTGGACTTTATTTCTTCATTTGTAAATCAGTGGAATTGAACTAGAAAATCTCTAATGATGCTTCCAACATTCTCATTATAGTGACATGTTGATTATGGTAAGATTTATTCAGTTGCATGTCTGTCAGTCAACTAGACTGACCTTTTCAAGACTTAAGAATTATGTCTTGCCGAAACCGGTTTGGCTCAGTGGATAGAGCGTCGGCCTGCGGACTGAAAGGTCCCAGGTTCGATTCCGGTCAAGGGCATGTACCTGGGTTGCGGGCACATCCCCAGTAGGAGATGTGCAGGAGGCGGCTGATCGATGTTTCTCTCCCATCGATGTTTCTAACTCTCTATCTCTCTCCCTTCCTTTCTGTAAAAAATCAATAAAATATATATATTTTTTTTTTTAAAAAAAAGAACTATGCCTTAAATAACTTTGAATATCCAGCACCGGACAAAATGCGATGAGCAAAAAAGATGCTTAATAAAAGTTAATTAAATAAATCTTTATGCCTGGAGCCTGATCAAAACCATGCATTTAATTCCTTATCAGCTATCAAGTGACCAATATCAGATGCAAACTTAAAACATGCCTATACCCTGTCTTTAATGTTGTCTCATTATTTTTCCTCTTATTGAAGACATTTCCACACCCCTGGCATCCTTGCTTTGTGTCTGACACATAGTGAGCACTCAATCAATATAAGGTTAATGAACATGTGAATGAGCTAACTTTTCATTTTTCTAGTTCTGTGAAATTTACTTTTGCATAAGGCCTCAGAATCTGGTCTTGAATTATAAAGCAGTCAAGGGAATAATTAGTCATCAAAGAACACTATAGTTAGATAGGACATTTCTGTTCATTTTACTATAAAATATTTTCTTAGCAAATGTGTTTTAAATGGCTAACATTGTAAATGGGACAATTGGAATAGCTCCATAAGTAGCATCATTTCTGTCCTCCCTACTACTTTAATTCACCAAAGAAACCAATTATCCCTATCATTTTCAAAACTTAAAGACAAGGTTAAATGGCCCAATCTGCCCTACATATTCTGGGTAAACAATGTCTCAGAGTACATAGCAGTTGCACCGCATAGAAACTAAGAGTATAAGTCAACCAAGCCTATGTTTGAATCCCAGTTTCCCCCACCTTTACTTAACTAACTTTGAGATCTTGGGCTAGGTATTTAACCACTCTAACCTTCATATTCTCTTGTGTAAAATGGGGACACCAGTAAGGCCTATCTCATGGGTTACTGTGAAATAACATGCAAACTGGCCGTCAGAGCAACTGAAATGTAGTAGGAAGTCAACAATAGTAGGGTATTAGATGATTCTGTCACCACCTTCCACAATGCTGGTAGCATTCAGGAATCATTCACCACCACCTTAGTGGGATCTGGCTAGTAGCTCCTGCCTGTATATTCTGCTCTACATTGTAAAGTGGGTGCCTCCCGTGGTTCTGAATGTATGCACTCTAGCTTAGCAGGTATAATGTAACTAACAATGTGGAACTGAAACAAAGTAAATTGCTGCTTCACTTACAGAACTATCCCATCACAAACCCCATCAGGCTGTCATATAATCAAGACTGTAAAACAACAACTTTGAAAACATGTTTGGCCTTGCTTACGTTCTTATGTAGGTTTAATTAGTGGGTTCTAGATAGGTCTCCCGAGTTTAAAGTCATTACTTAAAATGGTAATGTGATATATATGATTAAGAACATGAGAGTGAAATCAGAATAAAAGAAATCGGTGATAACCTAATTAAATGGCGATCTAATCAATTTCTGAATTATGGATTTTCCACTAACTATAGCTGGGTACCCTTGGGCAAGTTACAGTTTTATTGAGCTTTAGTTTTTTAATTTATAAAATGAAGATAATAGCTCCTACCTCAAAGGGCTGTCATGAAGATTATGATAACTAACAACAATGGTATTAATAGCTAATATTTACGGAAGATTTACCATGTACCAGGCACATGCTAAGTGCTTTAATATATTATTCCTTGTGAAAAAGATATTTTATCCCTAGTTAATAAATCAGAAATATGAGGCTCATAAAGATAAAATGATTCACCCAAGTTCCCACAGCAAAATTCAAAGCCAGGCATTGTGACTCCATAACCTGTGGTCTCAATGTGCTGCCTAACTATGTGAGGTCATTCAGACTCTCATCTCTTCCAACCCTCTGATCTTGTTCTCACTTATCTTTAACAGCACCTGCTACTAGCCAGGCTTCCCCCTCCCAATAGGACCCAGTTTCTCTGAAAACTGTAGACTGGTACTCACGGTGGTGGTCAGCTTCCCTCCGTTCTTCTGGACATATTGGATGGAATCATGGATCGTTGAAAAGAGTCCAAGCAGCACATTCTCCATGTCGTAAATTCTGTACATGCCATTCACCAATTCTTCAAGAGACAGAATGTATTCTCTCCAGTACTTGTCAATCTCCACCACACCTGCCATACAGCCTTGCATGACCACGTTGCAATAGCCACCACAAGGCTTAACCATCATCAGTCCCTGGCAGTAAGAGCAGTACCACATTCTGGTGAGCATTCGGCCACAGTCCTTACTAAACTTCAGGTGATCAGTTGTGTTGATCACTTCGATTCCTAGATTCAGGGCCTGGAGGAAGATCCTAGTAACTTGCAGTGACTTGGAAACCTGGGTCATAATAAGCTTGGGGAAATTCCCAAATACTTTCAGGTCACGCCTTGCACTACGGAGGCACTCATTGATGTCTAAGGCTGACTCAGGCAGGCCTGGATTCATCAGCTGGGTATAGATAACTGGAAACAGGCTATCAAATAGTTCATTGACCATGTCATCCACGTTGATGTCAGAACCCAGGATGTAGAGAGACACATCGGTAAAAAATTCACCTACAAACTCAAAAGCTTGTGGGGTCAGGCTCGCATAGTTGTTTTTGAACATGGCATTGGTGTAGTTCTTGGCATGGCGAACAACAATTTCAAAGGCCTCTGTAAAATAAGAAATAGAGAAATGCCAACAAATTAAAGCATGAAAATACAGGGTATAATTGAATTAGAAATTTCTCTATTGCTGTGGTGAGTAAGGTCCCATTTGCCTTAAATAATTGACTCATATTGCTTCAACTCCTGCAGTTGCCTACTCTTATAAATCAATTTTCCTTTCTGAATATAAAGTCTAAACCCTGATGTGTACATAAATTCTTAAACACACTAATTATATTTCAAATGACAAAAGGTAGGATTCAGTTAACATTTTGCCTCTCATGAACATTCTGATTAAAAATAGGCTAAATGAGAATTTATTTTTCTTTCTCTCATTGATTTATTCAGTTAAAAATTTCTTGTATTTCAAGTCATTTCATTTTTGGACAGAGATAAATATTTGACAAGAAATCATATATTATATAAACTCATGTAATAATTTAGGCCTGTTCAGTCCTGGAGGAGAGGCAAATTCTTAGCCAAGAATAAAAACTATCACAAGTTTAACCATTTTTGGTAGATTTTCCTCTAGATAACTTTAAAGAGAGCTTTCTGATAGATTGCCATATCTGGAAATGGAACATATTCCTTAAATGGGTATCTGGATGGAAACAAAGCAATCCATGCACTTATCCATATATTTGAAATTGAAAACAACACCTCTGGTATTTGCAAGGTGAACATCTGGAATTATAATTGCTAAGCTTCTTTGGTAAATTTGGCTTCCAGTAGAAGCTTTATCTATTCTTCAAAAGCTATGAATTCAGGATTACATCTGCTTCCCCTGCCCCTTGGCATAAGACCCAATTAGTGTCATTGGTTTAAAAGAGAAAGTAGTCATGTTGCCATCTTATTTTCTTCAAACTGAAACACTCCAGACATAAATTATTCCAAATAATCAGAGTTCTACATTTGTAAGAGGGAAGAGAAAATAACTAAAATAATAGGTTTTTCAAGAAATAAGACAGTTTAAAAACAAACAAAATAACCAAGTTTCCTAAGACATTTAAAATTAACTTAGTACTTTCTTTCATTTCCTTCCAAAGTGCAAAGGTCCCTGACAGATGTACTCCAAATGATGCCAATTCATGAGGCTTGAAAAATCAAATTATTACCACGTTCAGACTACTAGAGAGATTATATACTCCAACAGCTCCTTGGGATCAGTTAGTCCAGCATCTCAGTCAGCTATGGCAGAAGTGATGTCTAGGTTGTGCCACCACCATCTGCCCCAGATCACTCACAAGGTAGAATGTGCTTGCTAAATTATTCCCTTGAGCTTATGGCTTGCCCTGCAATCTTGAGCAGATGCCAATGCAATTTCACTAGGCTTCCAAGCCCAGTTGAGAAAGTTAATCTTCATTTTTATCAATTGCTGTATCTTCATATGTTTGTTTTGCTTTGTTTAGAACTTCAAACAATTCCTGGAAAGTTTATCTATCTTGTAACAATCTCTTCTTAACCCCATATGCTACTTTACTCTCCAACATTGAATCTAAAGATTTAATGAGGCCAGGAGATCATCTAGCCTCAAACAAAGGATCCATCAATGAATTATTTAAAATCATCAGAAACATGGAGATTTAAAACTACTCATTAATTTTTTAAAATAATTTTTATCTATTGATTTTGAGAGAGAGAGAGAAAGGGGGAGAGAGAGAGAGAGAGAGAGAGAGAGAGAGAGAGAGAGAGAGAG
Source organism: Myotis daubentonii (assembly GCF_963259705.1). Classification (NCBI taxonomy): domain Eukaryota; kingdom Metazoa; phylum Chordata; class Mammalia; order Chiroptera; family Vespertilionidae; genus Myotis; species Myotis daubentonii. Next base: position 27,807,465 of record NC_081861.1, on the reverse strand, counting down.
AGAGAGAGAGAAAGGATGGGGAGAAAGCATTGGTTGATTCTTAAAGGTGCCTGATCAGGGATCAAACCCACAACATTGGCATATCAGGATGATGCTCTAACCCAGCGGTTCTCAACCTGTGGGTTGAGACCCCTTTGGGGGTCAAATGACCCTTTCACAGGGGTCGCCTAAGACCATCGGAAAACACATATATAATTACATATTGTTTTTGTGATTAATCACTATGCTGTAATTATGTTCAATTTGTAACAATGAAATTGGGGGTCACCACAACATGAGGAACTGTATTAAAGGGTTGTGGCATTAGGAAGGTTGAGAACCACTGCTAACCAACTGAGCTACCTGGACAGGGCATACTCATTCATTTAAAATTTAACTAGCAATCATTTATTTTATATATCAGGCTTTGTGCAAGGTATTAGGCATATATAAATGCTAGGTAGATTGAGATAAATAATACACCATCCTTGTATTAAAATGCTCACAAGCTATATGATTTAGCATTTACAAAGCATTTCTATTATAATATCTACTTTTTGCAACAACTTTATGATTTGGTATTGCAATCCCTGTTTTATAGAGGATGAGGTTGAAATTCAGCAGAGTTTAAGCCTTGTCTCAGAGTCACACAACTGCAAAGTAGAAGTAGTCAACTCAGACTGTTTTCTCTCAGTAATGGTTACACTCTAGCTGCCCTCGGCCATAAAGCCAACATACATAATTTCAAAAACCTTTATAGAAAGTTAAGTTCTTTTTTAACCTCATTATTTTTCCATTGGCTTCTTTTTTTTATTCTTTATTGATTAAGATATTACATATGTCTCCTCACCCCCCTAGTGTTCATGTCCATTGGTTATATGCATGCATACAAGTCCTTTGGTTGATCTCTAACCCCTCCTCTCACCCTCCCCTGCCTTCCCTCTGAGGTTTGACGGTCTGTTCAATGCTTCTCTGTCTCTGGATCTATGAACAAAAATAGATTCACTGGCTTCTTCTCTGTGAATGAAAACATATTAGGATAAATTGCAGCCCAAAGACCAACAAAGCAGAGTCATACTTACACCTTTGCCTTGGGAAAGCCTGAGGTAGGAGATATGTAGATCTCAAACATCTAAGTTACCCTAAAATGAATTCACTACAAGGCAAATTTCATCTCTAGCACAGGGCATTGGTTCTCTAATGTGCAAAACATATGACAGTGAAATTCCATAGACTATACTGCCATAACTTTTTTTAAAGTTTCTGTTACTAACACTGTTGGATCAATAGAAAAAAAATTACAAAAGATCATGAACTCTTCTGCAGAAAGAATTAACAACAGCACATACTGCCGTGGGGAAAGGAGCTAGGGTTTCATATCTAACGTTAAGCTCACATGTGCTCCCTGCTCCAACTTTCACAGCTAAGAATCCATTTAGCACATCTCTAGGTGTTGCCCATCCCCCTTACTTCTATATCACTGGGCAACAGACCAAACCATAACCACTCAAGCAAAGACTCCTTGGGGACTTATAGGAGCCAACACTAGATGAAAAAGGATGCTCAGTTTGAGGTTGGCAACTTGAGATTTAATGGAATGAAGCCAAGGGCTAGAATTACTGCAAGGAAGTTCAGCTCATTGATTTTTTTTGTCAGATAATATTTATACCCTTAGGGTAGGGGAGGTTTTCCTCTATCTTTTTCCTGGGAAGTGGTCAAGAGCTATGTCCAGGAAAATTTGGAACAATGTAAAATCAGAGATACTATGAAAACTTAGCTACTAAACAGAAAATATTCTAACTTTTGTTTTACAATATCAATGATACAGAAAATAGATCTAATAAACTGAATTAATATATATCCAAATATAGCAACGTTTCTAGATTTGCAAATGTCCTCATTACCATCCTGGTCACCACTGTTTGGACACACTTTAGTATTGTTAACATCCTCCATAAATTATGGTACTCAAAAACGGACACAATTCTCCAGATGGAGTTTGATATGTGAAGTGTGCAATCAGGCTATTTACTCCCTCTAAATGGTTCAATAACTTCTTCCCCCTGCCCAGAACATAGAGCCTATCACTGTAGCAAAATGACCATCCTTAGTATTTGGTGCTGATGTTTCTGTATTCAACCTAGACAGAAAGAAATGTGTTTTCATGGGTCTTTTTTGGTAGAAGACTGGATATTTTTTAAAAGGATAGTGTACTTGTGGTTGGTAAATAGGAATAAATGAACCAGGGGGTTTCCATAAGCCCTTAAGAATAAGATAGTCTTTATATAAGTAGGTTACTTTTTTCAACGTAGTTTTTCAGCATTGTAAGAATGGCAAATACTTTATAAGAAGAACTTTTTTTTTAATTCCTAGGATGAATGCAACACCATGGGTTGGGCTCAAAAATAGTCCTTGTTTTCCAGCATAGGGACCTTTATAGGAAAAGAAAACTGAAAATATGAAGTACCTACAATGTACACATCAGGATCTGTAATAAATTTGTTCACATGTGTCCTCTCATTTAACTTTAACAAAACCATATGTATTTGGTATTATTTTTATTTGACTGGGGAAGAAGCTGAGACACAGACAAGTTAAGTGACTCACACAAGGTAACACCTCTAGTTAAATGCTAGGACCTGAATTTGAACGTAGATCAGTCTAACATCAAGGCCCTTGCTAATTCCACAACATACTTCATCATTGAAAACTGGTTGTTGGGAACTTCTAGTCTCAGCTCCAACATATAAAGAGCTTGGAAGTCATCATTCCCATAAAACTTCATACTGAAAGTCTAATTACTTCGGTTCCTATTGCTCAATAATATATATTGTCTTTCTTTCAACAATTACAGGCTATGCTAAAAGGCAAAAAAAAGTTTGAAGAGACAAATCAATGATCAGAATCATACTAAAATATAGCACAGACTTTAGACAGGTGAAATAAATATTACAAATATGTTAAGGATTCTAATGGAATAAGCGAACATACAAAAACAAAAAGATAATATAAATACAGGGGTGGACAAAATTAGGTTTACAGTTGTATTGTATTAATAATATAATAATAAATATTAGAATAAATTGTTTCACATACCACTGTAAATCTACTTTTGCCAATTCTTGTATAGCGATGGAAACTGTAAAAAATACCAAAAGTAAATGATAAAAATAAAAAAACATAAACAAAAATGAAATATGCCTTTCATGGGCTCATCAGCATACTAGAAAGAATCAGTGAGGTTAAAACATTGCCAAGGAAAACTTCCCAAACCAAAATGGAGAGAGAAAAATAAGAGTAACTAAAAAACAGAAAAGAATATCCAAGAATTGCGAGACAAATTCAAAAGGTATAAAATGTATGTAATTGCAATTCCATAAAGAGAAGAGAGATTGTAGTAGAAGAAATATTTGAGGTAATGTCCAAAAAGTTCACAAAATCCATAATAGACATGAACCACAGGTCCAGGAAGCTCAGAGAATAACAAGTAGATTGACTACCAAAATACTTACTCCTAGGCATATTATATTAAACTACAGAAAGATAAAGAAAACATATTCTAAGAAGCCATGGAGGAGGAAACTATTTTACCTATCAAGGAACAGGGATAAGAATTACATTTAACATCTAGTCAGAAACTATGCAAGCAAGGAGAGAAGTGAAATATTTAGTGCTGAAAGAAATCACCAACCTAGATTTCTGATTCCAGAAAAATTATCATTGTAAAGGGAAGAAGAAATAAAGAATTGATCAGACAAAAAATAATGAAAATTTCCATTTGCAAAAAATGTTAAAAGCAGCTTTGCAGGGAAATTATAAGTCAGGGAAAGAAAGAAAGAAAGAAAAAAAGAAAGAAGAAAGAAAGAAAGAAAGAAAGAAAGAAAGAAAGAAAGAAAGAAAGAAAGAAAGAAAGAAAGAAAATCAGAGAAAGAATTAATAAAGGTAAAATGAAATCTTTTGTTAATAAGGTACCCACACTATCAGTGAGGCAATACAATATAGTGAGTTGAAAGTAGACTTCAGATGGTTAAAAATATATATTACAAAATTTAAGAAAAACACTACAATTTTTTCAAAAAGAAATATAATTGATATGCCAAGAGAGGAGAAAACATGAAATAAAAAATAGTTGTTAAAACCAGAGAAGCCAGGAGGAGGGAGACTTGGTGAAAGAGGTGAAAGAATCAGAAGTGAAAATTGATAGTTACAAAATAATCATGGGTATGTAAGTAAAGCACAGGGTATATAGTCAACAATGTTGTGATAACTTTGCATGGTGACAGTTGGGCTACTGGAAATATAAAGGGGAAAGTTACAAAGTATATGATTGTCTTGATGGAGCAGTGACTAGAACCATAGTGTTAACTCACTCCCTCTTTTTTTCTCCCAATTTGCTTTGACATTTCTTTCATGAGTTAGGGAGTTTTAACACACAATAGATGCCATATGGCATCAATGTAATTTTAATTGGAAAAACCACCAGAAAAAGTTAATGGACCAAAACACCCAAATAGGTAACATATTTCAATGTTATTTTTGAATACTCAATGATTTTTTTAAAATCAGCCACATAAAAATGGCAAGATTAGCCCTGGCCAGTGTTTCTCAGTGGCTAGAGGATCGGCCTGTACACCAAAGGGTCTCGGGTTTGATTCCTGGTCAAGGGCAGGTTCTGGGTTCTGGGTTCTATCCTCAGCCTGGTCAGTGCACTCGTAGGAGGCAACCAGTCGGTGTGTCTCTATCACATCAATGTTTCTCTTGCTCTCTCCCTCTCCCTCCCTCCCCAATCCTTTTTATTTTCGGAAAATAGATCCTTGGGTAAGGATTAAAAAAAGATAAGATTATGTTGTAGAAAAAGCACCCCACCCCCCATTTTCTAGAATAGTTCATACAGAAGAGACTAAAAGTGTTGCTCCAACTTCTGTTCCATTTTTCTGGCATTTTATGTTCCACATGAATTTAACTAAAATTGAGCAAGCTTAGAAATAAGTTGCTATTAAATATAAGCCATTTATTTGTGCAGACCCATGACCAGACTATAAATGTATGTAGTCTTACTTTTTAAGTTTCACATACTAGGCTTCTAAATACCAAGTTACATCAATTAATTTTTTTAATTGTGAAATCAATATTTTTCAAGGCTATTGCATATATCATTTCATTGATAGGTAGACAGACAGACTGATAGCTAGAACAATAGAGTGATAGATATTTCCCCTAAGGGTATTACAGACCAGAAAAGACAATTAAAAATGATTCACTTGCCCTGGCTGGTGTGGCTTAGTTGGTTGAGCATCATTCCATGCACCAAAAGGTTGCCAGTGTGATTCCCAGTCAGGTCAGGGCACATACCCAGATTGCGGGTTCAATCCCTGATGGGGTGCATGTGGGAGGCACCAATCAAATGTTTCTCTCTCTCCCTTGCCCTTCCTATCTCTCTCTAATCAATAAAAACATATTTTAAAAAACCATTCATTCAAAGGATTCTCAGATATAAAAAATGAGTATCCATAACTACTGCAAAATTTGCAACCCCGTAACAAGTTGACCAACCCTTTGCCCCAATAGCCCAATTAGTTCTTATTTACCTTCCATTCATTTTTCTGAAAAACTAGGTTTTTTTAACCTTCTAAACACTGTGATTCATGTATCCAATCATTTTTCCGTTTTTACATTTTTTTTATTGCTTAAAGTATTACAAAGTGTATTACATATGCCTCCTTTTTTCCCCCTTGACCTTCCCCCGGCCTCCCCTACTCCCCAGTGTCTTGTGTCCATTGGTTATGCTTATATGCATGCATACAAGTCCTTCAGTTGATCTCTTAACCCCCACAATCCTCCCCAGCCTTCCTGTTGTAATTTGACAGTCTGTTCGATGCTGCTCTGCCTCTGTATCTATTTTTGTTCATCAGTTTATAATGGTCTTTATTATCCATAAATGAGTGAGATAATATGGTATTTTTCTTTCATTGACTGGCTTATTTCACTTAACATAATGCTCTCCAGTTCCATCCATGCTGTTGCAAATGGTAAGAATTCCTTCTTTTTTACAGCAGCGTAGTATTCCATTGTATAGATGTACCACAGTTTCCGATTTTACATTTGTTGCTAAAAAGCACAGACCAAATTTATGGTCTTCCTCTATCAAGCATAGCAAACTTCATGTCATGTATTATGTGTCATAACTTTACATCATGCTTTCCTACCTGTATTTTCCCCTTTCCCTTATTGTTCCTATGTATTTTGTTGCATTATATCTTGCTTTTATTATGTGCACTTTTGTAGAGTACTTTACATTTTGGGGGGGGTCAAGGTAGGATAAAAATGAATAGGAAGGTATATAAATTAAGTGGAGAGAAAGAGGAACTCTACCATTTTAAGACAAATCATTGGTTCAATAGTATTCTTATGAGTTTGAGCAGCAACTAAAATATTTGTATTCATAAATGGCCAGACCCTTGTCAGTGACTCATTAGCAACCTAACATTGTTTTCCAAAGCAGTTATCAGGGCCTGAGGTTGAATCTACATACACGATCCTTCGAAAATCTTTTATCTTCTGATCCATTTATCATATCTTTAAAATTTTGGCCAAATGTGTGTAACAACTTTAAAGTTAGGTAGGCACTAATAAATCCAGCTTAATCATGGCTCACAAAATGTCTGTTTTCACATTAGGTTCAGGAATAAGCCACCCTTGTGAAATCAGGACAGTGGCTAAACGGAAGAATGCTGGGAACCCTAGACAAAGACTTATTTCTAAAATTAATAAAACTTTATTTTAAGAAAAATTTGTCTTATAGAAGCCAATTGTGTTTAGGAACTCATTTTACTGTGGACACACCAAGAACATCTCTTATAAATTATTATAAAGGACTCTTGCGGGCCAGCATTTTTCATGCTGAAACACACCTTGCCCTATGATCTTGATGAGTTAGTTCTGTTGTAAGATATAACCATTAGTCTTATTTCATTCTTCTCTGTTTCCTAGGCTTTCACTTGAACAAACTAATTCTTGGTTGATTGGAAAATAGTCATACTTATTCAAGATTCCTATGGCTAAGAAATGACATCTACCAAAAGAGGCACTAAGGTCACATTTTCAGATCTTACAGTTCATTCTTTACAAAAGAAAGCCTGATAATATCTAAGGAAGTAAAGGTCTATCATTCCTCCTAGAATCCACAATGACATAGTTTAAAAGTCCATATAACTCATCAAACCATTCCACTTAATTGAAATCTTTTCTAAAAAGTTTAAAAAAAAATAAGGTCCTTCTCCAAAGAGTTTATGGGGAGGGGACATGGATTATTCCAGTCACAAGAAGAATGGCTTATGCCAGCTAGACCCAAAAATCACTAAGACATTCTAGATCTGGTTATTTTCTTATCAACTTGTGAAATTTCTTTTTTATAGTGTATAACCTTAATTCCATGAATCAATGCTAAGGAGTTTCTTCTCTTAATCACCTTTTACTGACCATAGCTTAGGAAAATAAAAATAGGCTTTTGAAGATATACTGAATGAAAGATTATGCTCTATAAAGAGGAAATAACTTCATTTAAAGGTTTTAATCCAAACATTTTGGCAGTTCCTTTCTCTAATAAAAAAACTAGGGGATCTTTCATGTTGTTGTAAGGACAATTAATGTGTTCATTTGAAACAGTCTTGCTCTTGCCTGCTCTTCTCTCTTTCTTTAACCACTTAGACCAGTAGTTCTCAACCTTCCTAATGCCGCAACCCTTTAATATAGTTCCTCATGTTGTGGTGGCCCCAAACCATAAAATTATTTTCGTTGCTACTTCATAACTGTAATTTTGCTACTGTTATGAATTGTAAGGTAAACATCTGATATGCAGGATATATTTTCATTGTTACAAATTGAACATAATTAAAGCATAGTGATTAATCACAAAAACAATATGTAATTATATATGTGTTTTCTGATAGTCTTAGGCGACCCCTGTGGGGGTCGAGACCCACAGGTTGAGAACCACTGAATTAGACACTAAATGAGTATCCTAGAAAGGTCGATTATCAGTAGTTTATGCAACCCTTGTTGTTGGAGAGAAGTGCGACTGTAACCTGTTACTAAAATATTTCATAGCACTTTGTATTTCTGCAAGTGCTTCACAGCCAAAGCTTTAGTGATTACAAAAGCAACATACTCCTCTTCCTCATGGTTACTGCAAATGCATTCCCTCCTTCTTCCTCCCACTAACGAGAAGTACCAGATCTGAGATGGCTTAGAATTTATACAACACACACTCCCATGCATGGCCTTATTCATTCATATATTCAACAAGTACCCACTGCACATTCTTTGTAACAATTTTCTTTTTTCTTTTCACACATGGAAAGCCATGAGATTACTGTCTACTCGCTTATAAAAGACTAGAAACCTTGGCCTGGCCTGCGGGATTGAGCTGAAACCAGCTCTCTGACTTCCCCTGAGGGGTCCCGGATTGAGAGAGGGCACAGGCTAGGCCGAGGGACCCCACTGGTGCACAATTGGGACCAGGAAAGAACCACAGCAGGGCTCCAGGGTGTGTCTGGCCCTTCTCACCCAATCCTAATCTGCCAGACGCCAGCAGCAAGCTAACCTACCCGTTGGAGCATCTGCCCCCTGGTGGTCAGTGCATGTCATAGTGACTGGTCAAACATTCTGACACTTAGCATATTAGGCTTTTATTATATAGGATAAGGTAGACCTAGGATAAGAGATATCAAACCTAAAAGTTTAGGCTATTGCTTTTCCGGCTGTGCCATAACATGGTCTCCTAAGACATGTGTCCAAATCAAATTTCAACTTGTTTGGGACCTATAGTATCATAGACCCTTGACATTATGTGAAGTCAACAAAATTAACCACTTGCTAGAAAATGATTTAAAGACAATTGTTGAGGCATCTTAGCTGTCCAATTAGATTGATTGCTCCTCTTCTATCAAACTATTTTTCCATTTAATATTTACTAAATGCACACTATCTGCCAGACTGTGAAAAAAAAACATGCAAACAATATGGTCTTTATGACTTAGAGGCTTGCATAGCCGGCTGTGATAAAATCCTGGGTGGTCTATTTCCTTTGAAAAGCAAAAAAATATCTTATCGATATGAAAGTACATTTTGTTCTGAGAGTCTGCTATTGCCTAAGTATGCATAGCAGCAGAATCACTACATCTGAGTGTTTCATGTTGCTTCAGAATTTTAAAATTTGTATTCTCATTTAATTCTCCTCTATAATTGAAAATGAATGTATGTGCGCAAGTGGGGGTGCACGTATGTATAGGAACAATAGTTAAGGCAAATAGTATTTTCTCAATTTCACAGAAAAGGTTACTGAAACCAAGATTGTCTCCAAGTCATATGGCTATGTGATAGTTGGTGGCAGGAACAAAACACAGGACTCCTGACTATCTGTGTAAGGTGTTTTCCATTATACCCATCTTCTTCCTAGCAAAATATTACATAGCAATTAAATATGAGCTTTAGGTATAAGAACTGACTGCCAGACAGTGTTTCAATGTGAACTAATTCAGGTATTGTCAGAACCATCCTATGAGGTGGGTATACTGCTGTTTTTTTACAGATAAGAAAACTGAACAGCACAGAGAGGTTAAGTGACTTGCCAAAGCTTATATAGCCAGTAAATAAGAGACCCAATATTTAAATTCAAGCAGTCTTACCCCAGAGTTTAGCGATTAAAATACTATGCACTAATGCCTCAAGCTATGGGTGGCTTGTCTTTTTTTCTTCTTTGTTTCAACTCTATAAAAAAAACACCTTAATATTTCAGTTATTTGACTACACTGGGTTTATTGGATGTTTAAGGAAAATAACTCCATAACTTGAGTAAGATATGAAGAACAAGGAAAAAGTCTGAATGATTCCAACTAGTTACCAAGAACAATAATTCCCCGGAAATATATTGCCTGTAGTGCTTTACAGCTATGATGAAAAGAAAATTATAAGAAAATAAGTTTAAAAAGGTCAATACTGTGCATTTCCTAGGGATTGTTGATATGGGTATGAAATCTCAGAGCTCTCAGCTATAATCATAAAACTATGGTATTTAATTTAAAAGCTAGCTTTTTAAAAAAGGCCAGGCCCTCCCTTGAGCAACAGTTCCTTCAAGGGCTACTGGCAGAGACAGGACTCAAGGTCCAGGATCTTGACAGTTTCTTGGGACTTGGTCTCCTACAGGGTACTCCAGTACATGAAACACAGTGGAGGTGAAGGCCGGGAGACTCATGAAGACCAGCTTTATGAACTCAGGAGAGATAGCTGCTCACGTGCCCTCAATAGGCAGGAGGCAAAGACTTGGCAGGAAGGTATCACCATGTTGACTCCACCAAATTCAATGGCAAATGGGAAGGGGTGGAAAACCAACAAAGGTCAACCACGTGTTTTTTTCTTGAACTTGTCAGAAGTAGGGAACATTTTACCTTTAGCAAACTGCTTTAACATACTATCAACTTTATAAAATAACTTTTGCTACCACATTGGAACTGAGTTGTGTATGTGTGTTATATGTATATGTGTCTGGTATTAGTCTACGTGAGAGAATTGGGTGGGAAGATGGGTGAATCTCTAGGATCGAGTTAGAACCCAGCAAAGCAAGTCAGCTGGTAGAAAAAATCATAATGTGACACTGTAGACATTTCTGATGAACCTGGGCATGACAGTCTCTGTTTCTCTCAGTTTTCTCTCAAGTGCCATCAAGATACTGAAGAAACAACTATGATTTGTAATTATGACTTGACTGTTGAATAGTCTGATTAATTCTGATTGCTTCGCAAGAAGTCTGTAATGTTTACATGCAGAAGGGGAAGTGGTTCACAATGTATTGAACATCAAGCACCTAAAGAATTCTTCCTTCTGGAAGAACTTGAGAGTAAATAAAATGTGACTCCATGTACCTTCTCATGAATCAAACTTTTTTTCCTTCTTCCAGAAGGTATTTGACAATCTCTTTTTGACATTGCTTTTGTTTAAGAAGAAAATTATTGTCATGTATCCAACAATATAGTGTGTACATACCTGAGTACTGCCTATGATTTCTCTCCTCCTTCTTACCCCACATCACCTCCTTCTCTCCACCTTAATTTTTAGATGAAGAACCAATTTTACTGACATCTAGAACGGTGAGATGCAGTAGAAAAAAATAATATAATACCAGTATGATCTATGAGGCAGGTCAACTAATGTTTCTAGGCCCAAATTTAATTATTAATTGGTATCTATTTGCGCTAAACCAGCGAAATCCTTGGGCTTGGCTGCTACTTGAATTCTGACCTATAGCAATTATTGTGGGCTTCAGCGGATATCTGAAGAGCCTATAATCTTAGTGCAAATTCAAAGAAATGAGTTAGAGAAACATCTCTTTTATTAAAAATTATTGGATTTGTTTATAAAAGGGAAAACATTTTTAAAGACATAACTATATAAGGGGCATGCAACAGTTCCTTGTAGTAAGTGCTTAATGCCATGCATGCAAGAGCATACCACCCTCCATTCACAAAGGAGTGACACTGCTGGCCATAAGGACAGTCTGGATTGTACTGTAAAACAACATTAATGACTAAGGACCTAATGAAATTTGAGCCTCTGAACAATCTTTCACAGTTGATTATTTTAACAAAATATGAAAATGGATTTAAAAGGAAGTTATAAAATTGATCAGCCAGGAATTGAAATAATCCTAGAATTGCAAGTTGGATGAAGAGATGGTGTGGTCAGAAAGACAAGCAACCACTCCTACAAATACAAATACTTGATTCGCCTTTCCATTTTATATAGTTTGAGTACCTATGGCAACTATCACATGCAATACTAAAATCTATGAAAGAGCCTCAGGTTCTGAGCTAGAAGCAGGAAGCAAGCCACTTTCTGATATATTGGTTACTTGGCAGCATCACAGATATGGATACCTTTTGCTGCCATTTGTCCCCAACGTCAACCAAACTACAAGTCTTTATTTGTAGAAGAGTCAAGCCCACAATTTTAGAATTCCTCTTTGGCAAACCTCTGGCAGTCTGCCACTAATCTCCCCATTGCTATTGCATATAAGGGGGGAAAACTGAGCACAGGATTTTCCTCATAGCAGGATGCTTTTTCTTTTATTTTCTAGTAGTTGCAACCAAAATAGGTCAAAATGGATTTCCTTTCTTTTAACTTCTCCATCCCTCACCCCCACAAATTCAACTTAATATTTAATTTTGGGAGGGAATAGGGGAAGTGGGTGAATCAACTGATGTTCTATCAGGACAAGGGACAGTATAAACTCCCAAGGATCAATCCCTGTGGAGGGAACATCTGTGGAAAATAAAATTCAGCTGTTGGCCAGGCCAGTTCCATTTATGTCTGCTTCTGGTATACTGATATTTTCTGGGTTCAAAGAAGACACCATTAAAATAATGCTTACAATGATCTGATGTCTAAAATGGCTTTCTGCCCAAAGGACCTTTGCCACAGTGCTACATTCAAGAGTGCTTATTTTAAATGGGCATTTTAAGAATGGTCCATTGCTGTAATTTGGCAATGTGCTTGGAAAACTCTGATTCTGAGATTGGGAATTTTAAAGAAAAATCTCTAAAGTGTAAGTTATAGTTGCTTTCCTTAAAGGGGCCTTCTGATCTTATTGCTTAGCACTTTCCTTAAACATGCCTGGGGGCCCTCTGTGTGGGCCTGGAGGCAGCCCCAATTCCAGTGAAAAGGAAGACACAGTACAGTTGCAATATGTCCTCTGCTGACCTCACTGGCCTCAACCTTGCTATAAATTTCAGCTCATGGGATCTAAAACAGTGGAGTTGACAATACTAAAAATTATATCTGTTTAAAAAAAGATGAGGGAAACCCTCAAAATGTTATTGTTCCAGTTTGAGATATATGCCACAAAAAGAAAAATTAAAATTCAAAATTTGTCATTTTCCAAAATCTGTCTGTGGAAGTCACTAAGACTAATGCCTCTTGCCCAGAATGACAAACCAAACTAGGGAAATGAAGTTTTCTCTTTTTCCTTAAGCTCTTAATTCTTTGGGCAGGGAGGGGGAAAGGAAGTATTGGTGCTGTGTGGTTCCAGCATACCACCAGTGTTTCAGTGGAATATTAATGTATGTAAATGATGTTCAAATCACTCCTGTAATAGACTCATAATTAGCCTGCCCAATTCCTATGCTAATTCTTTAAGCTTTTCAGAGCTGTTTAGACCTGTTTTTACTGCAAGTTATCATATGCTCACAAATTATAACATGCTTCTTTTCCTGTGTCCCTTCCCTCCTTCTCTATTAAAATTTCAGTCTTCTTTCCATGTGCCTCTCAAACAAATGCCAAGTGGAGGTCAGCGAATGTGGCCATAAAAAGAGAAAAAAAGGGAAAAGTTTATCTGCCATTTTCAATGCTTGTTAAAGTACAATGGTATACAGTATATTTTTTTAGCTGAAGGGTTATGGGGTCAGCTCACACACTGGTTTCCACAAAATGAGATGTCAGATGAGAATGTTAATTTATCTGAGCAGATGTATGTCAGTATTGATCATAAAGAAAGATGCTCGTAAATCCTGCCAGCACATACCAACACCAAGAAAAGATCTGTTTATGACAAGCAACCTAGTGAAGAGATTCACCATGATTTGTCCCCACTTAGTTGGAGTTGTGTCTCTTTCACCAGCTCATTCTGGTTGATGTTGTCATCATATTCCATCCCTCCATAAATGCTGTGTCCTATAAAAAAACAACAACTAAAATAAAAGTTTGTATTTTTTTTTAAAATAAAATTGCCATGGCATCCTGGCCGGGTGGCATCCCTGGAGCTAGTGCTGATATTGATTGACAATCCAGGTTGAGTATCATTGTCAGCTCGGAGCTATAATGACTAAATAAAAATAACAACAATAATGACAACAGGCACTACAACTGATATCTGTATAGTACATTCATTTGGACCAGGAACTAGTCTAAGCCCCTTACATTTATTCATTCATTTAATCCTCACAACCACCTTATGAAGTAGGTATTATTATTATTATTATTCCCATTTTGTAGATGAGAAAACTGAGGCTTAGAGAGCAGCAGTAACTTGCCCAAAGCCACATAGCTAGTAAGCTGTGCAGGGCTGGAATTCCAAGCGAGATCCATCTGGTTCTAAAGCCTGAGCTTTTTAACACCCCTCTCTAATGCTCAATATAGGAGACTAGAAATTCTCCTTGGAAAGGAGAGGGGAAGGTTGTTTCAAATGGTGTATTCACTATTACTAAAATTTCAAGTACAAAAAAGAGAGTATGAGATTTTAATTTTATTTGCAGAACGTGTGATAGAGACAGAGGGAGTTAATTGGCTGGAGGATACAAAAAGACTGGCTTCCAGGAAACCCCATTATGTCTGGAATTGAGTATAAATTTCTCCCAGGGGTGGACTCACATCAACCAAGCAATGCTTAAAATAAAATAAAAAATACACAGGATTTGGATACTCAAAACTCAATTTTGACAATGTCCCAGATTGACTGAACCCATACTAACAAACACTCCAAAGACTAATGAATCAAAGCTGACTGCCAGTATACCAATTTATAGTAATAAATATAATTCACAAAATGACAGATCCTCACGTAATCTCCCCATGGGTAAATAACATGGGAAGCCACATTATTCATAACTTGCTTAATAAACATGAATCAATGTATACTCAAGTTATAATATTTGAATGTTTAATAATGGCATCATGTTAAAATATATCTCTATAAATAGGATATTACAGTAACATATTACAACAATAGCTAACACATTGAGGAATTACCATGTACCAGGCACTGTGATAAATATATAAATGATCTTCTTTTCACAAAAGCCCTAAGTGGTAAGTGCCATTGTTAAAATTCCCATGTTACAGAGAGAAACTGGTGCTTTGAAAGGTATAGTTACTTGTCCAAGGTCATAAAGCTGGGGAGTGGTAGGCATGAGATATCAATCAGTCTGATTATGGGCCCTTACTCATAACCACATTACTACATTGCTTCTGTGCCCAGTCCAGATTCAAACAAGGCAGTCTCTCTCCTGGGCAGAGTGGGATGATCAGTGCTACTATCTTTCTCTGTAACTTTCTTCTTTTTATCTACTTTCATGACCCATAGTCCCCAAAACCCACTCCTTGATTGACATATTCTTTCTTCAACTGTGTTAACACTGTCAGTCAGTTTATTGTCTGGTCTTTATTCCCTAGGAGCTATTAAATCTGGCTGTTTCTGTCTCAGTCTTGCTCTCTCTCTTCTTTGAAATTAAAAAATAATAATAAAGTGCAAAGAAATAAAACAATAATCACCCATATTCCCACTAACTATTATCAACAATAATTAACTTTCACAATTTGCTTCCGATCTGTTTTCTATATTTATGCTTTACAAAGTTATACAAGTAATATGTGACTATATTATTATTTTGTAATTCAGTCTTTCAAAGTGAATTTGCATAGCTCTGTTTTCATTCATCACTTATTGATTTCCTAGCTTAACTCTTAGAGAGCAATTAGGGCAATTTTATTTTCAATACTTTTATGTTCTTGGGGTGGCCCTTCCAAGTTGCTTCCATGCACCAACTACACATGACTACATATGGTGAGAGTGGTATAAACAAATGGGTAAGTAAGCCTGACCATCTTATTAATATTAGAGTTCCAAGATTGTACACTTTGTCTAGCCTGCATAACTCTCTTAATTGTCAGAAAACCCCATCTCAGCATAAAAGACTGTAAAAATTGGTATTGTGCAGGGGCCAATGACTACATGATTTTTCTCCAACAAAGCTTAAAGATTTGTATATTGACAAGGAATTTAAGGGTTTGAACATAAATAATTAACTACATGGTGAATTTGACAAAGATGAGACATCACTTTGAAAAAGAGATACCCTGAAACAACAAAAGTGAGCTAATAAGAAGGCACATTTCTGAAAATCATAAGTCATGATATCTGATAAATATGGCATTTAGTATATATTTATTACAAAACAAAAATAAATGGGGCATTGGTTTATTATAGATTTAAAGAAAGATGCAGGCCCAGAGCTATTTTTAAAGGTTATCTGCAGAAATGATAAGACCACAAAAGTAATGGAAAATAGGAAGCCACCCAGAAGGGGAAAAAATGTGGTGTGCATAGCAAATATAAATAAGCGAGCAGAGTAAACAATGGTCAAAGACATCTTTTCTATCAAAACAAATAAGCCTTTTTGAGTTTGTGATACATTAAACATTGAGGGTTATAATTATAGTTATTTTTATAGTTTATCTACTCTAAATATATCTTTCTGATTATATATATATATATATATATATATATATATATATATATATATCAAAAAACTGAGGAGATATTATAAACTAAATTATTGCTACTTCTGATCAAAACACTGCCTCAAAAAATCTCACAACACAGAGTATAGGGTATCAACCAAATGACTGGCTCCCCATCCTGGCTGTCCCAGGATGACATAAATTGCTTTTTATTCCTCAGCCCTTCACAGAACTTTCTTCAGGTACCATTTGGCCCACCCCTACACTGCACATAGATCCACAGAGTGTCCTACTGCTAGCATTTAAGATAATTAACTATATGATTCCCCATATTCTTCTGGGATTTCAACTAGAGTAGCAAAATGTACCTATACAGATCACCACTATTTGTGGAAAACTATTAAACAAAGAGCCTCTCCTTAAATTAAGCTACTGATGCCAAGAACCCTTTACTATTGTTCATTATAGGGGTCATTTGAGCTGGATGTCCCAGGCTACCTCAGATCTACCTCCACCTTCCTGTATCTCTGTTCACACTGTCTGACTATATTATCCTTTTCCAGTTAGAATATTTTTTCTCAGTCCTTGTAGTGATAGACCAAAGGTCAGAAGAATACTGGGCCGGGTATATCTCTCATATCTTATGACCTAAGAGACACTTATGTTCCAATCATAGTGCATACACTTGCTCTCATCCTCTTACAGTAATGAGTGTTCTCAAAAATCATTGCAGAAAGTAGACAGCCACATTCTTTCTTTACTAATGCATGGACCATCTGCCACCCCATGAACTGAGATCTTCTTCTCCTGGTCTCAACTCCTTTTTCTACACTTTTCTATTGGTTTCCACCCCTCCATCTACTTCTTACTTTCATTTCAAATCTCAACTCAAGTTGAACTCTGAAGAGTTGTAACAAAGATATGACAAAGGCACTGGGCTTATATCAGTGATCAGAGAGGATATCAAAAGCATTTGGATATAACTTTAGCTAATCCGAATTTAATGAGGGTTGGGAAGCACTTGTATAGCAGTTGCCTACAAAACCATAGGGTCTTAAATCCTAGAAGTCCGTATTAAGAAATTTTAGTTGTCTTCTCTACTTCTCAACCCATTAGTATTTTGTGCACCTAGAAAGAGGGAACAATTACACAGACTCCCAATTTCATGAAAAAGAATCAACAGTGTATTCATTTTGGTCTCTCTCCTTTGCACTCCCATTGTATATTGTACCTCCAGTACTAAATTGCACACACTGATGTGTAATGACAGCATATATTTACAAATCCATCTTCTCAGCACGAGTGCTCTGAAGGCAGGGACTATGGGTCTCATTCATCTTAACTCCAGCACCTAGATAGGTTATGGATATACGGGAGGCTCTCAATGTATGTTTGTATTGATTAAATAAATTAATGAGAGATCAAAGGGAGTTGACTAGACATTATGAATAGTTCACACTGTGAATGTGCCACTGTGAATGATGAAAAAAAGGAAAAAATTAGTCAACCTATCAATTGATTTGTCTCCATAACACCAAATTAACAACCTTCTTGTTTTTTTTCTCCCTCCAAAAATCAAGACATTTCAGGTTACACAACTCAACAAGAACTGAAGGACATAAAACACCTTAGATTACTGCACAACACTTGGAAAATTCACACATGTTCTGCCTTTGGTTTTACCCCCTAGGAAATGGTCTGCAATTGTGCTTTGTATTTTGAAAATGACTTTCTCCTCAAAGGAAACCACAAGGACTCTATTAATAGTATCTCATTAATCTTCAAAAGATAGCTGTAAGGTAGTAACAAATTTTACTGATGAGGAAACAATTACAAAGGAGGCTAAGTGACTTTCTTAAAGTTATTAAATTAATTACTGACTTAGTTGACATTTAACACTGTTGATATCCTCCTTCCTAATTGCTTTCCCTTTACCTGCAGGACACTCTAATTACTACTTGCTTTTTCTTATGAATTTAAGCTTATTTACCAAAGAATGAATCTAATGTTAAATCCAGTTATTTGCATCATTGAAAATTGTCTTAATAGTGTATCTATATGTGTAGTTATGTTTACATACTTTTTAATGTTCTTTTTCATGTGCACAGAAAGCTTTAGTATAGTATTTAAGAGCATGAACTCTGGAGCCATAATACATCCTTTCAAATCTTGGCTCTGCTCCATGCTAGATGTGTAACCTTGGGCCAGTCACTTAATCTTTTGTATCTTGGATTTTCTACCTATAAAATTAGGAAAATAATAATACTTATCCTTATAAAGTTGTGTGAAGATTACATAATAAAATATATATGAAATGCTTAGAACAGTTCCTGGCATATAATAAGTACTCAATCAATGTTAACTATTATTAATAACATTATTTCATATATACATTTCCATGTTGCTACATCATGTTCTGTTGTGTTGATATGTAACAGTTTGTTTGGCCAATTTCATCTTGAATGATTATAGGTTAATTCATAGGAGTTTGGAAAATCATTAAAAAACAAAATAGGGAGTGGATCATAGCCATCATTTTTTTTTATTCACTGGTGTTACTTCAAATTCCTTTACTGGTTGAACTCCTCCCTCTCCTATCACATCCTAGGCCCCTTTCCCCTCTAAGGCATTGCTACCATCCTAGCCCAGGCACTCAGCACTTCATAATTTTTAATAGGGCCCGTGTAGGATCATGGTGAACTAAGAAAGCTCCCACTAAACTGAAATAATATAGTGTTAGATCACAACACACCTAGCAATGTCTACGTGGCGCCTTTCTATAAATGCCATATGGATAGATGAAATGAGATGGTGATGTGGACCATATGGAGGAGGATGCTGGATTCAAGCTGGGGCCAAGCTGGGAAGGGACCTAGAAGCCATGCTAGAGAGTTTAGATGTGATCTTGTAAGCTATAGAGAGTCACTAAATTTTTCTTAGTTTTAAAAGTGGAAAAGACAAGAAAAAGAAAAAGCTACTTAAAAAAACTAGAAAAGCTGCTTGTAGCTTCCTGACTATTCAATAGTAAAGTTCATTTTGCCTTAACCTTAAGAAGTGGTTTTAATATCTTAAACTTTGAAATTGCTCTGCCATGATATTTCAGAGGCCCCTTTATTACTTGTCCCCCCACATGGAGACTTTTAAAATGTATAATAGTTGCGTTTGTACTTTGTTTTAATAACAGACCCTGTTTTTCTAGAGGCTTAAGCAATAACTCATTTTAAATGCCTTCTGTCTTATAACATTTAAGAAAAACATTTGGTGTCCAAGATTACCCTGTCTGAAAGACAGGTAGTATCTGGTGGCCTGGGAAGCCTGAACCTGAGCTAATTGTAAGTTCCAGGTGGTCAGCTTCAACCTGAAAGCAATCAATATGGGAACATATAATTATTTACCAACTTGCTTTTTTTTTTTTTTTTTTTTACCAACTTGCCTTTTTTGACACTGAAACTAGCTTTAGTGGCAGCTACCATTCAGAAATGTGGCTCTTAGCCTGAGAACGAAGGTATTTCTATTGCTAGTGATCTAAAAGGAGATCAATGGGCAACATTACCACCTTGATCAAACACTTGCAGTCTACCTGAGCTGTTGTTATCCCGAAGGGAAAGGAAGCAATGAACTTGAGTACCTCAATAAAACTTCCATAAAGGAAGCTCCAAAGGAGTTCTATTTTAGTATCATTATAGTATAGTAATAGTGAATAGCAACTAATCAGGGATTTTTCCCCATAATGGCTTATTTGAAATATTTACTTTATTTTTCTCACATCTTAAACTTGGTAAAATTAAAATGCTCTCATCGACTTATTAAAATTATTGAGAAAGGATTTTCTGTGTACAAAAGATGTTGTATTTCCTCCCCCAATTACTGCCTTACATTTGGTTTCTTTTTAATTCTGTATTTTAAAATTATTTTTCTCTTTTAATCAATCCTCTACATCTACAAAAGGTAGCTCTATTTTCTTTCCCAACCACCTCACTGATGAAGAGTTCTGGCAATATAGGCTAGAAGGAAATCTCTCTCAGCCTCATTTCCTTCATTTCAAAAGTAAATCCACTGGTCTGTCTCATCCACAAACATGTAATGGGAATGATTTCCTGCCACATTAGTCAATCCTGATGCAGGATGAGTGAAAGGCCAGGCCAGATGGCAACTGTCACAGCTGGCTGGCTATACTGCCAGGATCACAGACTCCAGACTTAAGCCAGGTGTCACGACTCAAAATGAGGCAATTGGGGACTCCATAAAATAACTTTAAGGCCAGGCTGACAGGACATCAAAAAGCATTTTTTGACGAACTGAGAAAATAACTTGCATCACTATCTTTACTAGCTGACTTCTTTGCAAAGATGAACTCCAGATTGTTTGGCAGAAGTTATACATTGGAGTAGTCTTCTCTTCTGAAACCCTTGGAGAAAGCTGATGAAGTAGGAACTAGGTGTAGCATGACTTGAGAAGGTAGGAAGAAGCAAGTTGGAAGTGAATTGGATAAGGTCAGGGAAATGCAATAGCGAAAAGCTACCTTTACCCGATTAACCTCTACTCTCATGTACAGTGAGTGTCTGCTTTGAGACAGGCACTGTACCAATGGTGCCAAGAGCCAGAAAGAGCATCAGGCATGATATTTGTCCTGAAGGAACTTCCTGTCTCATGTGAAGTCAACCTCCACTATGCCCTTAATAGCTTTCTTAGGGTTCTTGGGTGCTTTAATCTTCCTGACATTTCTGAGGACAGAAATGCATAACTCTTTTTGGGTCAGAAGCACGGTCCTTTGTAAAGACCTCCATGATTCATGCAACCCAGTGATTCATCATCAGAGATCCTATTTCCAAAATAGCAACTGCACTAAGAGGAGACAGCCTTAAATGCTACCGTCAGAATCTTACTTACTGAAGACCCCAGACATTCCCTTCCATCTTCTCTGTGACAGACAGACCATTAGCCCTAAGCCCCTGGCCCAGCACCAAAGTAACATCATGGCTAATCACATGCCGGGCAAACTCACATTCTCTGCTACAGGCTGGACATTCACTGTAATTACTGGCACTTGTTAAATTTTATCTTGTTAAATATATGCAAAGTATAATAAAAGGGTGACTATCTATATAAGGAGGACTTGTTAGAGTAATCAAGCTTGAAGCCATGATAGAAATGCAAACATCTGAGGTTACCATTTAGTGAAAAGAAGGCAAAGGAGAGCCCAGTAAGAGCAAAGCCTTTGCAAGCACTCAGGGCTCCACTTATTTAACACACAGAAACACTCCATCTTTTAGTGTGTCTCTTCACATTTTCAATTCCACATGCCCCCTCCCTATTCTTTTATTCTTTTCCTTTCCCCATTTCCTTTTCTCTATCCTTCCCTAACACTTTACTATAAAATGGAAGTCCTGACCAAACTCAGAGCAGTCTCTGTTTAAATATGGCTGCCTGATAGGCTGCACATGTCCATTCCACATCAAACGCAAATGAATTTTGGATCATCCACTCTATCATATTACCTATGCCTCAGCTTCCTCCATTCCATTAGCATTGATAACCAAGAACTGACCATAGTGATCTAGACTGGATGCCTATTCTATAGAATTTCCATGTCCAATTCCCATGGTAACAGATAGAGATCTGTCACAAGAATAGATGTTACATCTATGAAAACTGGATGCCAAAGATTTTAATTCAGACAGCAAGGAGACAGATTAGCCGAGGAGAGCTCTGAGAGTTCATTAGGTCAGCAGAGTCTGGCAGATGTCAAGAAGTCAGTAGGCAGAGGATGGACAGAGAGGTCTGTGTAACCACAGTAAATGTTTGGGCCAAAAAAAGTGGTCAGATTGCAAGTGTCCTAGAACTCAGCTTTGTCAGGAGCGTCCAAGCAGTTAGGGGCCAAACAAAGAAACAGGGGTTCTAGATCTGGAGGTGCTGCGACCACAGAAAGCCAAGGTACAACCACTCCTTCCAGATCTAAACTTCTGGGCAACATTTCTAAGAGCTATTTAATAGCTGCTACCATGCACAACAATATAGGATGCATTTAAGAAAGTGTTAAGCAATTGTAGACCACAGCATAGTTTGCAAAGGCTTTTGTGTCCTCTAAAGTTAGATGAACAACTGTGTTTGACAGAGCCTGTGAAGACAAACCAGAAAATCTCAGGTATCCTAGGGAAGATTACCTTGCTTTCAAGTTCCTTTTAACAAACTTATGCAAAATAGGTGAAAGGATGCCTAATGGTGATGCACTTCATTGCCTTGGTTTTCTTTTCATTTCTCTATGTTGACCTGTAACTACGCAAGAGGACTTTTAAATACAAGACCACTTCGTTATTTTCATCTAGCTTGCAGAAGGCCCCTTTGGGCTAAGAGGTAATGCCATCATTCTCCAGCACAGCCTAGAGTTGGACAGATATCTAAAGAGGGCTTTAAATAGTAGATGCTGACCAGTGGGATTTCTTTATTTTATTCCTTCTTTTCCTCTGATGCACCTCCACAGTGAAATGATTACCAATACATACCCCACAGACAAAGAGATATTATTTTCAGCACACTACTGCTCTCCCCCATTAGCATGGATAATTAAGCGTGGACTATGAGCATTTGTATTCTTGAAAAACAAAACTAAGTTTTATAAACACTTCTGAGCCTTGTTTTAAGGGGGAAAATGTGATATTGGTTTCTATGACACTTAATAACATTAGGGATTTTAGGACACATTAAACAGCATCACAAGTCAGAGCAGATTGGATTCATTAATGGAATTGGACCACCTCTCTAAACATCAGAGCAACTTTTTCGTAACAAGAAACCTTACTTCCTCCACTTAGTTGAGCTGGAAAATTAATGTAGTGTGCTTCTGAAGAAACACATAATGAACATGATGAATTTTCATCATCTTGCTGGAAAGTGATCCTTTATGTTCTTATTCCAAATTTACAGCAAGTAAGTTTAGTGTTCCCAAGCTTCTGAACCTTCTTAAGACCTTGCTATCAATCTGTGGGCACTTTAACTGATTCTGACTTGGAATTGACTAGTGTTTTCTAAAAAATGCACATGTAGCAAATTGCTGCACTTCCAGATATATCAAGTCATTTGGGGAAGTTACACTTTATTTACATTTCTTCTAAGGGGGGAAAAGTAACAGCCTTTACCTGAATACCCTGTAGAGGGGCAGGAACAAAAATCTGGCTCTCTGACTTCCACAGGAAATTAGTACTCAGGGAGTTAAAAATCTCTACTGGCAACTAGGAGCCCATCCTGAACAGCTCCTGGGGTGAGCTGATTTCAAAGTCACCCACTGTTTTTTGGTCAAAAGTCAAAGCCTACAAATAGCATCCAAGAGCACTGTGAACCCCCAAAGATATTGGTGTTTTAAGTAGATGTTCCATTTCCTTTTTATAGAAAAAAATTATAGTTCATATAACGTAAAATTCATCCCTTTAAAGTGTACAACTCAGTGTTTTTTTTTAGTATATTCACAAAGATATGCAACCATCACCACTATCTGATTCCTGAACATTTTCATCATCCCCCAAAGAATACACATTAACAGTAACTCCCAATTCTCCTCTCCCATCTCTCCCTGGCAACCACTACTCTACTTACTCTCTATCTCTATGGATTTGCCTATTCTAGACAATCATTCCTTTTTGAATAAGGGTTTTGTTTTTTATTTTATTTTTTAAAGTAAACACTGGGTATTTCCCTTTAGGAAACATTAAATCAGCAGGAAATGTTGAGATGGTCCCATTTAAAATCCAGGTCTTTGAATAAACCAGTATGGAAACTATCTTGGTAGGAACTTCCCCGAGGGGACTTTACTTGTAGATGTTGACAGCCCCTGACAGATAGAACTGTTTAGCATAGACTTTCTCAGGATGTATGAATGTCTCTTCCTCCTTTGGTTGGGGAATTGGAGGTGTGGAAGGGGATCTTACATTGCTTGTCAGACACGAGGTAGATTTGAATATCTCAAAAGCAGTTTTTTAGAAGCAATACAGCTAAGTAGGCTTCAGAATCAGATAAACTGGATCCAAACTAGAGCTCTACCATTTAATTATGGGTTATAGGCTATGTGACCATGGGCAAGTGATGTGACTTCTCTGAGCCTGAGTTACCTATAAAAAGGAGATGATAGTTCCTACCTCACAATATTTATTTTGAGGACTAAATGTAATAAAGATATATAGATATAAATATAGATAGAGATAGATAGCTTGGTACTCTATCAGGCATTAGTAAGTTCTCAGTTACATCTAAAATGAAATGACTATTTTGTGTCAGGTACTGGTTTTTGCTTGCTTACTGGTGCTATGTGCACACCATCAAAAGGAAAGATGGGGAGGGAAGGCAGGTGAGGGTGGTGGTGAGGGAGAAAGATCAACTAAAGGACTTGTATGCATGCATATAAGCATAAGTGATGGATGTGGACAACAGGGGGTGAGTGTGAGGGCAGAATTGCGGGGATGAGGGGACATTGGGGGGGATAAGGACACATTTGTAATATCTTTTTCAATAAAGGGAAAAATATTTTAAAAAATTAAAAAAAGAAAAGATGGGATTCTATATAGAAGACAATGCCTCTGAAAGATATGGATGTAATAAGATGATATAATGTTTGAACAACTATGTGATACTGATATTGCATCAGTAAACACTTGCCCCAGATTAATTTCTTGAAAGGCAAGGCAAGTTGACCTTTTCAGGAAACAAATTCAACATATTCTTTCTGTAAACAATAGTATAGTCCATGAAAATCAATATGTTTCACCCTGTCTATACGGCAGTCAGTTTCTCCAATAATATAGCAATAGCTATTCATGCACAGTATGATGTAAAATCTATAGATCAATTAGCCTTTTGATTTATAAAAAGTTACTGCAAATCACCAGGGACAAAAGATTTAGAAAAGATAAATATCTCTCATCAAAATACTATTTTAAACATAATCCTGTCAAAATGAAGAATGCACATTTATAAACTATGCGTGAAGGCTGAATAGGATTTGTAAATACAATTAAGCATCTATCTTTACTAATAAAAAGTTCAAAGTCAAATATTTTATAACTGCATACATAGTGTATCTGGTAAGTGGACAAAAACATGGGAATTACCATAGGTCTCTACCTGTAGTGGTTATTTAACTCATTTCTCAGGTTTGATGGACAATAACGTGATGCTTAACACTGTTTATAGCAATAGAAAATAGTAATCACAAAGCAGTGGCTTCCCAGTATAATTCTATTTTAAAGGGTTTTCCTTACACTCTTAAGGCTATTTGAAATGCTGGCCCATGATACTGCCTAAGCCTCACAAAATTACATCCAGGAAGAACAGATTGGAGCCTCCAACATTTACCAATGTCAAAAGAATGAGGGATCTGATATAACTGTGTATAATTAACCTGATATTGGAATGTCTCTATATATTGTTTTTCTCAGTCATTAGTAATAGACATCTAATTAGGTTCTGAGGGTAACATGCCAAATTACATAACTGTATGAATCAATGATCCATTTTCCCCACTGTGTTGTGGATGGTCTTTACTTTTTCCCGTAATCGATCTTTCATTATGGAAAGGAGGTGCACTGGACAAGTGGTGAAGACACCTTAGAACCAATTAACCATTTTCCTCTAACACAAAGAAATTTTGAGCAGGGTGGACTAAACAGAGAGTGGTAGGTGCCTAAAGGGCCCCAGGTGGTTGCTTTAGGAACTGGCCCTTAGACACCCATACCTTTAGAACCGGACAGGCTTTGCAGAATGGTCTCAGTTACTCTCTTTAGTCTCTGTTCTCATTGCCATATCACTTCTTTAACAATGTTAATACCTTCAACTGACACCTCTCTGCTTTGATCTCTTGCATCTTGTTTAAAGTTTAATTATCAGAGGACAATCTACTTCTAGTGTCTTCAGGAGACACCTGTCACTTCCATGGACAGACAACCAAGACCAGATTTTCTGAATATGTCTACAATGCTTTCAATGACCTATTACTGTCTATCCATCAAACAGGGCTGATCCGATATCCTTCCCAGAGTTGTTCCAGGAGAAAAATTAGATAAATGCAAAAATGCTTTATAAGTACTACTGTGCACAGAATGATAAACAAAAGTAGAGAGCACCTACTGGGAGATTTTCCAAAAGGAAAAATTTATCAGTCAGCTAAGATCTTGGGGAACCCCTGATTAACTATTACTATTATTTAAGCTCCCCAAGATTATTGCTTATTTCCCAAACAGTGCTGATGCAAGGGTCTTGCCTTTCATTTGTAAATTTTATACAATGAAATGAGGTCAGTGAATGCAGGTTCTTCCCCAGTCAAGGCTGGGAGAAGGCTAGGATAATCAGTGCACACTTAGTTGTTAACTGATAAATGAAGAGTCAATTGGTTGGATGATACAGAAGTGGAGATCAGCCAAAAAAGATATAGAATACTGGCTGATATATGAGAAAGAGAAAGAGAAAAAGGAAGGAGAGGGAAAGAGAGAATGAGAATGAATCTGAAAACCCCAAGAGGTAAGTACATATTGCAAAGAGGTCCTAGACATCAGCAATCAAAGAAAGAATTTCTTCCACTCCCACCAACCACAAGGAACATTTCTCTCCCTGGGAAGAGGAGGCAATTATTTCCTTGGGAGATTGATTACATTCACACAGGCCATACTAAATGGTGACCTCATCAGATTCATCATATTTCACTTCAAACTCTCATTTTTTATTGTCACATGTGTCATTCTATGAGTTGGGGGGTGGACAGAAAATGGTATGTCATTGTCGGAAATGAAGTATACTTTTCTTTCAAAGGGGCATGTTTTCTGCTAGAGATTTCTTTACTTCAAAAATGCTCATTAAAAAAAAATCCCGTTGGTAGTAGAAAAACCAGAGGTAAATAAAGAGTAAACCAGTCACCTATTATACCCCTACTACATGACTGACTACTTGCGTGTTCAAAAGCATGTCCATAATTAGTCTGTCATATATAACACCATATCTACACATGATAATAGATTTTATAAAGATGAAAATCATGTCTTAAAGGTCAACTAGAGAAATCCTCCTATCTAATCTTTGAACCATTATGTAAAAGGAAATGAGAACAGGAGGCTATTTCTTCTGAAAAAAGATCCTAGGCAAACACCCAGTATAGATAGCCCTATGTAAGGAACAAGAGTTGGGAGGTAAAAGCAGAGAGGGCCAAGGGGATAACAGAAAGTACACGTGGGACAGGCTCTCAACAAAGGCAGCAATTTTTCCATCTATCTTAAGTGACTGAATTGCCATGTGGATGAGGGTTCCAGTTCATTAGTGCTTTGATACTGTCTCTGAATCTGATGACCCTTGAGCATCAACCCAACCACTTTGTGAATAATAGAGACCTTCCCTCCGCCGAGTTCTCCTGACTTAGGTCCTTTCAAAGCAAGCCAAGACAGCCCCTCCCTCCCAACATGGAGTCCAGGAAAATACAAGGAACAGACATTCTGCTGTGGCAGAGGTTGGGGGTGGAGAGAAAAAGAGCAAGTGACCCGATGTTGCAGTTACCCTGGAAACCTATCATCTAAAGCACACAGGCCACCCAGTACTCAACTGGGTAGTACCAGATGCCACAGGATTACCATGTCATATTGAGCAGTAAGAGCCATTCATGCTGGTGACTGCTGACTTTTCTATGCAAAAGATAGCCATTAGACATAAACATTAAGACATTTAGCCTAACGGCAGGGAACATACATTAATTCATTTTTGTGTGTCTCCTTTCCCAGGGTCTAGCTGTTTACCTGACACAAAGAAGTTGTTCCATAATGATTTTTTTATGTTATTTTATCCAGATGCAGCACAGCGATAAAAATATCGGGTTTGGAATCAGGAAATATGTGTTCTAGTCCTACTTCCATCATGAAAAAGCTGTGAGTCTTTAGGCCAGTCTCTCCCCTTCTCTGGCCTCAAGCAGAACCTCCCCAAGCAGGTTCCCAGTGGCTTGTTTCCTCACTTTATTCAGCTCTCCTTTCAAATACTCCCTCAATGGAGAGGCTTTTCTTGCCACCATATCTAAAATATCACCACCCCTTTCATCCCTCTTCAACTCTACTGTGCTTTATTTTTTTCTTCATAGCATTTACATCCGGGTTTTAATTGCCTTATTTATTTATTTCCTTGTTTGCTGTATCCTTGCCCTCCACCCTCAACCGCACCAATAGAATTTAAGTTCTATTAAGGCAGGGATTTTTCTTTGTCACTGCATCTTTGTCACTGCTGTTTCCTTATTTTCAGAGCACAGTACATAGTACACAGTATGTATAATTAATATCTGTTGAATTAAACATTAAAAGCATAATAGATGCTCAATGTGTGTAGAATGAGATGATAAAGGTAGTGAAATGGATGAGCTCAAGGTCCTTCCATGCAGTCACCAGCATGAATGGCTCTTACTGCTCAATATGACATGGTAATACTGTGGCATGGACCACAGCACATGAAGGTTCTGATAAGGATATGGCATTCCAGCAGGCACCTCCATATCTGCTCCCAAGTATCAGTGAAAGAGTTCAAGCATTTTCTCCTCTGGGTTCCTTGAGTTAAGAGCTCTAGCTTTCCAGCACCTCCCTGAGCTGGACACGGGAGGGCAGTATACCCACACTTACTGCTTCCCTCCAGCAGAGGGCCAGGGGTGGGGGAATCCAAGTGCTGGATAAATGGCAGTACTCAGGTGTCAAATTGGCATGTCAGGACTGGCGCCTAACTGCCCCCTGATGTGAGGAGCTGCAGACTGTGGGACAAAGGGTTCAATAAAGACTTCATTCAAAATTTGTAACATGGAAATCAAATGTGAACAACAAACCCAAAACTATTCGCCCTTGCCAAAGCCAGGATGAACTCCATGGCCAGCTGCCAGAAGTGTCCTGGGTTGTTCTATACACACTAGGGAGGCCACGTTTCCTTGTAACAAAAGGCTATTATGCAAAGGGCTGCCAAACATAATCTTCTTTTTGATGTATTCTCTTTAACTAAAGTAATGTAATAAAATGATAATCTTTTGGTTTATAATTATCTCAAGTTAGCACCAAAAAAAAAAAAAAAGCCAACACTAGTATTAAGTAAGCTGACATTACAAGTTGATTATTTATCCCTCCAAGAAGTTTATCATTGTGACTTACTTAAAATGCCTTTTAATTAAAACACTGTATCCATTACAAATTGGGGAACTTTTTAAAGAGTACAATTAAATCCAAAAATCTAACCCCTGCTATAATATTAAAGATGAACATGAAAATATATAAAGAAAAATATATTATAGTTAACATGTATGTACATAAGCACATAATTTCTATTAAGAAATTTAGGGGCTTAACGAGAATCTAAAATCATTCAATATGTGAATGTCTACTGTAATGGCATATTTTATTACTTTTGAATTCTCAACTACTATGAAGCTGACATTGAATTTTAGCCATACCTTTATTGTGACATAAAAGATTTGATGCTCTTAATACACTCCAAGTCTTGTATCTAAACAGACTTTTCTCATATTTTTTTTTGTAAGTCACCACACGCAGAATATCCTAACATTGCATCCTAGGTGACATCCTTTTATGGACTCCAATCTCACAAACAGCCCCTTAGGCCACACTGCAGTCTGCTCCAAATACTAACAGGCAGGCCACACTGCAGTCTGCTCTAAATACTAACAGCCTATATATTTGTGTGGAAAACCAACAAACTCTAGCTTCAGAACCAGATCACTGCCTTGGACCTCTGAGAGGCTTTTGTATATTTCTTCTATAAACGCGCATAGCCTCCCTGTAAGCTTTTGATAAATTAAAGTGTTCATTTGGAACTAGATAAGCTTAGAAGGCTTGTCCCTGCAAGTTCCTGCCTGTTAATAAAGTTGAGTGTTTCAACCCTCAGGAGGTAGGGGAAAAAAAGACCTAGTCCATCTTGTGCTGTCAGAGGTGATCATTTGCAGTTGGCCCCCTGATAGTGCCAGCAAATGTACCCCTTTTAGCATCATCTAAACCAAGCTAATATAAGCGGCTTCTCCTCCATCTGCACACAAGACAGCAGAATGAAAGAAAAATAAATAAACAACTCTAAACTTATATAAATAATTCCACAGAAAATTTTTAAAAAAAACAAGATGTGCAGAAAACTGGTTCCATTTAGAATTCTTATCCCAACTGTCCTAGATTCACTTCACCTGGAGAGGGTGTCGATACCAGTAAGCAATGTTTAGTGTCTGCTCCATTTTTAACTTCTTATCATTTCTACAGAGGCTTTAGTTTTTAATCATGAGAACAGGAAGTGAGCTGAAAGCAATAAACCAGAACAGAGCAGGGCCTGTGAATTCCAGGGGAAAAATGTAAGTGCTTGAGGATGGCCTCAAGCACAAAGGTTTGTGTGAAACTTGCTAAGAAGGAATTGAAGGAATAGACAGCTAAATATAGCTTATGGAAAATATATGATGTCTACTCAAGGGTCAGTCCCCTTTTTAGCCTTGAAGGCACTGGATGGGGGTAGGAAAAAAGTACCTTTTTATTTCTCTATTTCTCTACTCCTTCCTTCCAGTGCTTCTCTAGCTTTCTCCCATTCTTTTTCCTCCTTTTGCCTCCACTCATTGTCTGTTTCTTCACGCTGGGGAAGAGCAAGACTAAGAGAAGTAACTGCTACCTTGAATTGGAGTTGTAAACCTGCCTCCAAATGGCCTCAGGTATCCCATAGCCTAAGTGTAG
Source organism: Myotis daubentonii (assembly GCF_963259705.1). Lineage (NCBI taxonomy): Eukaryota > Metazoa > Chordata > Mammalia > Chiroptera > Vespertilionidae > Myotis > Myotis daubentonii. The sequence goes on along the minus strand of NC_081861.1, from coordinate 27,776,488 downwards.
CCCAAGCTCAAGAGCATCCCCACTGTAAATACTCTATGATAAAAGTTTGGCTAAGTGGCTGAAGTTCCTAAAGGCTTCCCAGTCAGGATTGAGGAATATTTAAAAACCTATCTAGTGAGTAGCAAGTATAGTAGTCCACCCTTTGCCACAGGGGATATGTTTCAAGACCCCCAGTGGATGCTTGAAACCGCAGATAGTACTGAACCCTATGTATACTATGTTTTTTTCCTATACATACAAACCTTGTTACTTAAAGAAAGCACTTTACAGTTTGTCTTGACATATCCAAATTGCCAGCATCACTACTCTTGTACTTTGGGGCCATTATTAAATAAAATACGGGTTACTTGAACACAAGCACTATGATGTCATGACAATTCATCTGAGAACTGAGAGGGCTGCTAAGTGACTAATGGGCAGGGTGCATCTACAGAATGGAGACACCGGACAAAGAGAGAATTCACAACCCGGATAGGACAGAGTAGGATATGTGAGATTTCATCATGCTACTCAGAATGGCGCACAATTGAAAACGTATGAATTGTTTACTCTGGAATTTTCCATTTACTATTTTTGGACCATGGTTGACCAGGGGTAATTGAAATTGCAAAAATTAAAACCATGGATAAGGGTGAACTATTGCAGAAAAACAGACTCTAGGAAGCAGATACAATGTCCTTGTAGTGGCTCCAATAGTACATTTTGTATTTCTTTATCTGAGTCTATCACAATATGTTAAAAATATCTATTTGTCTTCCTCACTGCACTGTGAACCCCTAGAGGAGGGGTGGGGAACCTTTTTTCTGCCAAGGGTCATTTTGGATATTTATAACATCATTCTCGGGCCATACAAAATTATCAACTTAAAAATTAGAATGTTATACTTGGTCACACATTTAATTAACTCACCCCTAACGCTTTGGCAGGGCCAGAACAAATGGCTGGATATTCCTCACTCCTGCCCTAGAGGGTAGGAACAATGTTTCTAACATCTTTTTGTCTCAGTATTGACTTTAGAGCCTGACACAAAGGGGGGCATTTAATAAGTTTTTGTTTAATTTAACCAATCTCTATATCAACAGTCAACAAAACAGTGGCTTCAGCATAAAATATGCTAATTGAAAATAATTTGATGTGTGGATCATAGAATATTTTCAAAAATCAGTAGTTAAGATACTTATGGCTATTCCAACCAGGAAACAGCTGATATAATCAAAAGAAGCAAGAACATGTAAAAGCTGTTATATTTCTCAGGAACAATGTCCTTTGGAAAGACTATCCTTTACCTGCCTATCAGTGATTGTGTCCTTTTGTTGTGGTAATGCACACAATGTGGTCATAGCCATGGAAAACTACAAAGGCGAAGAGCCTGCTTATGTTTTGCTAGGATTAGATATTAAATAGATGGATAAGGGTCACATGTGGTCCCAATTCCAAATTCATGTTGCAATGCCTGGTCAAGGTGGGGTGAGACACGGGAAAAATTTCAAGCTTCTAGTATAAACAACCTGGCTTAGGTCCAATAAGATAGATTGTCATGAAAACTATCTAGTGAAGTGTAATTTTTCATTCAAATCTTCAAGAAGAAAAAAAAACAGTAAAACAATTTACTATCATATATATATATATATAAACACACACACACACACACTACTTAGGGACTTAAATATGTTTCAAGAGGATAAATTACAAATAATATAAATTATACTGAAGCTTTTGAAAAGCAAATTATGTGCTAGAACACTACTCCACTTCCCTGAACTACTATGATATGAAAAAGGATGGGCCAGCACTCTCACAAGCATCTCAAATAATTAATCCTCATCTGTGTAGTAGTACATGGACTCAACTACATTCCATGGAGCAAAAGTCCTCATGGGCAGTGACTATAGCTATGTTTCATAGTTTAATACCTTAGTAATTTATATTTCTCTCTTTTTTTGTTAATCCCTGCCTGAGAATATTTTTTCATTGATTTTTAGAGAGAGTAGAAGGGAGGGGGAGAGACAGAGAGAGAGAAACATCAATGTGAGAAAGACACATCGGTTGGTTGCCTCCCATACCAGACCAAGGCCAGGAATCGAGCCAGCAACCGAGGTATGTGCCCTTGACCAAAGTCAAACCCAAGACCCTTCCATCTGCAGGCTGATGCTCTGTCCACTGAGCCAAAATGGCTAGGGCTAGATTTTTCTCTTTTAAACTTAAAAGGCAACAAGCCATTTTCTATACACATCATCAAACTTTCATTTCTGTATGCTAGAGTATAAATACAAAATAAATCCTAAGCTGATACAGTTTTAAAAGTTCCACAGTTTAAAAATATGACTTTCTACCATGTATGACAAATCCTTAAATGTACCTGAAGAGAAATGTACTGATAAGTTAGACTTTAGCTATAGTAATACCAAGAAAGACGTGAACTGGGAGAAGACGAACGGTTTTAAGTTAAAGCATGGTGATCAGTAATTGGATATACCTTATCTGAGACTCAAAACAGAAACTACTTAAAAGGCAGCCTTCTCAAAGGCTGGAACAGTCTCTATTCCTATAGCTCAGTTCAATGCTTTTTTAGATGGAGTTTCTCTAATATCCACTGCCTGAATTACTTGGGGAATTGCCAGTCAAATAAGGATTTTGGAGGATACATTTTTCCAAACCAACCAACAGTTTAAGTGGTACAATTTATAAACTGTCAGAAATAACATTTTTTTCAGGCTTCTAGAAATCATAGCACATTTTATCTTTACCTTCACAGTTAAATTAGCTCAATTTCATGACTGCTGTTTTCTGAGTGACTAGAGACAAGGCCTCCTTAGAACTACCCCAGTAGCCCAGACCTACCTGGGCACAGGAGAATTTCCAAAGCTAGGGAAGCTCCTAGGAAGCATGATGTACAGTGGCAAGTCCCCCTGGGCCTCTAATCCTGCTCTGACTTTTTACCTGAGTTGCAATAACTGGGCCTTTGGTAACTCCTTGTGATTTATATAGCTTGGTCAGTTCCAGCAATCCTGCGCCTGTCTTGACACTCTATCTTGCCTGACTCAGTTCCTGTCTGGTTTCCTGTCCAGAACTCTGGATTGCCTTGCGGCTGCTCCTTAGGGTCCTGCTCTGAGCTTTGGATTAGAAATCCAAATTTTTTAACTATAGTCAGATGGGCTCAGCTATAAATCAGATGTCCCACTTAGGCACATGTCTATCTCCACATCTAGACTTTGAGCTCAAGAGAAAAGGCTTTATTAGACTCATCTTTATTCCATAGAACAGAGCACAATTCCCAGCATATAGAAAGCCTAGAGGGGACTTAATGAGTAGATCTCTGCCATATTTATTACCCTGAACCTGGCGGTGTGTCCACAAAGCTAAACCTCTCCTTATAACCTGCACAAGGAATTTTCTCTAATCACCAGCCCCAGTTCCGAGTCTCCTTAAAGCAATGGTTCTCAACCTTCTGGCCCTTTAAATACAGTTCCTCATGTTGTGACCCAACCATAAAATTATTTTCATTGCTACTTTGTAACTGTAATGTTGTTACTGTTATGAATCGTAATGTAAATATCTGATATGCAGGATGGTCTTAGGCGACCCCTGTGAAAGGGCCATTCAACCGCCAAAGGGGTCGCGACCCACAGGTTGAGAACTGCTGCCTTAAAGGCTAAGGGACAAATGTCTTAGTTTTTGTATCTAAAGTATATAAATGATTATTAAAACTAATGTACCCTATTCTTCTTAAGCCTTCTCTCAATCCTCCCAAAGCTATTAAGAAAAAGTACCTTCTTTCTGGGAAAAAAAAAAAAATTGCCCAACATCTCAACTTGACAAATCTTTTCTTAATAGAGTAAGTTTGTCAAAACGTCAAGAAATCCCTTTCTATAATGTTTCTTTAGCTCAAGTGAAGAAAGGTCAATTTTAAATTTAACTAGAGCTCATTAACACATTAAGATTTGATACCTCATTTTAGGTTTATCTAGCAAAAATAACAGAGCAAAGCAGCTCTCCTTCTCTGAAATATCAGACTGTAAATAATCAAAAGAGGTGCTGGTAAGGCAGATGGTCCATGACGGTGTACATGAGAGAGGAGAACCTGTTCTATGCATCTTCAGGCCATTTGGCTTCAATGGGTCCATGTGGTAGGTGTCCACAAGATGAATGTGGTCCCTCATCCTGACACTACCTCCCTATTTTGTATGCCTCAGTACTCAAAATTTCCACCGTAATAGATGCTGGCAAGGGAGGAAGTTGCCAGGCTCACTCCTCCTCTAGCCACTACCAAGATGCTAGATATTAAGCATGGGCATTTGACCCCCATAAGACACGAACTTGTTTTAGGGAGCTTAGCTGATCAATCTAGCATGCATATTTACTATTTATGAATAGAACACAGCAACCATCAAACTGACTATGCCTTGTGCAAGAACTAAAGTGCAAAAATGAGTTTTGTAAACAGCACAGTTCAAATGTTACTTTTGTTGCTGCTGTTGCTAGAAAAATTTTAAACACCTTGTTTAGAAAAAAAATGAAAAACAAAAAATCTACCTTAAAAATGCATTCCTTTGGCCGAAGCCAGTTTGGCTCAGTGGATGGAGTGTCGGCCTGCGGACTGAGGGGTCCCAGGTTCGATTCCGGTCAGGGGCATGTGCCTGGGTTGCGGGCATATCCCCAGTGGGAGATGTGCAGGAGGCAGCTGATCCATGTTTCTCTCTCATCAATGTTTCTGACTATCTCTCTCCCTTCCTCTCTGTGGAAAATCAATAAAATATATTTTTAAAAAATGCATTCCTTTGGCCTTAGCCAGTTTGGCTCAGTTGGTTGGAGCATTGTCCTGTACACAAAAAGGTCACGGGTTCAATTCCCACTCAGTGCACAAACCCAGGTTGCCGGTTCAATCCCTGTTCAGAGTGTGTATGGGAGGCAGGCAATTGGTGTTTCTCTCACATCTATGTTTCTCTCTCTCTCTTTTTCTCTATATCCCTCCCCCTTTCTCTAAAAATCAATGAACATGTTATTGGGTAAGAATTTTTGAAAAATGCATTCTTTTGAATGCTACGCTTTGCCTGCTATTTTATTTTAGAAGGCAAAGAGTCCTTGAAGGGGAAAGCTTTTAAGACCTCTAACCTTGGGTAGGTATGAGTTTATTTGAAGCTTCCCACACTAGGAGAGGACTGCAGTAGCATACATAAAAGGGGGGGGTGGATATTTTTGTTTTGCCTCAGGCTGACACTTGTTGAACTAGGATGGAATACAAGCAGGACTGTCCTCATAATTTGTGGGGCCCAGTGTAAAATGAAAATGTGAGATCCATTGTTTAAAAATTACTAAGAGCCAGGGGTCAATTGGGAGAAAAGGAGACATATGTAATACTTTAAACAATTAAAAAAAGAAAAAAATTACTAAGAGCCCTGGCCAGTGTATATCAGTGGTTAGAGCATCAGCCCACACTCCGAGGGTTCACAGGTTCGATTCCAGGTAAAGAAAGGGCATGTACCTGGGTTACCAGTTAGCTCCCTGCTGCCAGTCGAGGCACATGCGGGAAGCAACCATTCGATGTGTCTCTCTCACATCGGTGTTTTTCTTTCTCTCTCTTTCCACTCCCCTCCCTCCCCCCCACACTCTCACTGAAAAGAAATGTAAGTCAATATCCTCAAGTGAGGATTAAGAAAAAAATTTACTAAAAATTTCAAGCAGGCAAGTGCAGAGCATTAAACCAAGTTCTGGGCCCTTCTTAATGCAGCGCCATGTTTGACTACACAGGTTGCATGTTCCTGAAGCCAGTCATGGGCACAAGGCTTACAGTTGAGTATACCAAGACAAAATCATCTTCATTACTGGGAAATCAAGTCAGAAGAGATATTCTACTGACTGATGCTCCACAAATGCAGAAGTTATATTTATCTTTATAAGTCTGGTATATGGCACCACATGGCTTTTGTGCATGTTGTCTATTCCTGAAATTCCTTTTTTATAATTGCCTTTCTGTTCTTTACATGCCAAATCCTCAGTTTATGTGTTTCCTCTCCCTGAAGCTCTTCTTGATACATTTTCTTTCAACTCATGCAAGGCCAGCATAGTTCTCTATAATAAGGCTGTGACTCATTGGGAATGTATGTTACACCCAGGAGGGGTTTCAGATAGCTGTAACCTCCCTGGAGCCTGAAAGGTCAAACATCTGAGACTAAGGAGAAAATACAGTCTTCCAATAGCAGTTAACCTAGTCCCCTATCTATAAGGATAGGCTCCATTACTTTTGAGGTGCCCTGATGAGTCAGTGTGTCAACACAAAGAAACATAAATGACTTTGGAGATAATTTTCTGCTGGTGTGGCATAAGCCACGTAGAATGGCAGCACCCTTCTAAACAGAGATGGCTGATTGACCTTGCATTTTCTTTAACCTGTGGTACCTCCAATCCCTTCTTCCTTTGGCCTCTCAAAGATTGATTGCCTTGGAGAAACTGAGGCAGTGCAAAAACACAACAAAAACAAAAGAGTCAAATTCAGTCTTTGGAACTGATAAAAATTATTATGTTGTCTTATGATTGGAAGGCTATTTTGGCTTCACCTGACCTCTTCTACCATGTGTCCATTCTGAAGAGCCAAAGAAGTTTACTGAGTGAACCTTAGAAATGTTCAGCTCCTCAACACAAGAACAGGCAATATTTTATAAATACCAGCCCAGCCCAGATATTACAGATTAAAATCAGGGCATTCATATTTCTGAGGACTTCAGTAAAGATTTCCAAGTCCCACTCAATCTGATTTCACCCACAGCATTATAACAATGAAGCATGCACAACTTTGAAGTATGGTTATTATGGTATCTACAGACACATAGCAATTTGATGAGTACTGTCAATCTAGCCTTTTTGGGTTCATTTTGTTATGAAATCTCTTTTGGTGGTCATTCATTTAAAAAATAAAAAGAAACATGAGGGAAAAAGCACATGCTAATGGCTTTGCAAATAACAGCATAGGCTCCAGATTTAAAAAAAAAAAGCAGAAGCAGAAAATTTCTTAAGTGCATTCTGGAAAGACTGTTTGGAGAGAGCCATCAAAGCTGTGTACAGTAGGAAGGTCCAGTTTGTTAAAAAAAATAAAGCTAGCATTCTTCTTGGAATTTAACTAAATAAAAGCATCATAAAAGAAGACCACTTATGTCTGGGAAGAGAAGTCCCAAATAGAATTGAAGTTCTACCTCTTTTTTTAAGGTAAATATTAAATGGCTCTTTAATGGGAGAGATAAGGTTTTTGTTTATCACATCTATGTGTCCATTTCAAATAGGCTAAGATGCAATGATGCCATCTCTGCTTTCATTTGAAGTTTACTCGTATGACATCTTCCCTTACAAGCAACTAACTGAATAAACAAGACTTCCCCCAGTAAATGAACTTTGAGAGCTGAACACTAGTAATCAAGGGTAGTAGAAAGGCAGAATTGATCAATGAATTCTGAAACTTTCTTTTAAGGAATACCTCACAAGAAAATGGAGTTCACCAAGGGGGTTTCTTTATATTCAGAGAAAGGTCACCACCAAGAGCTTTCCATCTGAAGCAGCCATAAAAATTAGATAATTAGTTGGTTCTAGTCTTTAATTAGACCATGCAGAGATGCTCTTTCAAATACATTTTCTACTTTTGTCGGGATCAATTGAGGGTATTCTAAGCAATGGAACTACTGCTTGCTTGCTTCCTACTTTGGAAAATGGTAGCACACAGGTCTACTTTTTGATAAAGATATGCTTATTGTCATGTGTTTATACATGCATCTTTCTACTTAGGAATCCAGCAAGTCCATGTAAAGTCTAGTGCAATTTTATAAAATCATGCAGGGGAAAAATACTTCTTTCCCTCCCGCTAGGAGGGGAGTGTGTTTTTTGTTTTGTTTTGTTTTAAATAGCAAGTGGGTTCTTTAAAAACTGACAGCAAAACTAGCATTACCATACCAAATCATTGATAACATTGACTAAATTTAAATCATCTCTTTAAGCTTTCATTTTAAGGGATTTTAATTAAAAGGTCCGAACACTAAAATACAACACAACATGTATTAGCACATTTCAATTAAACAAAGAACACTTAGAGGTACATTTTGTCAAGGCTGTAAAGATTCTTTATACCTAAAGCACTCAGATGAACTAATAGGTCTCTCAAGCATTTTTATGTGGTGTCTCCATGAAGTCTGCCTCATAAGTTTAATTGCACATGAATGAATTAACCATCTAAGTGTGCATGTGAGTGTGTAGTGTATGTGTGTTTAATGACAGAATGCAACTAAGTAACAGAAAATGGGCCTAGAGAAAAGAAAGCCCTTGCTGAGATCTTAATTTCCATTGCCTATTCCCAACACACTTAATTATAAACTCTAAGACTTTTAATCATAAATCCCAAAGCTTAGAACCCATTCCCAAATGGAAGAGTTAATACAAATTAAAAAATGCAGCTGAATAATTAACTTGCTGAAGGTCTGGATACAAGCAGCATTTCACAGGATCATGTATTCAATATCTTAAACATAGAAGAGTCATGTACCACATAAGGACATTACGGTCAACAATGAGCCACATTTGCAACAGTGGTCCCATAAGATTATCATGAAGATGAAAAATTCTTATGACTTAGTGGTGTCATCGCAGTCATAATGTCATAGCACAAAGGTTGCAAAAATCAACAAACTGTGCCAAACAAAATCAACCTGGGTGTGGATGAATATGACATTGAGGACCTCCTAGTGGTGGTTCCTGAGCAATTGACTAATGAAGAATTATTGGAACTGGAACAGGAATGTATAGCTGAAGAACAGGCAAAACAAAACTGCTGGAGTAAAAAAAAAAAAAGAACCCCCAAGAAAATTCACCATGAAGGATTTTGTAGTAGCTTTTTCAGATCTCAACAAGCTCTTTAAAAAGTTTGGAAACAAGGATCCAAACACTGAAAGACTTTCATTAATAGAGAGGAATATTAATGGTGCATTATCTGATTACAAGCAAATCTATGATGAAGAAATTAAAAACAACAACAACAACAAGCAAACCACCATGGACATACTTCTGAAGAGTGACACCTCCTCAAGAAGAGCCTCAGGCAGGTCCTTCAGGAGGTGTTCCAGAAGAAAGAGTTATTATCATAGGAGATGACAGCTCCATACTTGTTATTGTCCCTGAAGACCTTCCAGTGGGACAAGATGTGGAGCTGCAAGGCAGTGATATCGATGATCCTGACCATGTGTGGGCCTAGGCGAATGTGTGTGTGTGTGTGTTTTAGTTTTCATATAAAAAAAAAAAGTTTAAAAAGTAAATAAAATAAATTTAAATAGAATAAAGCTTATAGTATCCTATATAATAAAAGCCTAATATGCTAAGTGTCCAGTTGTCTGGTCATCTGTTCAACCAATCAAAGTGTAATATGCTAATGATATGCTAAGGCAGCTCAACCATCCACTATGACGTGCACTGACCACCAGGGGGCAGATGCTCCAACTGGTAGGTTAGCTTGCTGCTGGGGTCTGGTGGATCAGGACTGAGTGAGATGGGCAGGACACACCCTGGAGTCCTCTCACAGTCCCTCCCCAGCTGGCCAACCTCCTGTGTCCCTCCCCGGCCCTGATCGTGCACTGGTGGGGTCCCTTGGCCTGGCCTGCACCCTCTCACAATCCGGGACCCCTCAGGCGATGTTGGAGAGCCAGCCCAATCCCACAGGCCAGGCCAAGGGACCACACTGGTGCACAATTCATGTACTAGGCCTCTAATACGGATATAAAGAAAGAATATATTTTTGTATAGCTGTACAGTATGTTTGTGTTTTAAGCTAAGTGTTATAAAATAGTTTAAAAGTTAAAAATAAAAAGTTTATAAAGTAAAAAGTTACTTTATAAGTAACTTTATAAGTTACTTTATAAGTAAGTTAAGGTTAATTTATTATTAAAAGGAAAATGTTTTATAAATACTGTGTGGCCTGTGTACAATGTTTATAAAGTCTACAGTAGTGCACAGTAATGTCCTTGGCCTTCACATTTTCTCAGCACTCACTCACTGACTTATTCAGAGCAACTTCCAGTATTGCAAACTCCATTTGTGGTAAGCACCCTATACAGGTATACCTTTTTTTATCTTGTACACCATATTTTTACTGTACCTTTTCTGTTTTTATATGTTTAGATACAATATTACCACTGGGTTACAATTGCCTACTCAGTACAATAACATGTTATACAAGCTTATAACATAGGAGGCAATAGGCTATACCATATAGTGTAGGTGTGCAGTAGGTTGCACCACCTACATTTGTGTAAGGACACTCTATGATGTTCTCACAACAACAAAATTACCTAATGATGAATTTTTCAGAACATATCCCCAATGTTAAGCGACATATGACTGGATATAAAATGAGCATATTGATAAGCTCAAAAGACCTCTATCATTGAGAAAGAAGTCAAGGAATTCTAGTTAGTATACACACTCACACACACACCCTAATTAGTTCATGAAAAGTTAATAGTATTTTAAAAGGTGGTATTGTAGTCAAAACAATGTGATGTATGAGTCAACTATGTGGTCCATCCAGCCTACAAATAGTCTTGTATGAACTGTGTAGTTCTTAAGATTGTGCTTAATAATATTCTCCGTATGGGCAAACTAATAATGATGCTGATCCCCTGCCTGCAGATTTGCAAAAAAAAATTCAAAACCCATGCATATATAATTCTCTCATCCATCACTCCTCCTCTTCCTAATTCTATAGGAAAGCTTAATGTCAAGAACCCTCAACTGAAATCATTCCAAAGCCTTGATTTCTAGTATATAAAATGGTAATAATAAAACTACCCTACCCTCTATCTCACAGGAATATTGTGAGAAGCAGATAAAACTGTTCTGAAAACTTCCCCCAAATATGTAACACTTTATTAATATAAACAATCTTTACATTACACACTAGTGATTGATCAATCATTCAGAAATCTTTCTAAGTTGCCCATCTAATGAGAATTCCTCCAAGAGAATAGGAAAAGTGTCCAGCTTCACTGAAAAACAGATCAACAGAGGGAGAGAATAAGCAGAAGACTTGGAGATGTGTAAAAGATGCAAGGTCACAAAGAAGAAATTCGCAAAGTAAATTATCACTCCAGCAGTGCTCAGCTAAAACAAAATACTAAATTAAATTGATAACAAAAGTAGATATAATCTGCTTTAATTCTATACGCATGGATTTAGACCAATTAACATTTCCAAGTTCCCTACCATGCTCAAAAATTATCCCATTCTAGGTTTCTAGGTCATCTGAGAGGGGCAGTTTGGTTCTTGGACACTGTCTAATCCTGTGGAACCTATAATAGCCTCTTGTCACACCATCCTTAAAGTTTACTGGACTGGCCTTAAATATACCTTAAGGGAATGATACCCTCTTCTCCAAAGACATAGTGAAATGGGAATAATCATTGATAGTTTCATATGTGTTAAATGAGAAATATATCTGATTCATGAAGCTTGGAGTGCCCTGAGTATATCCTTTAATCTGGAGATATTAATAAGGGGAAAGTATTTAAAAGTCAACCTCAAACATGGCCCAGCATATATACCTGGTTCAGGTTAATTTGTCCCAGAACTACAATTTACCCTATATTATTATCCAAAGACAAATTTTTATCAAGGTCCAGATATTATTTTCTTATCTATAGGGTTCTATTTTTTAAATGAAACAGTACTTTTAAAATATGTTTTTATTGATTTTAGAGAGAGAGGAAGGGAGAGGGAGAGGGTGATAGAAACATCAATGAGAGAGGACCATTGATTGGCTGCCTCCTGCATGCCCCCTACTGGGGATCAAGCCTGCAACCTAGGCATGTGCCCTGACAAGGAATGGAACTGCTGACTTGGTACATGGGTCAATGCTCAACCACTGAACCACACAAGCCAGGCATGAAACACTAGTTTTAATGTGGAAACCACTAATAGTTGCTAAATATATTCTATGTATTTAAAATAATAAAATTAGCCTAGTATTCTGGGTTTTTCTAAATTATTACTCTTTATGTGACTTTGGAAAATATACAAAAATTACCCATTCAATATCTTGGTTAAAAGTCAACAAAAATAATTTCTTTCCCTTTAAACAAATAAATCAAACTCAAGATTGCAATGGAAATGGCTCCACTCTCTGAAGTATTCATAAATATTTCCTTAAAATATATCTCTAAAATTTTCTTTGCTTTGGAAACCAGAAGAATCTTTCACATTTTTGATCCCCTTTGGAGGCAACAAAGCAACAGCCAAGTTCTGAATTGATGGAGGAGTAAATGAACTAATCTGGCTGCAAATCAGAGTGGCCTGGGGAGCTTACTAAATAAAAGGGAAAAAACAAAATAACAAAGAATAAAAAAAACAGGCTCCATCCAAGAATTTCCAAGGTCAGGACGAATGAATCTGTATATTTTTATTCTTTTTTTTTATTGTTGGCAGTATTACAGATGCTTCCCATTTCCCCATTTTTACCCCTAGTTCCAAAACATCTATATTAGTTCATCCCATCCTCATGCATCAACTCTGCTCTCTTTTGACGATTCTCCTATCTGTCTCCAGCCCTGACATTTCTCTTGAACTCTAGACAAGCCCTCTGGGTGTCTCAGGGGCACCTGAAATGCACTAGGGCCAAAACACTGAATCCATCTCTTTTCCTTTCCAACCTGTTATTTCTTTACGTCTGAATTCAGGTTGTTTTTCTTACCATGAAATATTGACCTGTGCCAAAATACCTTGCATTTTTTTGAACTAGAATTCTAACTTGCTCCCAACCTTATACCTTAATCATTCTTTAAAAATTATTTTTAAAAACTGACAATCAAAATTTCTATTAGAAACATTTACCATCCTGCATTTGCATATATATATATATATATATATATATATATATATATATATATATACACACACACACACACACACACACACACACACACACACACACACCATAGAAAACATCCTTCTTTAGTTAAAAAAATCTAATACTCTTAGTATATTATTACCATTAGATACCAAATGGTGTCCATTTAAAATAGGTCCTGATTAAAGTATCAAGAAAGTACCAGGAGATGCAAGTTCTGTCATCAGCTTTCCGGAGAGATTGTTTATTCACCAGATCACATAAAAGCAGACACATCTGGTTCAAAATTGGCCCTGGAGTTGTACTGAGTATATGAGAATAGAATTTAAGCTGCAGCATTTGTTTGAATTATCCAATCTATTATTTAGTTTTGCATAATGAAGGGAAATATAAAAAGGGCAAAAATCACACTTACACAGGAGGTTGTGTTAGTATCAAAAACTGTGCTATTGACAGGGCTTCATCTTGGTCAACTCCCTACCCACCCCTCACTGTCCCTCACCATGATCTCACACTAGGAAAGAAAAAAAGATGGGTGGCCTTTCCTGGAGCTCACTCTCCCAGAATGCCTCAGGAAAGAAATCAAACCACTGAAAGAGAGATGAGGCAATCTGAGGTTTGGGGATAGTGAAATATCAGGTCAAGTTGTAGGCTAAAGTTAAATCTGGATAAAAGCCAGCTTATAGTTGAATATGGTCACCAATAAACTCTGCCTCCTGTACCTCATCATACACAATTCCCTATATTCAATTACAAAATAAAAATGACGGTACAGATGGGAAAAGTCCAAGCTTTGAAACAGCCAAACCTAGATTGAAATCTTAGGTTTGCTAATTAATACTTAGGACTTTGAGCAAGTTGCTTAATTTCTGTAAGACTGTTTCTTTCCTTGTAAAAATAAATGGACACTAATACCATTAATAATATATTCTAAAGTTGCTGAGAAGAGTTAATGAGAAATCACATACAAAATACATTGCACATAGTAGGCCCTGTATAAATGCCAGGTTTTATCCTTATCATCAAGTGCCTAGAGGAATCACTGTATATTCTATTATTAAATTGCATTATTTTCAAATATTAGGTTGAATTATACCAAATTGACATTTCTTTTCAGATTAAAAAAAGTCAAACATCAGCAATTTTATGTTGGGCAGCCAAAGATTTTGATTTTAAGAAGTACCCTTGGAAAAGGTATACTATGTTTTAATACCTGATTCTATGTGACAAAGGTACAACCTGATCCTTTGAAATTAAGTAAAGTGAATGACTATGCAGTTGAAAGATGAATATCTGGTGCTAAGTGCAGGACACATAAAAAGCAACTCTGTTAACAATTCTGGTCAAGGGCCGAAAGCCAGGGTATTAGAATGCCACTGGCATGACTTGGCTACACTACTATGAAGAAATCATTAAAGAACCCTAAGAATAGGGAGGAGACCATGTACGCATACAACAAAATTAAACATGTGCCTGGGCCCACAGGATTGTTCCCTACATGAAGGGTAAAGAGCTTAATGAAAACCATGCACTCCAGACAAGGAGAAATTTAATATACTCTGCCTTTCCTTCTTAGTCTCAAATGACAGTTTGATTTTTCAAAGTAACCCATATGTTTTGGGGAAAGAAAAGTGGGGGAGGGCCATCCAATCCCAAAATACAAATCAAAGCATAAAATGTATTGTAAATAGAAAAAATTACTCCACAGTTTTTGAGGTATAAAAAATTTGAATACAAGAGCACTGAGAATAGTAGGGAAATATGCCTAGTCCTTATATACTATAATAGAAAGTAAAAAAACAAAACAAAACAAAAAAAACCCACAAAATCATGTATGTTTGGAAGCAGTATAGTATGATGGAAAGAGACTGGCGCTTTGGAACTAGACAAATCTTCATTCCAATTCTTGTTTCACCACTTATTAGCTGTGAGACTATGGGCAAGACTCCACACCTGTCCAAAATTGTTGTCAGAATTAAATGAAATAATATATTTATAGTGCCTGCTATGCAGGATAGGGTGAGAGGGAGTCCAGAGGTTGGGGCTGTCTATAAGAGACCTACCTCAGAATGAAAGATACTTCATGAAAATGAAAAGAAAAGTAGAAACAGACTCATAGATCAAGAACAGACTGGCAGCTGTCAGAGCAGAGGGGGATTGCAGAGCTAGGTTAAAAAAATATGAAGGGAAGAAAAGAAAGAAAGAAAAGAAAGAAGAAAGAAAGAAAGAAGAAAGAAAGAAAGAAAGAAAGAAAGAAAGAAAGAAAGAAAGAAAGAAAGAAAGAAAGAAACTCATAGACAAACAACAGTATGGTGATTACCAGAGGGAAAGGGGTAAGGGGTGGTACAGGGTGTAGGGGGATAAATGGTCATGGAAGTAAGCTCAACTTGGGTGGTGAACATGCAATATAATATACCAATGATTATTATAGAATTGTACACCTGAAACCTATATGATTGTATTACCAATGTTACCACAATAAATTCAATAAAAAAGTAAAACTAAATGAAAATAAAGTGCTTGGCATGTAATCCTATCTAATAATAGACAAACATGGTAATTAACTGTACCTCCGACATGCTTCCCATTGGCTAATCATGGCAATATGCAAATTAACTGCCAACCAAGATGGCGACCGGCAGCCAGGCAGCTGAAGCGAACAGGAGGCTTGCTTGCTCCAGTGATGGAGGAAGCCAAGGTTCCCCGCCAGCCGTTGCTGGCCTCTGAGCTGCATTCTAAGAAACAATGTTGCAATTATAGAAGCTAAACAAACCCCAGAAACCTGCTTTCAGCCAGCCGGCCTTGGAGCTGGAGCTGCAACAGTGTTTCAATTGTAGAAGCCAAACAAACCCAGATACCTGCTTTCAGCAGCTGAGGTCTCAGAGCTGGAGCTGAGCCTCAGAGCTAAAGCCAGCTCTCAGTTTCAGTGACAGCCATAGAAGGTAAATAAATCCCAGAATAAAAAAAAAGAAAAAAGAAAAAAGAAAAAAAGGAGAAGTTGGGAGCTTCAGTCACCCGCCAGCCTGAAAACGGCCCTCAGCCCCTCACCCAGACTGGCCAGGCACCCCAGTGGGGACCCTCACCCTGAAGGGGGTGTGGCCAGCTGCAAACAGCCATCATCCCCACATCCAGGATGGCCAGGTACCCCAGTGGGACGCCCACCCTGATCCGGGACACCCTTCAGGGCAAACCAGCCGGTCCCCACCCGTGCACCAGGCCTCTATCCTATATAGTAAAAGGTTAATATGCAAACTGACCCTAACAGCAGAAGGACTGGGAATGACTGGTCACTATGACACACACTAACCACCAGGGGGCAGACACTCAATGCAGGAGCTGCCCTCTGGTGGTCAGTGCGCTCCCACATGGGGGAGCTCTGCTCAGCCACAAGCCAGGCTGATGGCTGCCAGCACAATGGTGGTGGTGGGAGCCTCTCTTGCCTACTCAGCAGCCCTAAGGATGTCTGACTACAGTTTAGGCCTGCTCCCCGCTGGCGAGTGGACATCCCCCGAGGGCTGCCGGAGTGGGCCTAAGCCAGCAGGTGGTCATCCCCTGAGGGGTCCCAGACTGCGAGAGGGCACAGGCCTGGCTGAGGGACTCCCCCTCCCCCCAGAGTGCACAAATTTTTGTGCACTGGGACTCTAATCTATATAATAAAAGCCTAAGCAACCACTACAGCAGAATGACCAGAATGACAGGTTGCTATGATGCACACTGACCACCAGGGGGCATATAATCAATGCAGGATCTGCCTCTTGGTGGTCAATGTGTTCCCACAGAGGAACACTGCTCATCTGGAAGCCTGGCTCACAGTTGGTGAGCACAGCAGCAGTGGTGGGAGCCTCTCCCGCCTCTACAGTAGCGCTAAGGAGCAGCAAGCAGAGTGGTAAGGAGCGAGGGATCACAGACTGTGAGAGGGTGCAGGCCAGGCTGAGGGACCCCCCAGTGCATGAATTTCATGCACCGGTCCTCTAGTAAGTATTATAAAACCAGAAAACAACCTGTTCTAACTGCAAGTTTATAATGCCACCTCTTAAAATTTTTATTATATTCCTACACATCCACACACAAGATGAATAACGCACAAAATGAAACTTCATACACAGTACAAAAAGATAGTTCTTAGCTTTAGGTATTTCTAAATACAAATATAGGACATAAAGTTAGATGGAGATATGTTCTAAATGCATTAGAAATTTAGTTTTTAACTATATCTTACAGATTATTCCCTTTCCTATTCACACCCATATTACCTTAATTTAAACACAGTATATGATGTAGAGATGAGAGAGAAGGTGTGGAAAATCAGCAAGCATATGAGAGTAAGGCTAAAAAGTGATGCAAAATGAGGGCCAACTAGAGTATGCAAGAGGTATATGAGAAGAGCTAAGGTAGTGGGAAGGACCAACAAGTACGCAAATGACTCAAGGAAATTATTGACCAACCCATATTTATACTCACACAATTTTATGTACTGCCATCTACAAACTTTCTAGGAAGTTCATTTAACAATGAAGTTAGTTTTGTTGGAGCTTCTTTTTAATCATGTGCTAAACTTTGTAACTTGTAAAGCCAAATGGATAGCTTGCCTGGATATCCAGAGGTTTATTTGGCTAGAAGAGGAGAAAGTTCCAAGGTGATTAAGTCTTATGGTAAACAGTACCAACCAGGAAGGAAAAAAAAAAAAAAGGAGGGAAGATAGTGAGAAGGAACTAGAGACACACTCATATTCTATCCCTGGCAAGCCCAGGTTTGGTGGGTTGCAGCTTTCCAGCTTTCTAGCTTTAGTTCATCCTGTACTGTGATCCAAATGTACAGTCCCTGGTAAAACAAATGCAAATGTTGTTACTGCTGGTCACTCTACATCCTTTTACTTGGAGTCATTAGACAAATGAAAGGAAGGGCTCATATTGGTTTGGAGAATCAATGGTGACATCCAGCAATGCTATTCAGTCACAAATTATTATTGAACTATACATAAAAGGGGAGTGAGATATTGATGTCAACATTGAGGGCCTTCTATTAGTCACATCCATATTTCCATTAGGATCTACTGACATTTTTTTCTATAAGTCTTTGTTTTCATGTACTTAAACTTAACTGTATATTTTTCTCTGTCGTCTCTAGAACTGGTGATGAAGTTTCTGACAACAAATTGTATTGTTGTTGCTCAGACTCTTCATTAATGAGGTTATCAGTACACTATGTATCACCAGGGCAAATGTATCCAGTGTGTGAACCAGATGAAATATACACAGGATAACAATAAGAGGAGACAGTAAGCATTATATTTATAACCTTAATCTCAGTTTCTGACCCATTTTTTTTTCCATTTCAAACATGTAAGCCATATCCAAGGGTCTTACGCCTTTTCATCTCTTATCCAGCTGCACAAGATAAAGTTCATTACCTCAGGAAAGACTGTACTCCATTGCCATATCTTGTTGGTTAACAGGTGATCACTCAAATATGGCTAGTATGAAGCGTATGCCTCATAATCTATTAAGGATTCACTTGATTCCATTTTTAAAATAAAATATTTTAAAATGTAAACTATCTGAATGTTGCTATAAATCTAATTGGCTTAGGTTTTGTGAACTTGTCATCCTAACTAAACTATAAGAAAGTGAGGGAGAGACCACAGTGAGTTTATAGTGGAGGTTCAACCAGAATCAATGCACTTATTTAGTTGTGAAACACTGATTTGGAAGAAAGAAAGGCTGGAGATTCTCATATCTGAAAAGTTTCACATCTAAAACCTAGTTGTTGGACAGGGAAAAATATCTATGGGAATGAGATGGCTCTATACTATATATCCTTCCATCTTGCTAGATGGTAAGGCAGGTGGAGTAGTTGAAAGAAGCCTTGGCTGGGGGTTAGTAGACGTGGATTAGAGCCAGTCATTGCAGGTTCAGTATCTCTGTTTCCTCTTCTAAAGAGAATATACTAGATGTTTCATAAGCCTCTTACACCCAAATATTCTAGTCATCTCTGTGAATAGGATGACAATACATCCCAAGTAACCTGCTACATTCTGTTATACCTTGTAGAAAAATTAACTTGTTGATTATTTTTAGCATAGCTTTTCACTCTCAGAAGTATACCTTTTTCCAACAATAATTTACATTGTTGCTCTATCTGTGAGTTATTTTTAAATGTAAGCTTTGTACTTTGGTACATAGTTTAGCAAATTACATATCTCTAACTAACATACTTTAAATTACAGAGTTTCATTCCTAAAGGAAGGAAGGAGGAGAAAGAGGGTGAATGAAAGGAAAGGAGGGATGGAGGGAGGGAAGGAGAGAAGGAGAGAGGATGAAACCAGTAAGGTAAAAGGAAACAAGTTTCAATAAGAGGAGCATAAAGTTGAGTTTCACCTATTTGGCTAAAGAAATATAAAGACTCTCCTAACTGAAATTAGTGAGGGTTTTTTGTTTGTTTCACAATAATTATACATGAAATTCTCCTATATAATTCAGCTCCTAGGAGACCATTTTAAACCTCTATTGCATATCTAGAGACAGTTATTTATAATCTACTTAATGGGTACTGATGTTGCTGCTTAAGTGTGACTCACTCCCTTTTATCATCAAACATCAATTACATACAGTGTAGATGAAAGCACATAAGTTAAATTTAGATAAAAAGGTCTAATTCTGAAAACTAATCATTTTGAAGTCACAAAAACCAACATAGCTTCTTATGTAGGCTGAAATCTGCCTTCAAGTGTCCACAAACAATTCCCACCCGACTAATCACAAAGTTTAGTGTGGTAGTTTAAAGTTATGTTGAAAATTCTGAGTTTAAATAACTTCTTTAGTATTACGTCTACTTAAAGGAAATGCTTCAACAGGTATCTAGACCTAGTGAAAATGTACGCCTACATAAAAGTTTCAGTTAAAAACCAAATAAGGAAAAGAGATTTTGTTGGGAATAGTAATGAAAAATGCCATCTTCCTTTTCTGGATTAAAAAAGACTATAGTAGCAGCTATTATAAAGACCCAAAGGAATTTCATTTTCTAAATTTGCAACAAACATTTATGTTACTCTAATAAAATCATATTGAAATTTCATTGGAATCTAAAAATTTCAATTTTTAAAACTAGAATCATATATTAGTATGCCTAATGGACTTCATCATTTCAAAATATTTAGATACTTCTGGTGAAGAGGTACCTGGCAGACAGGTCAAGTCTCAAAACTACACCATTCTACCCAGAAGAATCTACATTTTTAAAATTCCAAAGCCATCTGACAAACAAAATGCTGTTAATATTTAAACTCAAATGAATTTGGATCTTTATATCATTGACTCAGGCTATGTTTACAGACATGGTTGGAAAGCAGTGCCATGCTTTTCATAAGCCCTACAGGAAATTAGGGATGGAGATGGATATAGGAGTCAAGGAGATTAAAAGAGACCTCAGTCCAGAACTTCCTAGATTGACTTTGAATTGGTCTTGTTTCCTGAAACCTGACTCAGGTTTTGGTAGACCATTTCTCTTGTAACTGGACTATTGCCCACTTGGTGTGTACACGGCTGGTAGTTTGTCTCCATCTCACCCCCTCCCCTGAGCCAAAAAACTAAACCTACTGCTTATGAATATCTGAGTCTCCATTTTTAAAAAAACAATCCTTTGGGAAACCGAAGAGAAAATAGCTCAGAGTGGCTACTGTTTGCAATAAACACAAGGTGTCCTGGCCCCTGTGAGCCTCTCTCTGGTTCAGCGAGCTCATATTCATTTACTAGGAATTACACATCAGACAATTCAGGAAACAATCCTGCCCAATGTTCAGACTCTTTGGTTCTCTGGGTAGATGATAATCTACCTCTCTAGTTTCAATGCCATTGTCAAAGCCACATGGTTAAGACTTAGCTCCAGCTACAAACTAAGCTATTACCTGCCTCACTCTGAAACTAAGTGAAGTGAAGGAAGAGTCTCATGAGAAGGGTTCTGTGCTAAACATTTTACCTGAGAAACTATCCTTCAGAGAATTTACCTGTCAACTTAAATGGCAAGGGTAGGATCTCCTGGACAGAGTTTTTGACTTTATAATATTTGTCCCATGGGCCAAATCTATTCAAGTTTACAGTTTTCCCATTTGGGGTTCAGCCAGCACCTACTCATTCTGGCTCCTAATAACAGCCCTATAAAAAAGAGATTTAAGCTCTGTAGAATTTTCTAGTAGCTGCTTAGCAATGCCTCTGTTAGGGCAAAGAATGTTAAAAACAAACAAACAACAAAAAACAACAAGAGATATCGTAGCTCCTCAGTCAAAATGAATATCCACATCTTACTTATAAAGTTGATCACCATTCTGATAACACTGGCTGTAGCAAAGATCAATACACCTAATTACCTTGTCCTATGTACTCTGAGGACTAACCTCTGGGGAAAGTATTATTGGTGGAAACACTATATGCAGCATTAAGTATTAATGACACTCTCAGGTTTTCTGAAAGGATAGGTAACGTCAGGAAATTAAAAGAAAAAAAAACTTTGATACTCTGGCCAGCATTACAAAACCAGTCTGCCTGTGCATGTCAATATCATGTCAATAATTCTGATGCAGAACAAAAGAAGTATGGTGCATAACCTCCCATTAAATGTAAGAACACCAGGTGACATTCCTGGTGAGTTTTCATAATTAGTGAGGGTTTGGAGCTAGTGGTGCAGAGAACACAGATCAACAGACAGCCTGGAGGACATGCCAATGTTTCTTCTTTCCACTCTTCTCACTAGAATATCCTGAGAAAGCGACTTGGAACTTAATGTCAACCCAGATCTGAGCGCTTGGTAGAAATGGATGAGCAGCATTAAGGTGTTGATACAGAATGTCCAGGCTTCTCAATCATGGATGGCCTATGCCACATAAAAGTAACTCCTGAGCTCCAGGAGGGGATTCAATCATACAAATGTCAGAAATGTAAGGGAAGCTAATATGCACTTGTGTTGAGGAATGCTGAAGAAACATCTGCAGAATGACATCTTGCAGGTCATTAGGGCAAACAGTGAGGCTTGGAGCATGGAGAACAGACAGCTGTGCTTTTAGGGGACATTTTTGAATGTAGAGGTCACTGGAGAAATATGTCAGTTGGCGTGGTGAGTTACCCCATGCTAAGAGAAACCAGATCAAATTTTTTGGCTGGTTACCCAGGACACTCCAGGATACCTCCTCTATAATATGATTTTCAACCCACATCCTCCTTCTGTAAAGGGAGTATTTGTTTACTTAGTTTTCCCTTTTCTCTGAAGCACCCGTACTTTGTAGGGCTCCTTGTCAGAAACAGTTCCCCACCCAGGAATGAAATCTGCTGATGTGGTTTCTTAAACTGAGGCTTGTCTGCTCACTAGGAGAGACAAACAGTTTCAATTAAAGACAGACGTAAGCCCTGCTTGAGATGCTGCATTCTGTCAAAACCGAAGCAAGCCAGGGCAAAGGCAGAGATCAAAGCTGGGTGATATCTTTGGAGCAGATTCTTAGCTTTATTGGAGTCCCAGTCCCGGGGGATCAGGAGATTTAGAAAGTTCTAGTTTAATCCTCTTGTTTATCCAAATATTTCTAGGAATGAGGAAAATGAGGAGCCCAGAAAAGGGATGTGGCTTTCCCCAAGCCACCCAGCTTGGCATTAGATTTCAAGTCTCCAAATACCAGAGTTAAAGAAAATAAGTTATGGCTGCAAGTTTTTAATAATGTATCTGCTGCTTCCAAACTTTGATAATCTGAAAAAAAAACCAACAACAAATAAACCAACTAATATATCAAGTAATTGTGTAGTAACTAGAAATTATTACAAGTTGTGAAATAGAATGCCTTTAAGATCTCATCCCTGTCTACAAGGCACTTTGATTGCATAGAAATGTATAAAAACATGAAATGAACAATGAACAAGCAGTAAACAAGTGAACAGCTTCATGTTTTGCGACACTAACCATAAGTAAGGTGCAAACCATGCAGAACAGTGCTTATTATAAGGTAATAATTGGGCAGTATAGTCAATTTGTAAATATATGGAAAGTTAGAAAATGGTGAGAACCATAGGTACTATGACTGTTAAGGACAGTACAAGAACTGGGGCGTGAAGGCTGAATGAATGGGGTCAGACAATCACAGATGAGGAAACATCATGAGCAACAATTCAGAGGTGGGAGTAAGGTATGCATTGTGAGAGCACATTCAAGAGAGATAGCCTTAATGTATATACCTCCTGGGAATAAGGTAAGGTTGGAGAGGTAACAGTGGGGAATAGTTTGTGGTAGGTCTGAAAAGGTACATTTTATGTGCTGTGAGGTAAGCATTAGGGAGACATTTCATGTTTTTAGGTAGGAAATAATAGTTCTCCCCTGAAAGCTTATAATGTACTAGTACTCTGCTAAGCTCCTTACATAGATTATGTCATTAAGTCTTCACAACAAGTCTAGGAGGTAGTATTAGCATTACCCCGAAGTTCAAATGAGAAAAATGATGGTTGGAAATATTAAGCAACTTGACTAGGGTACATGGCAAATTAAGGGATAAATCAGGATTCTAACCCAGATATGTATGATTCCACTGCCCATAAACACAATTCTTAAATATCATGTTCTATATGATGAGGGTAATTTTTAAAAAATAAATCTGGCATAATTGTAAAACAGAAGGTTAAGAAGCAAGAATGCTCGTTAAGAGTAACCTCAATAGGCCAGACACAAGGAGGAAAGGTCCAAAGAGAAGGTGGTAAAAGAAAGAACAGATAAAGGATAAATTCTATAAGCAATGGTGATGTAGTAGACGTATGAGGGAAAGCAAAAGATGGCTTGGAAAGGAGTAATGACAATAGTCAAAAGTCAGGGAAGGGGTGGGAAGAGGAACTAGTTTGCAGGGAGGTGGTACAATGATTAAATTAAGTTTAAGACATGTTGACATTGAGGGAACAGTGAGAAATGTCCAATGTTGAGCTAATGGGATGAGCCTGGAGAGACACTTTTGTTTTATTTATGGGTACCTAATGAAATCTGTGAATCCAATCCCGAGAAAATGTACACATGTACATACATGAAATTTTGTATCACATTTCAGAGGGTCAGTGACTCCCCAAAACCCACCCACAGAACCTTTGTACAAAGCAAGCAATAAATGGAGGATGGAGATTAATACACTGAGGAGTCTTAGTCATAGCAGGTATCACATAAAATTCTTTTTACTTCCATGATCCTGCCCTGCCTGGTTCCCATCTTCCTTTCTGATTACTACTTTTTCATTTCTTTGTTTGGCTCTGATTCTTTTTTTCTGCCCAGTAAAACTGGGTGCTAACCAAGAATCTAGAATATTCATGACCCCCTTTTTTCCTTCTCTACAGGCTCAGTGGGTTGATTTTACAGAGATTTTGTGAGTACTGAATGAAATAATACATGTAATTTGAATAGCATTGTCCCCGGCTCGTGAAAAGCTGTTAGTAAATGGTAGCCATGATAATAACCTGAGACAACAGATTGAACTTCATGAGAACTCCACTGTCAGGGAAAAATAAGAAAGAAGTTGATTGAACGAAACAAAGAAGAAGTTGCCAATGTGCTTTTGAGAAGCTCAAGAAGAGCATATCACAGAAGGAGGGAAAAGATGGTTAGAGTGGTATAATGTGCCTCAATAAGAAGAAGGAGACTAATGTTAAATGTTATTTGAATTGTCTGAAGTTAAAATCAGGAAAGAAGATTCTTCTTACCCCAGGTCAATACAATCATTCCCAAGATGCACAGTGGTGATTAATCTCCTCTACAATAAGGTGACTTGTGCTAACACAAGAACACCAGTTTGTTGTGGTGGTAGTTGCTATGGTTTATGAGATAATTTTAACCTTGTCATCATTAGAAAACTTGGAAAATAAGCCTCCAAAAATATTCCAAAGAACTCAAGAGCTGAAAATTCAAAAGCCAAGCATTTCTCCGAAGCCAATTCTTCCCTAATCAGTTCCTGTGCATTCAGAACAACTTACTGAGGCAAGAATGTCATGCAAATATGCCTCTGGCAGCTTTTAAATGAAACAGCATCCTCTTATCAGTTCCCAGCCTGGTCTCTCCCAATGGGATTGCATGTGCTTCTCAACATACAAATAAGTGCCATGCGCTTACATTTGCAAACAGTTTAATCAGGTCTCTTGAAAAATTGGCAGGATTTCTCCAAGTTTCAAGGGGTAAGAGCTTAGTTTCTTAAGCTAAGTTTCATGGGCCACATACCAAGAGAGGTGTATCTCTCTGAGAAAGTTGTACAGCTTGTTTATAGTTTTTTTTTTCCTTTTAAGAAACAAATTTGGCTACTTCTAGACATCTACTAAGTGAAATTGGAGCTCTACTCATTGAATTTAAGAATGCAGGGTTAAGTTCTACCAGATCTGCTCCTGAATCACTTATTAGAAATCAGCAGGACCCCTGGGGAAGGAAATGCTTATTTCCCCCCAGCAACTGGGTATTATCACTGGAAAATATGTGCATGGAGGAGGTAGAGAGTATTTGAACCATTTCTGTAAATAAACAACTCAGTGAGTATTATGGTGCATAATTCCAAAAATTTGCATCTGCAAATTTGCATTTCAGATTTCTCAAAAAATTATAATGCAAGTTAGCAGGCTTTTTATTCCTGCTTTCCCCCTCTGGTTATCATCCCCAGTTTCAGCCCATGATTCACTAAATATTTTCCCAAATGGAAATTAAAATGATATTCTAGCTCATTGTTTCATTTTATATTGGACTTCATTGGGTTTTCAGACATTTACACGGTCAGCTCTCCTTCCCCTACTGCAAAATCTTTTTTTTATTGACAATTCAATCATGTCAAGTTTGGAACAGGAGAGGCACTGATTTGATCAGCTATCATTGGATTTACAATATATAAATGACAGCACCATATCTGGCCCTCGTCTAAAGCAGCTGCCTTTTATCGATTTATATTCCACTAGCAAGGAAGAAAAATTGCAGCACAATGTAGTGGTATGGTCCAAGATCAATACCAATTTTTTTCTTAATGACACAAAGGCCAAGATAAGGACAGCATAAGTCAAAGCTAGACAGATCAAATTTGTCCAATATCCCTTTCAATTACTGAAGAACATGCACAGGGATGTATAACATTAAAGCAAAGGAGAATATTATTCCAAGTGGTTTAAAATTGCGACATCAAACAAGAATGAGTAGCATCCTCAGATAGGATATGGAATAGAAATGAGCTGAGAATAAAGAACACACCCCCACTCCAGCTTGGTCTGAAAGCGGCTGGGCATCTCCAGAGTTAGTATAACTACTAGAATTCAGAGCACTGAGTCAGCTGTATAATCCAGGGGATAGGGATTTAAACCAGGAATCCATCCCCAAACACACTGAATTCTTCAGATGTTGGTATTGAACCACAGGTAACTAAGAGCGAAATAGACCAATTGTCTTCCAGAATATACTATGTGTAACAGGAAGCTAAAAAGAAAATTACCCTAACAACTTGACTAGCTCAATAAAGTGGTTAGGCCACATAAACTCTGGCAAATCTATCTCCAGTGTGGCAACAAAAGGGTGCCCAATCCTGTGGGAATCTGGGAAGATTCCTTATTTCAACAAAAATGGATCTTGGGACAGGTCAAAGCAGTTCACCCTAAAACTGGTGCGACATAACATCAAACCCAAATAATGGCAAATTATGATAAAAATCATTTTGGAATGCGACTGGATACTGCCGTGGTAATTTTCTCGATTGATGTTTTTTGTTTGTTTGTTTTGGTAAACCTGCTACCAGCACTAAAAGAGGCAGGGGCTTCTCCTCATTAATCTTTGTACCTGTTCTGCTTGCATATCTTGATAACCATTTCCCTTCCACTTTGACTTCTCCAAAATAGCACAAACATGGTTAAGCACCTCAAATGACAACTGTGTTTGTTTGTTCGCCATAGGGTATAAATTCAACAGAGATTAGGTAAATAAGTGTTCAAGAGGAGCAGGATGAAATCTTGGGAGGGCTTTTGTAAAATAATTTTTGAAAGGAATTCAAATATGTGATCAGGGGTATAATAGATGATGTTTGAATTCCTTCTAGTCATGAGCTTCTATATTTCTAAGTAATAACAGTTCAAATGCCCTATTACTAGTTTATAAAAATGGTAGAAAGAGTGAGTCCTTGGAATCAAAGTGACTTCGGTTACCTGCAACTTACTAGCAGTATGATCTTTTGCAGGTTATTTAGCCTTTCTTTACATCAGTGGTAGGCACAGTAATGTGTGCTATATATGTTTCATATCCTATTTGAACTCCACACCCATCCTATTAGGTTATTGTCTCAATTTTAATGATGAAAAACCAGGTTCAGTGAGCTTAAGTAAACTTGCTCAAGATCATACACAGTTGTAGAGCCTGGATTCAAATCATGATTTATATAGTTCTAAAATCTGTTCTTACCACTGCTCCCATCATGCTGCAGTCCTTCCAGTACAATATAAGTCTGATTTTTTTTTTACTGTCTTTCTGGTCACTGAGAAATCAAGTTGGGCCACATAGCTAACCACAACAGAACTGTACAAATCCATCTACAATGTGAGCAGCCAATGACAACATATATGTCTGCTCAGAGAATGCTTACAAATAAAACATGGAAACCTCACTTCAAGCCATGTCTGTTACCAATACCACCATGAATGATATATCTAACTGAAGAGAAATGTGTCCCAAGTCAAAAGACAAAAAATGGAAATTGTAGCAAGAATGCAAAGGGCAGTATAAGACATATATCTACACAGCCCATTTTGACTTGATTTTCAAGCAGTGTTGTTAATGCATTTTTCTTGCACATTGGTGCAATATTTATGGATCATGACATCATATAATGCAGTTTAGTTGTGGATAACAGAAGTAGGCAGTTCAACCTGGTGTGAAGTACTCAGAAAAAGGATGTCTTGTCTTCCATAAAATATCATGCTAGGACTTGAGTGACAGTAAAACCAGTGTCACCAGATGGGTTGTGGGCCTGGAAGGTAGACCACCTATTAGAAAGCACTATTAGAAGGTCAGGACACCAAAGAGATAAGACAGAAGTTAGCACAGGCAGTGGGTTCATGTGTTTGGGTGGCACAAATTGGGGAAGTACATACAAGAAATCCTTAATTAGGGTTCCTAGCTTGAACCAAATACTCTCACGTACTTTCTCTCACAGAAAGAATATACCAACTCTCCTCAGCTAGAAGCAAAGAGGTTAATGATATCTGGCTGACAAGGCCTTTTGAAGGTACTGGATAGCTGCAAAGAACTGAGCAAAAGAGCTGGTAGGTGGGAGACAGTACAGGAATATAGTTAGGCACTGTTGCACTGGCATCTCAAACTGACTGTGTGTAAAATTATGACTGGGAAAATGTACTCCAGGAAGTTAGTCCAATAGCCAGCACACAGTGAGATCTCAACATATTTTTTCCAGTCCTGCAAATAGGACTGTGCCTAAAAACCAAAGAGTAAGAGTTTCCAAGTGTATACAAAATGATCTTCATAGCCACACAACTATAGAGAAATATTTTCAACAGAATCATTTTTCTAACACCAATGGTAACCTTAAAATAGCCTATTTTGGAAATATAATATATACTAATTATCACCAGCTAGCAAGATGTGTACTCCATTAACTAATAAACTTTGTGACTTCATAAACAGGAAAAAAATATTTTTGGTAAGGTTATAGCCAATTACAAGTCATGCTCCACATAACATTTCCGGTCAATGATGGACCACATGTACAATGGTGGTCCCATAAGAGTATAATGAAGCCAGGAATCTTGTTTCCTAGTGACATCGTAGTTGTCATAAATCATAGCGCAATGCATTATTCATGTTTGTGGTGATGCTGGTGTAACAAACCTACTGTACTGCCAGTTGTATAAAAGTATAACATGTACAAATACAGTAGTAGGCTACAAGCATCTAGGTTTGTGTAAGTACACTCTATGATTTTTGCACAATGATTAAATAAGGTAAAAATGCATTTCTCAGGACATATCTCCATCATTAAGTGGCACATGACTGTATTCATATTCTGAATTTCTGTATAATCCTGGAATGTTCTTAAACGGCCCAAATAAACGAAGAGCAACAGTGTCACAATCTTTATGTAGTCAATTGTATCTGTCATTAAGTAATATTAACACATAGCTAGTTCTATTCAAATTGTAGTAGAGTGGCTAGTTGCCTTATCTCTCTTTTGAAGTATTTCCTTCCTTTAGTCTCAGATTATCTAATTGAAAGAGGCAATTGGGGGTATAGAATCACAAATGCATTAGAATCAGAAGGCCTGAGGCCAAAGCCTTATTTTATCACTTACTGGCTGAAAAACATTTTGTGTTTCAGCTCCCCCACCTACATAACAAAGGTAATAATATCTACCCCCCCAAAAAAAAAAAATAGGTTTTATTCATCTTTATATCTATCATGGACCTGAAAATTGTGCCAGACATATAGTCAGCAGATTCCCAAGAACACTTTTTTCTTGGTGGTAAAAATTGCAAGAAAAGTTAATATTTTTGGTCCTGGAAAATGTGTTTGCCACTCATTAAAATAAATATTATCATATTTAAGTTTTCACGGATACTCAAATCATTTTTGTTGAAATAAATTGCTTTGATCTGATTTAAACTTCAACTTTGAATTGGCATCACTTAGCCCAGTGAACAAGTAACTGCAGATACTATGAATTTTTGCCTTCCTAAAGGGCATGCATGAGTATTACATACCAAACATTCAAACATATTCAGAAGATAAAATTAACCTAATTGCCATAGGATATAAACAAGATCCAGAGTCTAAGAGTATAAAATATACAACATGTCCAGGATATAATCCAAAATTTCTTGGCATACAAAGAACTAAAAACTAAAACAAAATGCAACTCACATAAGCATAGATAATCAATAGTTTCCAACTCTGAGATGACACAGATAATAGAGTTATTGCACAAATATGTTAAAACAGCTATCATGAAAATTCTCCAACCAATTAGAGAAAAAATTCTTGAAAGAAATGTAAAAGTAGGATGTTTCTGCAAAGAAATAGAAGTTATAAATGAGGACCAAACCAAATTTTAGGTATAAACAATACAATAACCCCAATAAAACTCACTATATGAATTCAATGTCAGAATGGATATGACAGAGGAGGATTCAGTAAAAAGAAAGCAATATAGATTTTCCAATCTGAATAACAGACGGGAAAAAGATTTGAAAAAGAAAGTGAACAGAGCCTTAGAGATCTGATAAATAACAACAAAATGTCTAATATTTGTATCATCAGAGTCCCCAAAACAGGAGAA
The DNA here is from genome assembly GCF_963259705.1 of Myotis daubentonii. Classification (NCBI taxonomy): domain Eukaryota; kingdom Metazoa; phylum Chordata; class Mammalia; order Chiroptera; family Vespertilionidae; genus Myotis; species Myotis daubentonii. The sequence continues at coordinate 27,746,318 of NC_081861.1, read as the reverse complement.
AAAATATGGTGCATAAAAATATATTTAAAGAAATAAAAGCTTAGATTCCCCCAAATTTGGCAAAACACACAAATGGACAGATTCAAGAAGCACCGCAAACTATGAAGTGGACAAACTCAAAGAAATCCACACATAATAATCAAACTACTGAAGACTAAATGAAAAAAAAAAAACACAAACCTTGAAAGTGGCTAGAGAAATATATTGCTTACAGAGGAATAACAATTTGAATGACTGTGGTTTTCTCATAAGAAAAAATTGAGGCAAGAAAGAAGTAGCACGTTTTTAAAGTGATGGAAAAAAAAAAACTATCAACCCAGAATTCTGTAACCAGTAAAAACATCTTTCATATATGAAGATGAAATTAAAACATTCTCAAGTGGTGGAAAACAAAGAAAATTGATAGCAATTGAAGTTCTCTAAAGGAAGATGTTTATGCAAAAGGGAAATAATATCAGAAGGAAAATTGGAAAATCAGGAATGAACTAAGAGAAACAGAAAAAGTAAATATATAGATAAATAAAAATAGACTATTCTACTCTTGAATTTCTAAAAATATGCTTTGCAGTTAAAAGAAAATATAATACTTATGGCATTATCTTTGTATTTGGATAAGACAACTAAAATATAAAAGGGGAATAATAGGGGTTCTAAGTGATGGAGGATTTCTGCACTCAGATTAAAATGAAAATATATGATTGTAAGAAGGCTGTAAAAATTCAAGTATGCATATTGTAATCCCTAGAGCAATCACTAAAAAAATCTATAAAGATATATATTAAAATAAATAAATAAGCTAATGGAATAATACACATGTTCAAATAACCTAAAGGAAACTGTAAAGGAGAAAAAAATGAGATACAGAAGGGAACAAACAGAAAACAATAAAATGTTACATTTTAATCCAAACATATCAATAATGGCATTAAATATAAATGGTCTAAAAACCCAACTAGAAGAAAGACTGTAATCTGTATGCTGTCTACAAGATATCCATTTCGGATATGATCGTATAGGTACATTTAACATAAGAAAAGGAGAGTGATGATAGCAAAACTGACATGGTAAGAACTTCTGAAAATTTGTTCCTCCATAAAAGAAAGGGTTTTTTTTTAAGTAATAAAAATGCGAGAATCAGAATTTTGAGAATTAAACAAAGGCTTGCAGCAACCCAAAGAGCATTTAATTTTTAAAAGGGACTGCTGCACCTTGATGAGAACAGTGAATTGTTTGGCATTTAATTTGCCCTAGATCTATCTACTGTTCTCCCGCTCTGAAGTAGCCTTGAAAAATAACCTGTATTCCTAAATGAGCAGAATGGAACTTGAGACCTTTCAAAGCCCCATTCCCCCACAAAATTGTTATGATTTGACCTGTCTGGAATTTCTCAGGAAGACTCAAATTACAAGGCTCTCTGTTTTGACCTGATTTGGAGTGTGGTCTGTGTGAAAAGTATTTTTCGTTGTGGGGTGGGTGTCAATGAAAATTACTAACAAGTGTTTTATCTTTGTGACTGTCTGATGTGAAAGATAACAGCTGCAGCAAAAAAAAAAGACTAAATGAAAAACTCACTAGAAAGACATATCCATAGAGGCTTTGAAAATATTAGATATAGTCCTAGAAATATAGATAGTTATGCACAAGTCTAGGGCTGTACTAGTATTCATGCTCAAGAAATACCTGAAAAGGCATTAAGATCTCACTTATAGCTGACCTTTATGCTCAGGCAAGAAATGATGGCTTAGGCAGAGTTGTGAACTCCCTGGCTGAGTGTTGAAGGCATGCCCCAGCACACCTACAGAGCCACAGCAAAGACTGGAAAGTCTGTTGGTTCCAGGCATTCAAGAAATTCTGCCCAGTCATTAGCTGATCAATAAGCTAACTAAATAGAGATGTCACTGACCACACACAGCAAATACAGACTTCAGCAGAATTAATTAAGAAAACTCACTAAACAAACAGACATAATTAAAACAAGTAGAAACAACCACAAACAGTGGGGAGAATGTGAATTCCAGTGCTACCACATTTTATTATTTAAAATGTACAGTTTTTAACAAAAAAAAATCACAAGAAATTCAAAGAAACAAAAAAGTGTGGCCCATACACAAGTCGAAAAAAACCATCAGTAGAAACTTCCTGTGGAAACACAAACATTGGACTTAATGGACAAAGGCTTTGAGTCAGCTATTTTAAATATGATCAAAGAAGGAAAAGAATTATGTCTAAAGAACTAAAAGAAAGCAAAAAAATGATGTATACCATGAAGATAATATTATTAAAGACATAGACATTATTTTAAAAAAGAAATAAATAGAAATTCTCAAGTAAAATGGTAAAATAAATAAAATTTAAAATTCACTAGAGGTCCTCAACAGCAGATTTGAGCAGACAGAAGAAATAATCTGTGGCCTTGAAGATACATCAATTGAGACTATTCAGTTGGGAAACAAAAAAAAAGAAAGAAAAAGAAACAGCCTCAGAGAACTGTGGGACACCAATTATAACAATATACACATACTTGGTGTCACAGAAGAAAAGAGGAGAGACGAAGGTTCAGAAAGACAAGTTGGAGAAATAATGGCCAAAACTTTTTCCTAAAATTGATGTAAAACATAAATCTATGCATTCAAGGAACTTAACAAAATTTAATTAGGATAAACTCGAAGAGATCTACACCTACCAGGGGTGGGCAAACTTTTTGACTGGAGGGCCACAATGGGTTCTTAAACTGGACCAGAGGGCCGGAACAAAAGCATGGATGGAGTGTTTGTGTGAACTAATATAAATTCAAATTAAACATCATTACATAAAAGGGTACGGTCTTTTTTTTTCAATAGTTTTATTCATTTCAAAGGGGCCGGATCTGGCCCGCAGGCCGTAGTTTGCCCATGGCTGACCTAGACACATCATAATCAAGCATTCAAAAGACAAAGAGAGAACCTGGATAGCACGGAAAGAATTGACACATGTACAGGAATCATCAGTAAGAGTAGCAGCTGATTTCTCATCCTAAAGAGTGTAGGCTAGAAGGAAGTAAATTAGCATAATACAAGTGCTGAAAGGAAAAACTGTCAATCAAGAATTTTATATCCCAAAAAACTACCCTTTGAATGAAGGAGAACTAGGGGAGCAAATGCTTAATGGCTATAAGGTTTTGGGGTGATGAAAATGTTTTTGAAGTAGATAGAGATGGTGGTTGTAATCATGGTGATGTGCTATTTGTTCTGAATTGGTCACTTTAAAATGGTTAATTTTATGGTATGTAAAGTTTTTAAATGAAGGAGAAATTAACCATATTCCCAGATAAACAAAATCTAAAAGAATTTGTCACTAGCAGACATGCACAGCAAGAAATGCTAAGGGAAATTCTTCAGGCTAAAATGAAAGGACACTAGATAGTAACTCTAATCCACATGAAGAAATAAAATACACCATTAATGGTAACTGTAAAAGAGAGTATAAATGCATTTTTGTTTATAATTATTTCTTCTCCTACCCTATCTAGAAGGCAATTACATAAAACGAAAATTATAAATCTGTGTTTATGGAAATACAATGTATAAACATATAATTGTGATAACAACAGCATAAAGAAGAAAAATATACTGAAGATTTTACATATTAAAGTTGGTATTAATCTGAACTAGATTGTCATAAATTAAGAAGGTAATGGTAATCCCAACTACAAGCACTAAAATAATAACAAAATATATATAGCAAAAAAAATCACATGGGAATTAAAATGGTACAGTAGAAAATATCTACTTAAAACAAAAGAAGGCAGATATGGAGGAATAGTGTGAAAAGATATAACACATAGAAACAACTAGTAAAATGGCAAATGTAAACCCTACGTTATCAGTAATTACACTGAGAATTTATTAAACTCTACAGTTAAAAGGCAGAGATTGACAGAATACATATAAAAACATAATCGAAGTAAATTTTGTCTCCAAGAGACACACTTTAGATTCAAAGTAAAAGGATGGTAAAAGATATAGATATAACATGAAAACAGTAACAAAAAGGGAAGTGGTGTGGCTATACTAATATTAGACAAAAAATGTTACTAGAGACAAAGGACATTACCATATATAATGTTAAAATGTTAGTCAATCAAGAAGATGTAACAATTACAACCGTATCTCAATTTAATAACAGAGCCCCAAAATTCAAGAAGCAAAAACTGACAGAATTAAATAGACAATCCAACAATAATAGTTGAAGACTTTAATATCCCACTTTAAATAATAAAGTATAGCACAAGTAGGCAGAATATCAGCAAGAAACAGAAGACATTAACAGCACTATAAACCAACTAGATCTAACAAACATTTATGAAATACTCCTTCCAAAAACAGAAGGATATACATTCTCCTCAAGTGCCCATGGAACATATCTAGGATAGATTAAAAGTTAGGCCATAAAATAATTTTAAATACATTTAAAATAACAAAATGATACAGAGGATATTCTGACCATAATGAAATGAAATTAGAAGTCAAAAACAGAAGGAAATTTTTGAAATCCAAAAATATGAGAAAAAGAGGATAGAAAATATACCATGCAAATATTAAAGAAAACTGCAGTGGCTATATGAAAATCAGAAAAGGTAGAATACTGAGAAAAATAAATTATAAAGGATAAAGAATGATGTTACATAATGATAAAAGTATCAATTCAGCAAGAAAGAATACAAGTCTTAAATGTGCTTGTACCTATAAACAGAGCTTCAAAATGCATGAAGACTCAACATAATAAAGATGTCAACCACCCCCAAATAGATCTACAGATTTAATAAGATTCCAACCAAAACCCATAAAAGACTTTTTTTGTACACAGACAAGTTGATTCTAAAATCACTATGGAGTTTCCTCAAAAAACTAAAAATGGAACTCCCATTTGACCCAGTGATCCCACTTTTAGGAATATATCCCAAGAAACTAGAAACACCAATTAGAAAGTATATATGCACCCCAAGGTTCATAGAGGCACAATTCACCATAGTTAAGATTTGGAAACAGCCAAAGTGCTCATCAGCAAATGAATGGATTAGAAAACTGTGGTACATCTACACAATAGAATACTATGCTGCGGTAAAAAAAAAAAAAAAAGGAATTCTTGCCATTTGCAACAGCATGGATGGAAATGGAGAGCATTATGCTAAGTGAAATAAACCAGTCAGAGAAAGATAAATATCACATGATCTCACTCATTTGTGGATTATAATGATCAACATAAACTAATGAACAAAAACAGATCCAGAGACAGAGAAGCATCAATCAAACCATCAAACCTCAGAGGCAAAGTAGGGGAGGGTGGGGGTAAGGGGGAGAGGTCAACCAAAGGACTTGTATGGATGCATATAGGCCTAACCAATGGACACAGACACCAGGGGGGTGAGGGCATGAGCGGGGCATGGGGGGCAATGGGGGGATAAGGACACATATGTAATCCCTTAATCAATAAAGAAATTTAAATAAATAAATAAATAAATAAATAAATAAATAAAATCACTATGGAAGTCCAAGAGACCCAAAATAACCAAACCAATTTTTAAAGAGTAAAACTGGAGGAATTACAGCACTTAATTTTAAGTCTTACTATAAAACTCCAGTACTTTAGGCAGTAGACAGTGTATTGGTATATATCTATGAAAAACTGAAAGTCCAGAAATAGATCCACACACATACAACTAATTGAATTTTGACAAAGGTTCAAAGGCAATTCAATGGAGCAAAAACAGTCTTTTAAACTATGGTGCTGGAATAATTAGACACATTTATAGAATAATAATGACCCTCTCCCTAAAATCATACCTTATACAGAAGTTTATCAGCAAGAAACAGAAGACATGAACGACATTATAAACCAACCAGACCTAATAAACTCAAAATTGATTTTAGATCTAAATGTAAATTATAAAGCAATACAATTTTTGGAAGGAAACACAGAAGAAATTTTTTGACTTGAGATTAAGAAAAGCGTTCTTTTACATGACACCAAAAGCACAATCTATTACAGGAAAAAATATGATAATTTGGAGTAATTAATCACAATTTAAACTTCTGCTCTGAGAAAGACACTTTTAAAGAGAACAAAAAGACAAGCTATGGACTGGAAGAAAATATTTGAAAATCACATATTCCACAAATGAATTGTATTCTCAATATAGCAAGAGTTCTCATGTAATATATATGCTGAGAGAAAAAAAATAATCTCAAAAGGTTACTGTATGATTCCACTCATAGATGTTCTCAAAGTCACAAAATTATAGCAATAGAAAACACATCAGTAGTTACTATGGGTTACAGTTGAGGGAAGATTGTGACTAGAAAGGGTAACACAAGGAAATTTGTTGTGACAGAACACTTCTGTGTCCAGATTTTCATGGTGAATTCAAATCTACACATGTAATAAAATTTCATAGAACAATACATGAAGAAAGTACATGTAAAATTAATAAAATCCTAATAATATATGTCTGAGTTGATAGTATTGTGCCAATGTCAAGTTCCTATTTTGACAATGCTTTAGTATGTAAAATATTATCATCCGGAGAATCTGGGTGAATGGTACATGAAAATTTTTGGTACTATTTTTGCAATTTCTTGTGATTCTTAAACTATTTTAAAATAACAAATTGCATTAAAGCATTAAATAGTATAAAAACCAAAAAAATCAAATTTAAGAATGAGCAAAAGTCTTGAATAGACACTTCACTAAAGTGCTCAACAACATTACCATTGGGGAATGCAAATTAAAGCCACTGTTGAAGTACTATTGCATATCCTTTAAAATGGCTAAGATAAATATTGCTGGTAATACCGAGTGCTGACAAGAATCTGAAATTACAGCAATTCTCATCCTTTGCTAGTGGAAATGCAAAATTGTACAGCCACTCTGGAAACCATTTGGCAGATTCTGATAAAGTTAAACATACACTTCTCATATAACCCAGAAATCCTACCTCTAGGCATTTGTCCCAGAGAAATGAAACCTTATGGAACTTATGTTAACACAAAAACTTAGTTGTATATAACATCCTTATTTTAATTTCTCCAAACTGGAAGCAACCCAAATACCTTCAACTTGAGAATGGAAGAACAAACTGTAGTACATCCAAAACATGAAATACTACTCAGCAATATAAAGGCACACACATGCAACAACTTTAATGAATCTCAAAGGCACTATGCTGAGAAAGTGAAGTAAGCCTCCAAGGTTGCAAGACTGTACAATCTCATTTATGTGACATTTGGAAAAAGCAAAACTATAGCGCTAGAGAATAGATCAGCACCGCCAGGAGTTAGGGCTGGGATGCTATAAAAGAGTATCATGAAGGAGAATTTTGAAGTAGTGGGTCTATTTGGTATCCTCATTTCAGTGGTGGTCACATAAATTTATGCATGCGTTAATAATAAAAAAGCTGTATATCAAAGGAGACAAGTTTACTGCATATAAATTTTAAAAATTAACCTGATAATACCAGTAATATCATCATTTCACAATCTAGAGATTTAAAAATAAGAGCACATACATACATAGCACTAAGTAGAGGCATTTTCTAAGTGATTTACAAATATTAACACATTTAATTTTCACAATAATCCTATGAGGTATGCACTAGAATTTCCCCCATTTCACATCCAAGGAAAGTGATATACATTGACAGAGCTAGGAAGTAGTAAGGCTGGAATTAAAGCCAAGTTTCAGTCTAAGTCCAGAATCTCTGCTGTTAAGCATGTAGCTTTACCATGCCCTGTTCTATATGCTATGAGCTCTTTACAAGACACTCTCCTCATTATTAAACCAGTCTGAGGTACTTATTAACTGATATTTTTCTGAAGAAAGTCCCTATGATTTAGAAAGATAAATGCATGCACCAAATAAGTCAGGAAAAAACAGAAAATGAAAGATCTACCTGACATAATTTACACTTCACTTTCTCACATACTGTACTGATTTACACAGGTGGCTGGTTTATTGCCAATTTTTTTGTTCTCCTTGCAGAAATCCATATGATACTTGCTACTTAAGTACAGGCAAAAATGAACCTTTATCGTTCAGAAAATTGCCAAAGGAAGTTTGAGTTTCTAAGAGTAGCTGGAGAAGGAGGCATTTTTAACTTTGCTTGTTTATTTAGAAATAAAATTTATTTCTAAAGGCATACGGGACAATGGTGCTAAAAAGATTATTAATTTATGCTGTCTTGGTTTCTTCCTACCACACTAAATTTGACTACATTCAGAACAGTAAATGAAAACACACATGTGCCAAAGTGCTGAGCACAGACATAATACAAAATCCCTCCTTGAGGAAAAGAAAGAAAATAGATGTTACTGAGGACAATCCATGCTTAATTACTGTTTTAGAAATAAATTGACCAGAAAAATTAATTGGGTGGTGCTGTTTAAATTGCACTGTCTCTGCAAAGTCTGATTTTACTTTTAAGGGAAAACAAAGCCAGATATGTTATTTCAGGAGGAAATGGACCCTTCAGGTTTTTATAGATAAGATGCCTTTGAATTGTTTTCTTGCTTTTACATGTTCAAAATAAGTCCTAAAATGAAGGGATGATTTCATGAAGCAGACAGGGAAATGAGCCTGATTAAAGGTTAGGCAATATACAAGGACAAGAACATATATAAGGTTTGTCACTAAACATCCCTGGACATATTTAGTGACTCTCCCCAAATCCACATTCACAATACCACAGCCAGCTGTATACTGTAAGATCCACCATTTGAGAATCAAACTGTCTATTTACATTTCAAATACATTACTCTGCCAGTGATTTGAAAATTTGAGGGCAGAAGTGTACCAGGGGCCAGGAAGGGGGAGGGAGGGTCTAATTAAAATGGGAAGAAGAGCATGATACATTGGCTCTTCATTCAACAAACAGGCACTGAGCACCCGCTAAGTGCTGGGCACTGCCCTAAAGGTGGGAGATACAGATATGGCTAAGATCCAGCCACCACCTGCCACCAGGAGCTCACAATCTGGTTTGGGAGATCCCAGAGCATTTGGGGGAAATTCAAGTGGAGTTGTATGACTAGAGTTTACAGGGCATATGAGGATGGGAGATTGTGAAGCTAAAAGAAGATGTAGTAAACACACACTGAAGGGCTTTGTATTCTACACGAAGGAGTTTTATATTTTGTGTCTTCTGTTGAAACACAAATAATCTATGTTTACTGCAGAATACTTAAAAATACAGAAAAGCAAAACATATTTAAAAATTGCCTGTAATTTCACAACCCAAAGCTGCATGCTATGTTTCTGTGTCTATCTCTCCCTCCCTCTTTCTATATATAGATATGTCTCCATCTCTCCATCTACTGAGATAAATGCATGTACAGTCAAAAACATATTTCCCCACTAAATAATATATAATGAGTATTCATGTCCTTAATACTTCTTAAATGATATATTTTTATTACCTGCATAGGATTCATCATATTGCTATTTTGCAATTTAACCAGTCCTTCACTGCTGGTTCTTTCCTATTTTTGCAATTATAGAAGAAGTTATTTTTGAAATGCAACTGTAGTTGCATTCCATTGTAACTATTGTCCAGAAATGTGGCAGTTGTGGGCCACAAAGGGGTTAAACTGGTAAAGAGAAAAGGAAGAAGAAAAGATCATTGTCATAAATTTTAAAAAAAGTCAAGCAGTATACAAGAAAACAAGTGCTTTTTAGTAGAGAGAGAATACTAAAAGGGAGAAAAGAATCTGTTTATGCTATGGAACTAATAAGTTACTTATTCAACAAAACTGTATTGAGTACTTACTCAAAATATATGAATCAACCTAGACCCTGGATCCCAGAATTATCTGACTGAGATTTCCAATGTGATTTTCTATGCATGCTATCATCAATCAGTCAATGGTTCACTTGAAGCATCTGATCCTTGAAAAGAATTGACTGAGCATGGTAGCTAGACAATCACTTACATTTCCCAGTTCTGTTTTTGTAGTGAATTAAATCACCAGGAAGCCAAGTACCTAAACTATATAATCTCAGTCTCCGAAGAAATGTCTAAACTGAATTAAGATTTAATATTTCACTATCACCTTTATGTAAAAGGTTGATACTAGAATTATCTATTTTAAAAGAGTTGTTGGTCATTTGCAGAAATGCAGTTGAAGATGTCTATTATAAACTACTAGTGGCCCGGTGCACTGATTCGTGCACACTGAAAGGAAATTAATTAGAAGAAATATTTTAATATCACTATTCGCCCTTTGTCTATAATAGAAATGTCAACAAAATTCACTATGGACAATGACAGATCGAAACACGCGGGTGTGATTGGCACCAGCAAGAGCTTTATATGTACCATGCATGTGCAAGTCAACTTAGCCATTTATATCTATAATAATAAAAGCATAATATGCTAATTAGACCATACAGGTGAATGACCTTCGGACGTCATTCCGGACGTCCTAACGGATGAAGCCACTGTGGCAGAGGCCGAGGCAGAGGTGGTTAGGGATGATCAGACAGGCAGGTGAGCAGTTAGGGGCAATCAGGCAGGCAGAGAGAGTGGTTAGGGGTGATCAGGCAGGAGGGCAGAGTGGTTAGGGGCAATCAGGCAGGCAGGCAGAGGTGGTTAGGGGAGATCAGGCAGGCAGGCGAGTGGTTAGGGGTGACCAGACAGGCAAGCAGAGGTGGTTAGGGGTGATCAGGCAGGCAGGTAGAGTGGTTAGGGGTGATCAGGCAGGCAGGCAGGTGAGTGGTTAGGAGCCAGAGGTCCCAGGTTGCAAGACAGATGTCCGACTGCCGGTTTAGGCTCAATCCCACAGGAATTGGGCCTAAACCGGCAGTTGGACATCCCCCGAGGTTTCCCGGATTGTGAGAGGGTGCAGACTGGGCTGAGGGGACCTTCCCCCCCACCCCCGCACAAATTTTATGCACCGGGCCTCTAGTATATAGAATAAAGTTGCTTAATTAGATCTGCTTTCTGATGTAGCTAAACTTTTTCCAGCCCAGTGAAGCACCCCAACTTCTCTTTCAGGTAATTGTCAGCAACACAGCAGTAAATATCAACATGAAGAAGATTATTATTATAGATCATGGAGGGAGAACAAAGAGCAAAATATTTAACTACAGCAGTGTTTGACTATATTCTGCACAGTGAGAAAACCTTGTCATTTTCAAGGTCCACCAATTCTTACTTCTTTTCAGTCAGGTCAAGTTTCTAAACTTTCTGAATCTCAGTTTTCTGTCTAATGAAAAGAAAATAGGATTCCATTGAGTCTCCCATCTACCTACTCCAGGACTTCTGTGAGGATCAAATGAGATGAAGCATGGGAAAATGCTCCACAGGCATTTGATTAAAGTGTGAAATGTTTGCACCTGGTTATGAAGCAAGATGTGTTCCTGAGCTGAAGAAACTGCAAGGAGGCTAGTCATTGCTAGGAAGAGGAAGCCAGGCGTTATTATGTGACATCATTATCCGGTACCCACAGCCATTGTTTCCGGGCTGGGCTGGGCTATGGGTTGCATTTTGCACCATGGGGTCTCAGCAGCGTTGGCTGTGATTTGGTGGGGTGTCGCTCCAGGGTGTTGGCGGGGCCTGTGTCCCACTTGGAGAAAGCCAAGTGTTGCTTTGTGGGAGCCAGGTCCGTGGTGCCATTTCTCTATAAATAGCCAGTGCGTGCCACAGCAGCTCCTGCATTGAGTGTCTGCCCCCTGGTAGTCAGTGGATGTCATAGTGACTGGTCGGATGGTCAGACACTTAGCATATTAGCCTTTTATACAGAGAGAATAGATTATCTCTCACACAAGGGCCCATATAATAAATTTCAGGCTAAAATTTGTCTGGGGAAGAGAAAGAGCCACATATTTCTGCAGCAACAATAAAAATTATACAAGCCAATGTATTTTCCTGTTTACTTCTCGTTGCTAGGAAACAGACTACTGGATTGGCTTGTCCAGATACCTCATAGCATGCACACTTTCTGGTTCTTTTAGTTGGTTTCCTTGTTTTTTAAATTTTTGAGGTCCTATTGCTTAATTTTGTATATGACCTCAGATCCTTTTGCAGGTATATAGAATGAAATGATCTTAAACTTGGTCAACAAAAGTTTTTGGTAGCAGTTGACCCACATGCTACTAAAATTGTCTCAATGACTGTCAATACCTGAGGTAGAGGCGGTGATACTTGATGTTAATAATTTTTATGTAGTGTAATTAAAAAGTCTGCATGTGATTAATATCTTAAAATATGTCATTCTAGTTTTTATTAATGACATATAAATATACACATGCAAGTATTAATAATGTAGCATCTCAAGATGACTAAACTTCTAAAATAATCTATAACTCACAACTTTTTTATGTTTTATAACACACAACTTTAAAAAAGAAAACCATCAGCTGTTCTTTTTCTGTGAAAAAAGAAATAAAGAATGGAATAAATCAAATTCAAATTTGTAGGAATGTGTTTTTTCTCTGTTCTCTTCCTCTGATCTATAGAGAGATGACTTATAGTGAAACCTACTTAAAACTCTTCAATGGCTCTCCAATGCCTTCAGGATCCAGTCCAACAATTGTATGAAAGTGTTTTTCTCTGTTCTCTCCCTCTGATCTGTAGAAAGATGACTTATAGTGAAACAAACCTACTTAAAACTCTTCAATACCTCTCGATTGCCTTCAGGAGAATATCCAACTACTATGGTAAGATGTTCATGCCATCTAAGTAAAAAAGGCAAATTACAGAACAATATGATCTCAGTGTTAACACACAAACACACACAGAAATGAAAGACTAAAAATGTGCACTGAAATTGATTAATAGGGTTAATTTTTAAATTTTAATTTATTGGAGTGACATTGGTTCATACGATCATATAGGTTTCAAGTGTACATTTCTATGATACATGATTTGTGCCCACAACACAAAGTCAAATCATCTTCTGTCACCATATATTTGGCCCCCTTTACCCTTTACTTTCCCCCCACCCCTTGCCTCTGGTAGCCACCATACTGTTGTCCTTGTCTATAAGTTTCAGTTTTATATCTCACATATGAGTGAAATCATATTGTTATTAGCTTTTTCTGATCGACTTATCTTGCTTACCATAATATTGTCAAGGCCCATCCATATTGTCGCAAATGGTAGTATTTCATCCTTTCTTGGTTAAAATAATTCTTTATTGATCTATATATTCTTAGTTTTAAAATAAACATGTATTATTTCTGTCTTTTAAAAATAATAATCCTTTTTAAAAGTTCAAATATTCACATATTCCAGAAATAAGAGACCCACTGGAGGCATGTTGGAGCTGGTAGAACACTATAAGATTACCTGTCCTGTTTCTCTTTAGATTGAATACACTTTGGCTATGAGAAAATACATGATATCCACAAAGTGTCATAGTTACTCAATGGATGACTTAGACCAGAGCTCTAATGCCTTAGCTACCTCTCTGAGACAGACTGGGAAATAAGACTTGAAGATTCCTTCCAACTTTAAAAATCTATGAAATATAATCTGGCAATGTAGCCTCTCTCAGATTAGAAGTCCTAGAAACAGACAAGAGAAATAAATTAAAGTATTTTAAGGCAAAATAATTTTTAAAGACACAGAATCATTTTTGGACCTCAGTAATATTTCACCTAAATGAATAAAATATGGCACACAAACAGAGATCTTTTGGCTGGCCTCCTGACCCCTTGTTCCAGAGGCTTATTAAAGGTTATGTTGGGAGACTGATTTTTCTTCAGAGGCTGGGAATTGGCCTGAGCATCCAATGAACACCTCTTTCCTTCCTGTAAAATGTTCTTTCCCTTTAAAAGCTTTGAGCACCTGAACTACAGCCACATTAAAAACTAAGGTCACTTTGTTATTGTTTTCAAGTGAGGGGACAGTGGTAAATCAAAGAAGCACAGAAATTTTTGGACCACTGGCTCCCCATCTCTGATCATAAGCCAAATTATGATGACCAAGAGACATCCTCCCTACTCTCCTGGATAAATATGAAGTCAGGTATGGAGTATGACTTTTGTTTTGGGGAGATGAAAGAAAATAATAATGAAGGTGACCACTGTGGTAATTTGTCCTATCAACAGCAACTCTTAAGAATGGACCAGGCCAACAGTTCTTCAGAGGCCATCTTGGCCTAAGTCTATGTTGGGAGAAAATTCTCCATGGATCTCTTGTGTTTCTGCACATATTGTGAACAGCTGAACTAAGTGTCTTTGTGCTGAAATATCTTTTCAAGGATATTTCTATAGCAAACAACCTTGGAGGGGAGAGATAGTGTCTGAAGTAAAGAGCAGATTTGCTTATAGGCTTGGAAGATAGAGATAACTAGTTTCCACTGTAATAAAGATAATGTGTCTTTCTGGAGCAAAAGGCTGTGTGCTTACTGCCCATTATAAAAGATTTGAGCTCCCTGAGCTCAGGGTTACTCTCCTGTAATGCAACCCACTGAGTGTGCAGATATCACCTGGCCATCTTCACATCATCTTATGGGTACTGGGTCTCAGAGAGGCAGGGCAAAAATGCTGACACCCTAACTATTGCTACTACTACTGCTATGCCAGCATCCATCAAACTGTCTCAGGCTAACTTGCTGACTTGCAAGTCAGGGAAAAAGCTCAGATCTGTACTCCCTGACTATACCTCCACAAAATCCATGGCAGAAATTTAGGGAGAAAGTAAGGAACCTACAACCTAAAGGTTAAAGAATTTCTTGTGACTCAAAATAGTCATTGTCACATAACAGTGATTATAATGTAAACATTATAAAGTAGTTAACTATTATTAACTGCTTTAGTTGAATCTAGGATCACAGGGTCACAAAACTTCATCAGTGCCTGCTTTTCGTCCATAGTGATAAAAGAACAGATTCAGACTTACTGCAACCTTTTGACAGAAACTAAACTGCTTTATGAAGGACCTCCTTGGAAGAATAAAAAAGTCTAGTCACCAATCAGTTGTGTACCTGGGAGTGTCTTGGTTGAACTCTCAGACTAAATGCCAGCAAGACTTTTTTGACATTATTTCCAATTCACATAGTATCACTGTCTAAAAAATAAAATATTCAGAATAACTAATTCATTTTGGGGTATTCTAGTTTTTTTTTTCATTTTTATTTCCCGCTCATTATAAATCATACAATATGTCAATGCATTTTTTTAGTGCAATTATAACAAAAAATATAATGCACCACTGGAACTCTTTATTAAGCAGTGGCCATGTTCCAAAAACTAACTTGGAAAGATGTTATTTCAACTTCAAAAAACAAACAGTGATTCTTAAATGCCTACAGAAAGCTGAATGGAGTTTAGAATTACAAGGTTATTGCTTTACTATTAAAAAATTCAGTAATTACCTCTTAGCTAGGGGTTTACATTATTCATAATATGTCATTGTAATAGCCTGTTTCTCTGCATCCTAAAAAATAACCCCATTTTCAGTTGTGAATATTTTTGTCTATGCAGCTAAAATGACCCATAATTTATTTTTTCCTGAAATAATAGGTTAGACTCAGAAATCCTCATCTCCATTTTTAAAAATGAAGAGAGATGGAATGAATATTCCTGTCTTCACCTCCGTGTCTAGCAAATATGTCAAGGTTCCCCATTGTCTTTGCCTCAAAGGATCCCAAAAGTACTTGTGGAAGCAGATGTTATGTCAAACTCATACTGAGCCCTTCAGTCTCTTTGCTCCCTGATCACATTAACTTGACATTTGGAAATATTGTATTTGAAAATTATTATCACACATAAACTTCTTAAATATTTCTGATCAAAAAGAAATCTGCAGGGTATCAATGAAAACAATGGTTTAAGTAATTTTTACATACAGAAGAAGCTTTCATTCCCCTACCCCCTATGCAGATTCCTGGTTGTTGGCCAAATTTATTCTTCAAATGTGGATTCAGAAGATTGCTCTGCCTGTCAAAGCCAGAGCAACTATTCTTGCTCCTGACCTAACTGCAATACAAGTTTTACTAAAGTTAAAGCAGTGCTAAAGGGCATGATCCTGTGGAGTCCACTCCCCCACATCCATCCACCTTCTGCAAAGAAACCAATAGAAGGCTTTTTACCAGATCTCTTTAACTCCCTTTGTGGGAGGTGGCAGAAGCAGTTCCAATGAGCTGTTGGGGCAAGATTATTGACTCAGTGCTAAGGGAGCTGACTTTAGCAGGCACCTGATCTGATTCCCACATAGAGTGGCAAAAGAGCAGCTTTGAAGGACAAAGTTACAGCAGGAGGAACAGGTAAGGAGAACATAGTGCTGATTGGTTGCTCAGAATGGCTTTGTCTCTGAGTTGAGTTTCTTTCAACTGAAAGTCCCCCATCCCATGTCCAGATATAAACACACCATCATTAGCATTAGCACCATCTGCTTTTTATTTCTGGACATTGTGATGGAAGGGCCTTATTGGGAAAACAAGAGAGGAAACAGGATTTTCAGAACCTGTTATTCTAGTATTTTCATTTCCTAGCCCTCAAAGTATTTTTGGCTCCCCCTTGTGGGAAGAGGCTGTATTAAAGCACACCTTATGGGGAGACCCAGGAGGCAACCTTTATTGGGAGGGTCTGGGAATTCTGGGACAATAAACTTATTTTAATTATGTTAAAGAAATCAAGAGGGCACTTGGGTGAAGGAAAATGAGTCATTAATGCTTTGGGGGTAATTCTCAAGAAGCTCGTTACTAATAGTGGTTCTTTGTTCCCCAATTTAAAAAATATGTATCAGTTAAGATATCTCCTAACACAAAATAGTCATGTGTATCTGCTGGTTAATGATGATTAGAAATGTGGGTCCAAACGCATACCTCCAAACACTAAAACAGAAGAAAAAATGAACTAGATTTTAGGAGACCTAGGTTCTAGTCCCATTTCTGTCACAATCTTACCAAATGACTTTTGGTAAGTCAGTTGCTTCAGTCATTATTTGTCCATAATGTTAGAGAGTTTCAAATTAGAGAGAACATCAAAATATTAACAGAAGTAATAGTGTCTTGTATCCAGTATATACAGATTTATAGGCAACATTATATGACCTATAGAGCTCCTTCTAACTCAGTGATTCTAGGCAAAAGTATGCAGTTCATAACCATTAAGGTGAGGCTGGGGAATGGGGAATGAGCCACAGAGATGTCTTGAGTCAGATAGATCTCAATCTCAATTCATCTCTCATTCACTGTGATCTTGGGAGCCTGTTTCCTAATCTCTAAAATGGGGTTAAGGCTAGTAGTACCTATCTCATTGAATAGTGAGGGTTAAATGAGATAATACAGATAGACCACTTAGCACATTCCTGGAATATTAGAAAACAATTGGAAATGTTAACTATTATCATCAGCATTGCCACTCTTTTTTTTTTCTTTTTTGGCAAAGGTTTTGACTTAAGCCTCCCAGAACCAGTGTGTTATATGGACAGTAGATAGGTCAAAGGAGAAAGTTGGAGTTCTGTGGAGTTGGAGCAAAAAGTGGTTGCAAAGGGCCACATTGTGAAATACTTAATAAATAAATATTTTTAAAGGCAGAACTTTGTTTTTATCCTGATGATGCCTGCAATTGTGGGCCTCTTTTGGCAGAATTGGACATTAGACTTCAGAGCATAGTTGGCAACGACTCTCAGATACCTCTTCTGAGAGATTCATAAATAAGTGCTCAAAACAGCCCATAAATATTATGCATATATATTTCCCATTTTACCCAATAATGCATTGCCTATGCTTTAAAGTTCCTTTATAAAGGTTTTCTAGTATTTTTCTTTTGCCAGCTTGGCATTCTACTACTCTTAAAAGCATAAAGATGCCTACAAACAGAGATTTCCTAATGCACATATTTGTTTAAGAAACATCCCAATGTCTACTCATGTCAGGCTTGACATAGGGGTTAAAAAACATAAGAAGCAGCACTATTCTCAGAGAGTTCACAGATCAGCAATGAGGCAGGTCATTCATCCAGAAAGGGGATAGAGGAATGGCAAGCTTAGATAGGAAGGTAGTAAATTATGTTTTGAACATGTTCAGTTCGTGATACCTTTGGAGATGGTATCTATAATGACAAAAGCTTAGGCTGAAGATATGAACTTTAGTCCTCTGCAGTAGGCACTCATGAGGTCACCCAAGTAAAGTGTGTACAATGAGAATAGAGAAGCAAAGATAAGTCTCTGAAGAAACATGTTGAAAGGGTAGACTAAAGAAAGGGATCCATGAAAAAGACCAATAGACAAAATACACGCAAATGGGAAAGAAGACACTCAGGAAAGAATGCCAGTCCAGAAACTACATAAGGAGTTTCTATATAGAAATTATGAGACAGAAAAGTAGTAACTGTTAGTACAGTGGGGCCTTGACTTACTAGTGTCCCGACTAACGAGTTTTTCAAGATACGAGCCATCTCTTGGCCGATTTTTTGCTTTGAGTTGCGAGCTAAAATTCAGGTTACGAGCCAGCTTCAGATACCCCACCACTAGTTGGTGCAGAGAATGTCACAACATCAGCCCAGCATCACGTGTCATTGTAATGGTGAAAATTGATTTGACATACGAGTAATTTGAGTTACGAGCTCCGTCACGGAACGAATTAAACTCGTAAGTCAAGGCCCCACTGTACTGTTAATATTATTTCTATTTTTAATACTCAGGTTGTTCCTCATCTGCATTGATGGTGTGGTAGCCAGCCTCCAAGGTGGCCCCCAATGATGTGCACCTTTTAGCATCCATGCTGTTGTACAGTCCCATTCCATAATCAATGAGGCCTGGCTCTGCATGACCAATAGAATATAAAAGAAGTGATAATGAATGACTTCCAAGTTCACACCAAAAAAAGGCATTGTAGCTTCCACTTTGGTCTCTTGGATCATTTGTTCTATGAAAAGCCTGCTGCCATGTTATGAGAACATTGAAGTTGACCTATGAAGAAGCACATGTAGAGAGGAACTGAGACTCCCCACCTACACCAATTTGCCAGCCATTCCAGTGAGACACCTGGAAATATATCCTATAACCTCAAGCATTCAGATGGATGTAACCCCAGCCAACATCTGACTGCAATCCCATTAGAGACACCTAGTCACAACCAATTCTTAATTCATAGAAACCATGAGAGATAATAAATTATCATTGCTGTTTTAAGCAAGTATGTTTGGAGATTATTTGTTATGCAGAAATTGTTAACTATACAAATGGTTTCCTACTCTGAATCTAGATGACAATAAAAAAAAAAAACACCTGAAAGCTTTTGTGGGATCTATGTATTTCTCGGTATCAAAAGTATCTTCTAGCTGAAACCGGTTTGGCTCAGTGGGTAGAGCGTCGGCCTGCGGACTGAGAGGTCCCAGGTTCGATTCCGGTCAAGGGCATGTACCTGGGTTGCGGGCATATCCCCAGTAGGAGATGTGCAGGAGGCAGCTGATTGATGATTCTCTCTCATCGATGTTTCTAACTCTCTATCTCTCTCCCTTCCTCTCTGTAAAAAATCAATAAAATATATTTTTTAAAAAAAGTATCTTCTACATGGTCATTTTCAGTACATTTCATTACACTTTTTCCTGTTCTTTATATTTAATATTTTAACACTACGCAAACTACATGGCTGTTGTCAGGAATCATTCCTTGGTTTATACATCCTTTAGGGAAGAGATGAAGCCCAAATAATAGATCTCACAGAAGACAATCATCATAAGAAAGCTAAACGAATAATCCAGATGTTTTCTGAAAGAGGGATTATGAATGACAAAATATAACTTGTGAAGCAAGACAAGCTAGCCATGACATCTAAGGCCAGTAGAATCTTAAAAACATGACTGGCCCTCCATGATGAGGTCAATTGTATTTGCTCTCCATAAGAAATAGTATGAGAGGGTCACACTAACCATACAAACCCAGAGATGTTTGTACAGGAGCTCTAGATTGATGGGAGACTGAACACAGCCATTTGTAAAACTTTATTTGGTAAATCGATTTTGCTTCAAAAAAAGAAAAAAATCAGAACTTATTCTTCACATTCAAAGAGAGGTAAGCCTTGTTTCACAAAACCCTCTCATTCTTCCTGCTTCCCCTCACCCTCATGCTTATGGAAGAAAGATATGGATGACTTACAAAAGTAGCAGCATATAAGGAACAGTTTTATTTTTAAAATATCTGTCCCATTTTAGACTGCATGCCATGTTCAATTCAGAAAGTATACTCACTATAGATAAAAAGTAAGTAACTAGTGGTCTGCAGCTGAAAGAATTTGTAGAAAAAAATGACTAATCCAGGGACAAATCCTGAAGGTCCTGGCTCAGAAGGAAGGAAGGTTGTAGAAAACAAAGGAAGGAGAGAAATACAAAATCCTTTTTTGTACTCCTCTCACATTCCACCTTGGTGAGGCTAGGATGCAACCTTCCAAGTTTAGACAAATGACTCTGCTTGTATATGCTAACTTGGAATAGATAAGGTGCTGGTCAGGAGAGACACAAGTGATACTTCATAATAGATCAGATGAGTTGAAAGAGGAATTCAGGCTTATAAAGAGCTGAAAACCAAGAAAAAGGACAAAAGTCCAAAATAAAGTATGGAGAATGCAAAACTACAAACTAGTGGAGTCCTGCTGACCTACATAATGTGCCTGGCTGAGGACAGACTGTAAGGGTTCCTATGAAAGCTTTTCTTTCTTCAACGATGAGGGGAGATTAGGAAAAATTCAGCCTTTGACAAGAATAATAACGTAGAACTAGAAAGGGAATGCCCCCTTCTCAGATACACAGGAAAAGAAAATCCAAGTCTGAGATCAAAGCGGATCCAAGCAGTGACTTTGGACCTAGGAACTAGGATCTTGGGCTCCCTCAGAATTCTCTCTTTAGTTAAATGTCACACTCCCTAGAGTTCAGGAGATTGTGGTTAGAAAAGGAAGAAAGATATGACTGACTTACAAAAGTAGCAGCATATAAGGAACAGTTCTAATTTAAAATTATCTGGTCCTATTTTAGACCACATGCCTCTACCAATTCAGTTCAGATAGTATAGAAAAATCCATAAATATTTGTGAATGTTCATCAAAATAAAACGGTGAAAACAGTACGTTAAATGAAAAGAATATTAATAATATTTGGTAAATGAGTACTAAAGGATGCCATACAGTTAACTTTAATTTACCAGTGCCTGCTGACTGCAAACTTCCAGGACTTTTCACCCTCACAGTTTTAGTGAAATGTTTGTAAATCACCTTTTCTATGTTACAAATAAAATATTTCTTAAAAAAACATTTTTTCCTTTATCCAATCCTCCACCCAAGTGTTTTGATTTTGAGTCCCTAGATAACACTCCCTAATTTACAACTGGGAGAAAGGAGATTTTTATGATTTTGGCCCAAAATTCTTGACATGATTGGGAAAATACATAGGTACAAGTCTGCAATGTCTATAATTTTGAGTAAAAGAATTCAGTCTTAGAGTGAACAAAATGTTGCTTAGCAAAAAAAAATTTGATTCACATATAAATAACTATTTGAAATTAGTATGTCAGGAGCTACTTCTAAAGTATTCCAAGTTTACTCTCTTAAGCAGTTTAAAAGCCCCCTCGGGCAATCTTGTTTACAAATTAACAGAATTTTGAATTAATGAGGTCTAACGGCTTTCTTTTTAAATAACTTAAAATACAGGCCAACTCTAACACATATGGAAATAATTCTCCTTCCACTCCAATGATACACTGGACCTCAAAGACATAACTTTTCTTTGGGGAGCTACTGAAGAATTCTTGCCAGAGATTCACTTTTTAATGGCACCGTTCTAAAGTGAATGACGAATACTCTAATATCTACTTCCTTCATATACCAGATGGCAACAAAAATGCATATTTGTCTTCTCTACTACTCTTTCCATATTTCTCTCAAAAAACCTGAAGGGATGGTTTGGTTTTGCAGTCATCATAAATTTATTACAGTGAACTTATGACCCGTCTAGATGAGAACCAGAACAATATTCAACATGAAAAGGCAGAATTCACTCAGTTCTATAAAACTGCCTTCTTTCCAAAACCCTGAAAAATAGCCCCTTTTATTTTCTTTACATTGTTCTCCTCTATAAGTGCCACTGGAATGTTTTATTTTTAGTTTAACCAGCGCTTATTATACTATATTGTATTTTGTGTGTATGTATTACAAACAAATAATTCTTAAGATTTGATATAATAAGATTCAATGACATTTTAGCAAAACTTCATCTCCTAAACTAGCTTTGCTTATAGAACTCATTCTGAAGCTTCTGTTACCCAAACTTCTCCTTATGACAGCTGATAGATAGCAAACTTTCATTAGGCAGATACCCTAAATGTTTTTTTTTATTTTGAAATCTCTGGTATGTGACTCCCTCCAGTCGCATAGAAAGAAAAAGCCAAGAGTACCTAATTTAAGTGGATTTATAGAATCAAATTATATGTATACGTACATATACACTGAATATATGCATATGAGACAATATAAATACAACAGCCATCCAGCAAGGCAAAAACCCATAAAACGTTTCAAGATGAAATGATGTAATTATACATGATACCACATACAGGGCATTTCTCCACAGTTTGCCATCTGTAGTAAGGAGTATTTTTATTTCTCTCACCAAAGGGCATATTTTATCCTTTCTTACTTCAGAGTGGGAATAGATACCTTTTAACAAATCTCTTAAAAATCTGAGTCTTGCTTGAAGATTTATTTCCCTACCATAATTTTCATTATCCAGGAAGGACATCTTATATGAATTGTGTATTTCATATGCTTTCCATTTCAGGTATCACTGCGCACGCACTCACTAAAAGCAGAGATCCAACTGCCTATATAATGGTTTTATAAATGGAACAAGTTGGCTTAAATTGAAACAATTTTAGGAGACTTTTCCATTGCCTATTTTCCATGACAGTTCTCCAGCTCAGGGCTTTCAAATCTGAAAAAACAGAGATCTTTCACAACAACAGTTTGCATACCCATAGGCACATATGTACAAACAGTACACTTTTCATAAGTCACTCTCAAAAATAAGAATAAACTGTTTTTCAAATTAGCAGTTAATCCTCAAGGTTTTGCCCATTTACAGAGTAAAGCACAATGCCAAATGCCTGACTTTTTGGACAGGAGTCAGAATCAAGCTTAATATTTTGAACTCCTTTTTTAAAAAATTTTTAATTGGAGAGAGAGAGAGAGAGGGAGAGAGAGAGAGAGAGAGAGAGTTTTCCACTTATTTATGTAGGTCTTCATTGGTTGATTCTCGTATGTGCCCTGACCAGGGATTGAACCCGCAACCTTGGCATGTCAGGATGATGCTCTAACCAACTGAGCTACCAGCCAGGTTTTCAGCTTATTTCTCTGGTATCTGTGTCTACCACTGTACAAAAGAAGTTCATAGAAGGGAAATATGTGTTGAAATACCAGTCAGAAGAGACAAAAGAAGCAACTACTTGCAGAGATGAGTGTCTGTTTTGTTTTGTTTTTCTAAAAATGGAAGCATACATTGATAAAGCAAATCAACTCTGCCACTTCAATGAAGGAAGAGAGAGGGGTATCATTTTAAATACACTAAATGATAGAAAAAGGAAAGGGAAATAGTTTCTGTATTTCTTTTAAAAGATCAGTCAGTGTTAATAAAAACAAAAGTGGAAAGAGATGCTGCTAATAATTATTATAGAAATATTCATAACAAGCAAGAATTCACAATTAGTTCAAACGCAAATATAAATCAGAGTTTACTGACACTTCATGGCTATAGATTCTGTGTTTGTTTGGGTGGAGGTGAAGAAAATATTGGGTAGGGGTGAGAGGAAAAGTTGAATGAAGCCAAGGGGATCAGGAACAAATAGAAGGAAAAACTTGTTACCTTAAAAAAAATCCATCCTAGCTCTATTTCATAAAATATTCTATGGTATTCCTCCCATAGAGCTCACAGATAGAGAAAGGTAATGGACTGGAAGATAAACTAGGAGATACACAATCTTCACATAAGCCAACTGAAGTGGCCATTCCAAACAAAAAGCAGCACTGAAACATGCATGCTGATAGACTGCAAGAATATCAATGCTGATCACATTCCCAGAGGAAACTGAAAACAATTGGAAATAGACAAGAAAGTCTTCATTTCCAGTGACACTGATTAATTTTTTTTCATGAAAGTCATTAAAATTGTAAGGTTCAAAGGCACACCTTTTTCATGGTATATAGTCCCTTTAAGGGTCATGCAGTCAGCAAGGTACACATCAGTGTTGTGGGGGAAGGAGAGCTGATATGTTGTAGCTCTTAGTATAATAACTGACACACTCTAAATTTAATCTGTGGGAGGGAGGGAAGGGGGAAGGATGTATAGAATATAGAGAGTTAGAAAAAAAGAAGATCATCAAAAAGTTAGGAAGTACATTTTAAGAGTAAAATAACAACAGTTGACTTATTTAAGCTTAGATAAAATAAGGAAAAGAAAAAGATTTAATGTCTTCCAGAATGTTATATACATGGCTGATCTCCATCTCTATTGAAGACAGAACAAGATTAAATACCATTTAAAAGAGTTAGGTTAAATATAAAGACTTCTTGCCAAATTCTTGAATATATTACTAAGGGAAACAAGATATATTAAACTAAAATGTATTCACACCTAACAAAGATAAACTAGGTTGGACAACAGACTAAATCAGTTCACTGAATTTCCATATGGTTATGATAACTTTCTGATCAATGCCAGGAAGAACTCTCAAATTCATATACAAATTTTATAGAGACCATGGAGGTATGTGTTTTTTCCAGTCACTGTACTTAACATCCCATCCTGATCTATCAACATATAACAATAATATGCCCATAATTCACCATAACCTTCTAATAAGATTTAATACCATCATTCAGCTCAGGCGGCAAACATTTCTATTTCATCAACATCTTTTTTTTTTGTAAGCTCCCTCAACCACTCTCAAATCTTTTCCATATGGTAAAAAAGTAACAGAAAAAAATCTCATTTCCTGTGCCTGGCCTGCCTGATCCTTGCTGGAGTCAGGGCTCACTTAACTGTCACCTGATCCTTTGGTCCAGTCCTCACCTGATCTCTCTACCCTCACTCACTCAACTGTAATCTCATCCACTCCTAAACTCATAGAGCTCTGTGTTTAACTCTCTTACTACATTCAACATATTCCATCTTAGATTGTTATTGGGCTGTGTCTTCTCATTCCCACCAGGCTAGATGTCCCTTGAGGGCAGAGATCATGGCTAACTCATCTCAGGATTCCTATGACTCTGAAGAAACTATCTGAGTAGTGATATTTAATGAGTTGAACTACAGCCATTTCCTGGGTTTAAAGATACTGTTGCCTAATCAATAGTTCACTGACTGGAATTTACCTAATTCTCAATTTCTTTCATTTCAAGTCCAGATTGTTGTGCAAACTATTATAATGGACAAAATCAATAACCTTCACTTTAAGCCCTAAGTTTACAACTTTAAACTCGTATACTAAAATCCAGTTCACTGGATATGCTCATATTTATGGTCTGATTTATGTGTTGCTGTTGTTTTTCAAAATAAAGCTAGCTGAGCTTTTCCTTACAGCTCAAGATAGAAAAAAAAAAATGTTCCAACTTTACTGTTCAAGCCCAGCAAATTCACAGGATTCTCCTTAGCTTCTCCACAGTCACTTATAAAATGATTTGAAGAGTGAAGATTCAGAGTTTCACACAATTATCAGAACCTCCAAAGCTTGGGAAGTACTCTGAAGAATGAGCAGGTATCACAACTGCTCAATTTCTAAGGGGGCGGGGTGGCCATCAATAGCTAACATCACCATACCAAACATGGGAGTGGTCTTTACTCTTACTCAATAATCATTAATATAATAGCTGCCACCCTCAGAGGAAAACTTCCAACGTAAGTACAAAGAAATGCTAGCTGAGCCTGTGGGCTCAGAATCATGCAAGTTCCATTTAATGATTCGTACAATGATCATGCAATTTCAAGTACGTATAAGACATATTTGGTAAGTTTATCCTTCCTCACCAATGGCAACTCCTCAGCTTAGGGGCCCAAGAATGTACTTGGGATGAGACTAGTTTTCACCTCGTCCAGCTTCTTTACTTAGAATCTCCAATTAGGAGTGAAATGGTGATAATATTCAGGATTAAACATGAACTTTCATTTGTCTAAATGAGCTATTCCAAAATTCACACCTCAAAGATTCTACTTCTCATTTATATTCAGCTGTTCTCCACATGAATACCTGTTCAAAATGGATCCTTCTAAAAAAAGTCATTTTTAATTTGGCCAAGACCTTACAAATGTCAGTGCTAAATAAAATCCCATAATGCACACTATTCCAATTATAGTATTAAACCACTTTTCTTCACTTGTGCCTCCAAAACAGAGGATTACTTAGGTCTTTAGATACTCCACCACTAGCCCACCCTACTGGTAAACCAGATAATCTTTTAATCTATCTACTTCCCTTCCATACTTTCCAGTATTGTAGTTACAGTACAAATTGCATAGGTTTTGTATAATCAATCTTGTTTCCTCAATAGAAATCTTGCTATTCTCTTGGAGGTGGGCCTAACCCTTCCAATTATTTCACACTATTACCCTAAAATCTTTCTCCTCTATTGATTCTTTTCCAATGACATTAATATAAGTTCTACTTTCCTTTTCTGTTGTTTTCCTCCTCCCATATGTTGCTTCATCCTTATTTGCATGCGAATCCATAATGAAATCAACTATACATTTTCCTTTTTGCTTACACTCCTGCAGATTGGTACATTTCTTCTGCAATTCAACTCTGAGTACTTTCCAGCAAATTTCAATGTCATGCATCTCCCTAAGATTTCAAAAAGCATATCTAGAAGAGAATTCAAGCATTAGGGATAACTTCTTGACCATGAAAGAGACTTATACTTAAACATGGAAACAGATAACTGAGGTAAAGGTTACAAAATATCTATCTTTAGAAATGTCTTCTTTTTTAAAAAAATCTTTATTGTTGAAAGTATGTTTCCCTCATTGACCTCTTCCTGCCTGTCCCAGCCCCTGCCCCAGGCCTTCACCACTCTACTGTCTGTGTCCATGGGTTATGTATATATGCATATAAGTTCTTTGGTTGATCTCTTCCCACCTACCCACCCCTGCCTTCCCTCTGAGATTTGACAGTCTGTTCCATGCTTCTATGTCTCTGGATGTATTTTTTCAAATAAAATGAAAAATTGTCATTATTTTTAGATACCTAAGCAGAGGGATGAACTCAACTGGATTATTTATGTCCCTCCCAGGTCTAAAATCACACAATAAAGTCATCTAACTATATTTTTAAAATTTTGCTAAGAAAGCTTTAGATTATTGCAGAATGATGATAAAGTTCATTAAGGCAAAGTCAAGTCAAGATATTATACCAAATGACCCAATAATTTATTCAGTTTGAGTTCCTCTTGGGAGCAGATGGAATGTGTAATTTAATAAGACTTTTGAGAGGTGGAGGGGTGAGACAGATCTGTCTTCCTGCCTTCTCTTAAAGTTGGTGCCAGGCTGCCTCCAGAAAGGAAGACGGGAATGATTAGAAAATTTATTGAGTCTGGAGCATTGTTTATCCAACTAGGTACGATCAACTACTATAACTCTGCTTTTGAGAACACATAGCTAAAATGGAATTCTTTGAAAATACAGGAAAGATTTCCTCATTGTTTTGGGAATGAAATATATCCTAAACTTTTAAAATCTTGGCAAGTAACTAATCACTTCTAATTAGTTGGTTGTGAAAGTCTAAAAAGCGGGAACTTTGCCAGTCAAGAGATAAGCAGCATGCTGAGAGGGAGACCATGAAACTGGTGGGAAGTTAGGTAGAGCCAAGAAAGAGGCATGAGTGTGGGAGATGGGCTCAAATAGGCCAGGTTTCCAATAATAACACACAGACTGATTTTTTTTCCCCTTCAGTGATGAGGCATGATACTGTATGCATAACACCCGTGCTTTGAAACACTGCTATTGCCTTACATTAATACCATAGCCACCTATAACTTTTTCTGTACCCTACCTTGTAGATCACTTCACAGGCAATGTCATAGAAATAAGCAACTCCAAAGGGCTAAGAATTATCAGGAAAATTTAGGGAAAATCTCAAATGAAGAAGGTAAGGCATATCTTTAATATGGAATGAATGCAACATGCAATTTTTAAATCCCAAAAGAAAAGTAGTCACCTGTTTTATTCCTTTTAATGCTAGTGACCTTTTACTGTATAGTGAGAAGCAGTACAGAGTATTAAAAAACCCAATGAAGCCGAAACCGGTTTGGCTCAGTGGATGGAGCGTCGGCCTGCGGACTGAAGGGTCCCAGGTTCGATTCCGGTCAAGGGCATGTGCCTGGGTTGCGGGCACATCCTCAGTGGGAGATGTGCAGGAGGCAGCTGAGGCAGCTGATCGATGTTTCTCTCTCATCGATGTTTCTAGCTTTCTATCTCTCTCCCTTCCTCTCTGTGAAAAATCAATAAAATATATTTTTAAAAAAAAACAATGAAAATAGAGATATTAAAATTAGATAGACAGGAATTCAGATTCCATGTCTACCACTTCATAACTATGTGACCCAGAACAAGACAGTCAACAATTCTCATTTCTCTCGTCTGCAAAATGGGTGTAATCACGTACATTGATAGTTACTATGAAGAACGTGTACACGCAAAAAACAAAAACAAAACAAAACCATAGCACAGTAGCATATGGTTAACAATAATAGTTCATTTCTCTTAAGATATACTTGTACCTTTTCTCTCCCTCCTCTAGCCTCCTCAGCTAGCCCTAATCTCCTCTTTCCTTCATATTCTCCTTCTCCAGCCAATTGTCATTTCTCTACAATAGTTATTCTTCTCTTTTCCAAGTGCACCCTTACTTATGGCAAAACCTTAGCAATTAGCAGAAATTACTGGCAGTGATTAGATGCCTGGAAAATTTATAGGACTAGAAAGTTTTCCAGATGCTCAGGATTTAAATGTCAAAAATAACAACACAATTTTGGTATAACATTAAGCATCTAGATACATTGAGTATTATACTAGATATTGGGGTTACAAAGATAAGGACTCATTCTCTGTCCACAGACAACTTGGAGCCTACTGGGGGAGAAATATAGAAACAAATAATTGTAGTAGAGTGTAAGAAGTACAAGAAAAAAAATATGTGGGAACCCTTGTGTACTTTTGGTGGGAACGTAAATTGGTGCAGCCACTATGGAGAACAGCATAGAGGTATCTCAAAAAATTAAAAATATAGTTTGACAGACTATAGCAGGAAGGCCGGGGAGGGTGGGGTGGGGAGAGGGGGTAAGAGATCAACCGAAGGACTTGTATGCATGCATATAAGCATAACCAATGAACACAAGACACTGCGGGGTAGGGGAGGCCAGGGGAAGGTCAACGGGGGGGAAAAAGGAGACATATGTACTACTCTTTTAATATTTTAAGCAATAAAACAAACTTTAAAAAAATCTTACTAGAGATACTAAAAAATATTCACAATAAAAAATGGCACTTTTAAAAAAAATTAAAAATATAACTACTACATGATCCACCAATTTCTATTCTGGCTATTTATCCAAGGAAAACAAAAACTCTAACTTGGAAAAATAGATGCACCCCTACGTTCATTGCAGCATCCTATCTAATAAAAGAGCAATATGCAAATTGACCATCACTCCAACACACAAGATGGCCGCCCCCATGTGGACACAAGATGGCCACCACAAGATGGCCAGCAGGGGAGGGCAGTTGTGGGCCATGAGGCAAGCAGGGGAGAAAAAATGGGAGGTACCAGGTCTGAAAGGGATTGCAGTTAGGGGGAACCCAGTCCTGCAGAGGAGAGCAGTTAGGGGTAACCAGTTGGAGGTGACCAGGCCCACAGGGGAGGGCAGTTGGGGGCGACCAGGCCCACAGGGGAGGGCAGTTAGGGGCAATCGGGCAAGCAGGGGAGCAGTTAGGTGTCAGGGAGATCAGGCAGGCAGGGGAGTGGTTAGGGACAATCAGGCAGGCATGCAGGCAAACATTTGGGAGCCAGCAGTCTTGGATTGTGAGAGAAATGTCCGACTGCCTGTTTAGGCCTGAATCCTGTGGGATTGGGCCTAAACAGACAGTTGGACATCCCTCAAGGTGTCCCAGATTGGAGAGCGTGCAGGCTGAGCTGAGAGACACACACCCCTGTACACGAATTTCATGCACTGGGCCTCTAGTTATTTATAATAGCCAAGATATGGAAGCAACCTAAGTATCCATCAATTGATAAAAGAAGATTTTATATATACATACATTGGAATATTATTCAGCCATAAAAAAAGAATGAAATCCTACCATTTGTGCAAACATAGATACTCAGCATAGAGAGCATTATGCTGAGTGATATAAATCATACAGAGAAAGACAAATATCATATGTCCTCACTTATATGTGGAATCTAAAAAAAATAAAAACAAAATAACCAAGCTCACAGAAACAGAAAACAGATTATTGGTGGCTGCCAGAGGCAGGGAGTGGTGGGAGGCAGGTTGGGCAAAATGGGTGAAGAGAGTAAAAGTTACAAACTTCCAATTATTAAATAAATAATTCATGGGGATGTAATATATTGCATGGCAACTATAGTTAATAATACTGTATTGCCTATTTCAAAGCTGCTAAGAGATTAGATCTTAAAAGTTCTTATCATAAGGAAAAAACTGTAACATGTATGATGACAGGTATAACTAGACTTATTGTGATGATCATCTTGCAATATATGCAAATATTGAATCATTTTTTTGTGTGTGCCTGAAACTAATATAATGTTGTATGTCAATTATACACCATTTAAAAAAGAGAGAGATGTATGAAGTACATAGCTGGCAAGAAGGATGGGAAAACACAAATTACTGGACTGGACTAATGTGGGGGCTGAGGATGGGAGTAGGATAGTAATTAAGGATTTTCTCATAGAAAAAGATGCTCATTCCACTCCTAGCTGTATCACCTTGGCCAACTCAGTTCACCTCTTTGAGCCCCATTTTTCTTATCAGAGAAATGAAGGGATAGGCTTGAACAATCTCCACTAGTCCTTGAGGATTTGATGTTCTATAACTTTTTTACCAAGGAAGAAAGTGAAGGAAAAATAGCTCCAGATTCTATATTTCTTCTCTCACACCCCAATTTCTTCTCCATTCATTTTTCCTTGCATACAGTGGTCATTTATAGTAGCTTTGCTTTTGACTCTATCAAGATGGTGCTGTGTTTATAGATTTGGTATCATGGTTGCAAAACGGCTCCTTTCAGCAAAAACGAAGTTCACGTGTATGAAAGGATGAGTTTTCCTCATTGTTCCTTGTAAAATAAGATAATAGTTTGAGTTTTGAGCAATGGTTTTAAATTTTAACGCCAGAGATTCTCTTTTTCACAAGACTTCAAAAACTATTTTAG
This sequence comes from Myotis daubentonii, assembly GCF_963259705.1. Taxonomy (NCBI): domain Eukaryota; kingdom Metazoa; phylum Chordata; class Mammalia; order Chiroptera; family Vespertilionidae; genus Myotis; species Myotis daubentonii. Next base: position 27,714,914 of record NC_081861.1, on the reverse strand, counting down.
TAACTTACCACTGACCCTCACAAAAGCTCCACCTCCGTATCCATTTAGCAAGCATTTATTAAGGCTTTCTCTGTGTCAGGCATAGGCTGGGGGCTATGGGAGATGCAGAAATGATTAAGATATGGGCCAGGTTGTCAGGGAGCTTATGATTTATTTAGCAGTGGTGGCACTGAGCCCAGTGCTATATAAAACATATTAGCAAGGCAATTTTGTTCTGTCACAACTGGAGCCATGAGTCCTCAACATGTATATGTGGTTTTGACTAGAAGTTGTACATTCAGTAAGTGTTGAAAGCCACATGTAAAAACTGAAGTGCTTTCATAAAAAAGTTCAACCCCATTAGTAATCAAAGAAATAAAAGTTAAAACAATGATATTCTCTTAGAAAATGGCAACAATGTAAAAGATAAAATGCAATGACAATAAGAGTGTGGTGAAATGGGTATTCTCATACACTGTTAGTGCAAATGGTAAATAAAATATAGAGTGCATCCATAATAAATTATGGTACACCCACCCAAGTAAATTCTATGCAACCATTAAAACATTGTCAAGAATATGTAATGATATGGTAAAATACTCATGATCAAATATTAAGTGAAAATAACAAGTATCAAACTGTGTATAAATATAATCACATTTTGCTAAAACAATATATTTTCCTTGGTGAATATATAAGAAAAAAGACTAAAAGGAAATATATCAGAATTTTAACGGTAATTATTACTGGATAGTGTGATTACAAGTAATTTTATTGTTCTTTTTAATGTTTCTCTGAATTTGCCAAATTTTCTGGAATAATACTGTTGCTTTCTAGTAATAAAAAGGTATTACAACACATAACAAAGGAAGAATAAATGCTAAAATGTCAATAGCAACTTTCCATGGATAGCAAGATAATAGTATGAATGTTAATGTTCTTCATATTTTTAAAATTTTTGTAAAGTGAACATGAACTAATCTTGTAGGCCTAAAAACTAAAATTCAGTTAAGAAAAACTGGTCTGTCAAATGAATTAGCAAGGACTAACATGATTAAGCATATCAATATATTATTCAAATAAGTCAGTTCTACTCCCACAGCGCTTTACAATACTTTTAGGCTCTATCTCCACTGATTTATGGTTGGTGGCTGGTCACTTATATGTACTTTAGGGAATCGATAATTACTGCGTGTTTTAAAGAAATGCTGTGATGGTGAGTGTGATAGCATTGGTAAAATGCTTTGAAACTGAGGACAAAAGATATGCAATAAGTAATAATGAATATTTTAATTATATACTGTATAATATTTGTGTTTAAATTATACTCAGCAACTTCATCTTCTCTCATTTCTTGAACTATCATGTCTATGCAGATGACACCCAAATCTATCCACTAAGATTTTCTTTATATATTTAGGTACTCCTATGTTGAGTGCATATATGTTTACAAGGATTATATCCTCTTGTTGTATCAATCTCTTTAGCATTATGTAATGTCCTTATTTGTCTCTTGTTATGGCCCCTGTTTTGAATGATATAAGTATTGCTATCCCTGTTCTTTTTGCATTTCCATTTGTATGAAATATTTTTCTCCCTCCCTTCACTTTCAGTCTGTGTTTATCTTTTGTTCTGAGGTGGGTCTCTTGTAGACAGTATATATTTGAGGCATGATTTCTCTTCCACTCAGCTACCCTATGTCTTTTGATTGAAACATTTATTCCATTCATATTTAAAGTTGTTATTGATAGGTACTTATTTATTGCCATTTTATCCTTTATACTTATGTTCCTCTCTCTTCCTATCTCTCTTCTTCTTAGAGGGAGGCAGGGGAGGGAGGGTAGAAAGAGATTAACCAATGAACTTGTATGAATATATGCATAACCTGTGGACACAGACAATGGGGTAGTGATGGCGGGGCGGGGGATGGAACAGATTGGAAGAGGTTAATGGGGTGAAAAGGAGGACCTATATAATACTTTCAACAATAAAGATTTTTTTTTTAAATAAACCCACATTTCTTGCAATACTGTTTTGATGACAATGAACTCCTTTAGGTTTTCTGGGGGTTTTTTGTTTGTTTTTGTTTATTGTTTTGTTGTGTATGTGTGTGTATGTGTTGTGTTTGTTTGTTTGTTTGTTTGTTTGTTAGGTCAGAAATGCTCTTTACTTTGCCTTCAACTTTAAATAATACCTTGCTGAGTAGAGCAGTCTTGGTTGTAGCTCCTTGCTTTTCATCACTTTGAATATTTCATGAAAATCCTTTCTGGCCTGAAGTGTTCTGTTGAGAAATCAGCTGACAGACTTATGGTGGCTCCCTTATAGATAACTGTCTCTCCCTTGCTACTTTTAAGGTTCTCTCTTTGTCTTTAACCTTTGCTGTTTTAATTATGATGTCTTGGTGTGAGCCTCTTTGAATTCATCTTATTTGGGACTCCCTGTGCTTCCTGAAATTGTGTGATGCTTTTCTTAGGTTAGGAAAGTTTTTGGCCATTATTTCTTCAAATTTTCTCAATCCCTTGCTTACTATCTTCTCCTTCTGGTACCCCCTATGATGCAGAGGTAGTTACACTTGATGTTGTCCTAATGGTCCCTTAGACTCCCATCATTTTTTAAAATGATCTTTTCTTTTTATTGCTCTGCCTGTGGACACTGTTATTTTGTCCCCTAAATTGCTGATTCAATCCTCTGCTTCATCTAACCTGCTGTTGATTCCTTCTAGTGTATTCTTCATTTCAGATAAATGTCCTTTTTATTGCTTATTATCCCTTTGTTTAAGTTCTCACTGATATCATCCATTCTTTCCCTAAAGTCCTTGATCATCCTTATAATCATTGTTTTAAACTCTGCATCTTGTATCTTGGTTGCTTCTATTTCATTTCATCCATTTTGGGGTGATTTTTCTTATTCTTTCATTTTGGGCATATTTTTATCTCCTAATTTTGTCTACCTTTTGTATTTAACTCTGTGTATTAGGTAGATCTACTATGACTCCCAATATTGCTATGAGAGCTTTCTGATATAGATGCCTTGTCAGTGTCTGTGGTAAATATTCTAAATCACCTGAGCTAGGTGTTCCAGAGATGTTTCTTATGTGGGTTATGTGCCCCTTCCTATTTTAGTTTGGTCTTAAATGCTGTTGGTCCAGTCATGGGTGGCGTTAACTCTCAGGCTGGCTGACTGTAAGGATAGACCTCATTTACCATATACAAGCCACTGTTCAGGGGCTGCCCTCGGAGACAGAGTTGTTTTCAGCAGGTTCTCGTGCCTGTCAGAGTCCCCCTTTGGCTGTGCTGTTTGTGTGGTTAGTTGAACTATGCTCTTTCTGACAGTCTGTGCTGGGAATGTAAATTGGTATGGCTATTATGGAAAATAGTATGGAGGATCTGCAAAAAATTAAAAATAGTACTACAATATAATCCAGCTATTATACTTCTGGGTATTTATCCAAAGACAACAAAAATATTAATTCAAAAAGATATGATATGAAAGCAACCTAAATATCATCAATTGAGGAATGGATAAAAATCCATCTATACACATATATATATTATAGACATATTTAAATTATCATTCTTTGGTTCCTGCTAGGTATAGCTATTTATATAAATGTTATGTTAGAAAACATTCCAATATGAATGCAATCTTCCCTTTCACTGATGAATTCATCAGCTTCAAAAGCTATGAGTTCAAGAGTCCTGGCCTCAGAGTCAGAGGACCTGGGTTCTATTTTTGCCTTACCACCAACCCACAGTCTGGTATTGGGTAGGTAATGTCCCCTTTCTGGGCCTAATTCCTCATCTTTAAGATGAAAGGAATAGACTTAGAAGGTCCAAATGATAGATGGAAAAGCATCCTGACAAATGAGGAATCAGAACCATACAAATGAGATACCTACACCATTCATTATATTCCTGTAGAACAGAACAGGCACAAACCAGGAGCTCAATATACAACAACATAATTTGAATGACTCACTACAGCAGAGGAGCCCATACCCCAAGCCAGCAAATAAGGTTTTACTGGCAAGGACAGTCCACTAAGTCTTTTGGCAATTATTCCTGAACAATAAAGCTGTCAGCTCTTGTATTAAAAATTATTTATAGATAAAGGGGGAAAAAGGAGGGAGGGGAGATAGCCTTGTTATAAGAGTGGGCTAGCAGACCTGGGGAGATATTTTAGCCTGCCAGACTATTCTGAGATGCTATGGTAGATGAGAGATCAGACTGTTATAAGAATGAATGGATATCTGGGTAAAGAGCGTGGGCCATATGTATAGAGGTTAATAAGTGAAACAATGGGCAATTCAGGAAAGCAGGCTGCTGAAGGGGTTTCCTGTCATTATCCAAGAAAATTTTCAACAATCTTTAATTTTCCTCTACCCATCCTATCTAATACTAAATAGACACTCTTGCCTTCATGCCATCTATTGGAATTAACCTTAGGGCAACTGATAGCACATAGTATACCTTTGTTCAAAGTAGGAAAAGTTCCCCTCTGGTGCTAAAAGGGGTCCCCTATGGAGTATCCAGATGGAAAAAGGATGGATGGGTTGCAAAAGATGCCCTTTCTTGGTGGATCAATTAGAAAGCATTGGTTGGCAAGTAGTCCCTTGGCTAGATTTCAGCTCCCACTTGCATTTCTTCAGCCTGGCACTACCACATTCTGGGGCCCTGGTGGCACATGCTCTCTTCCTCTCTTGCTCCTCCCCCCACCTCCATCCCTACTCCAGCATTAGTCCAGGGCCAGGTTAATTTCTCACTAATTGCTGCCCTCTCCTGTATTTGCCTGCTCCACCTCCATCACTGCTCTAATTATGCTGGGGGCTACTGTAATATCTCATTGTACTTTGGACTGGGACCAGATTCATCTCTGAGTGACAGAACACTAAATGTTTAAGTCAGTATCTTAATGAAAAGGATCTCATTTTGGAAGATGAAAACCAAAATGAGTCTCATTGGGTGGGAAATATGTCTAAGAGCAGGTTCTAGGTAACATTTTGTCCCATAAACAATATACCTTGAAAAATAAGTCTTTTTTGTCTAATAACTCTAGGAAGTCCTATATGCTATATATCTTGAAGATTAAAATCATGCATTACTGAAATTAAGGATTTCTTTCACTCAGCATTTGCCAGCCTTATTAACCATCTTCCATTCAAGGCTTCATTCTCAGAATATTTCTTAACAATATAGGCCTTTTGCTCTCCCTGGCCAACCTTCCTGGAGAGGATTTCTGAAGGCAGGCATATTGGGCCTGAGGGTACAACAATTCCAGTCTTAAATTCCCTGACTCAGTGTCTTCCTAGGAATTCCCTCAGGAGGCCCAGGTGTGCACCTACGTGAAAGGAAACTATTGTCAAGGAATTTTATTCTGCCAGGGAACGAATGGCCCAGTTTATGTATGTGGGGGTGGAGATGAAGGGGAAAGTTTTGGCTGCTTCAGATGGAGATGAATAGCTTTAGTAAACAAGGTCTGGGGCTTGGGAAAGAGACACCATGCATCTGTGCAGGTTTCAGGTTTCTGACAAAGAGAAAATTTCAAGAGATTTACAGTCACCCTCCTCACCTTTCATACACATCTATGTCAAGATTTTGAGTTTGCAAAACGCTACTGGCATTATATAATTGGATCTTTGGCAATCCTGTGAATTAAGAAATGAAAGTAAATTTCTAGTATATGTGTGAATCGCTGAGGCTTTCACCCACATATTATCCTAGTGAATAGTTTAAATCCTCATAACCCTGTGAAGGGAAGTGGCATTATTATCCCCCTTTGTCTAGATTTTGAAACTGAGGCTCAGTGTGCTTACTTTGTAACAGTCACTGGGCTAGGTTTTGGGAATACAAAAGGAAAACAGGCAGACATAGTTCTTTCTTGAAAGTATTCACAGCCTAATAATTAGGGAGGCCAGCAAATAAGTGGCACTCAGAGAACAATGAAAAACTACAATGACAACCATTAGTTTGTTCTGTTTCTATGAGTCTGTTTTTATTTTGATTTGCCTGTTAATTTGTTTTGTTTTTTAGATTTCACATATAAGTAAAATCATATCGTATTTGTCTTTATCTGTCTGAATTATTTCACTCAGCATAATACCTTCTAGGCCAATCCATGCTGTCACAAATGGCAAGGTTACATTCTTTTTTACAACTGAGAAATATTCGTGTGTGTGTGTGTGTGTGTCACATCTTTTTTTAAAATATATTTTTATTAATTTCAGAGAGGACGAAAGAGGGAGAGAGAGATAGAAGCATCAATGATGAGAGAGAATCATTGATCAGCTGTCTCCCACATGCCCCACACTGGGGATTGAGCCCGCAACCTGGGAATGTGACCCTGACCAGAATCAAACCCAGGACCTTCAGTCTGCAGGACGATGCTCTATCCACTGAGCCAAACCAGCTAGGGCTGTATCACATCTTCTTTATCCATTCATCTATTGAAGAACACCTAGTATACAGCATAGGGAAAGACTCAATACTATTGTAATAACTTTACCTGGTAACAGAAGGTTACTGGACCTAGTATAGTGAACACATCATAAGGTACTGTATATAAATATCAAATCACTATGTTCTACTCCTAAAACTAATATAATATTTTATGCCAACTATGCTTTAATAAATTTTTAAAATAAAATAAGGGAAAACTACATGACAGTTAAAAATTGTGAAAACAGCTAGCAGTTAATGAGTGATTACTATGTGCCAAGCTCCATGCTAAGTGCTTTGAATGTATTATCTTAATTAATCCTGATGACACTCCTATGAAAAGAGTTCTATTATTATTCCCATTCTAAAAATTTAGAAACCATGCCTGAGAAAGGTGAACTGACTATTCTAGAGTTGACTAGCTAGGAAAGGGTAGAGCCAGGATTCTAATTCAAATTGGTTTGATAATAGAATTGCTGTAAACTACAAAGTTAATTATAGAGGGAACTATAGACTCAATGTTGAGAGCATCTGAAACATCATATTCCAGAACACAGGGTAATTTTTTAAGTTGATTGAAATATTCATTTTAACCCGCCTGGGAGGAGGCTTTCTTTGTATAGGCACAAAATTGCAGAGGCTTAAATCTTAGCTGTACATAATATCACAGTAAATGATTATTCTGCATCTAGTCTGGTCACCTTTTAACTTGGGGAACTTGGGGATGCTGGGCTCTCAAAAACAGACAAAGTAACTGTGACTGGGATCATTTAATTTAAATCACAAGAATGAAACCTATCTAGGGATATCTGAAATTTGGATTCTAAGAGCTAGAATCTGGCCAATTTCTATAAAAAGTTGCAACCTTGAGTTCTCATTTCTATAAGACAAACAACCCCAAAATTTGGTCAGCTAAAATTTGGCAATGTCTTCTGTACTAGTTTATGTAGAGATTGCATCATGGGTTATACTAAATATATTTGGAGATTCTTAAAGAATCTGAAGGAGGAAAGCACAAATTCATATAAGAATAGTTTTCAGCTCCTTAAACCAAACTCATAAATTAGTCTTGCATGTGAATATAAGTTTGCATTTCCTCTTTATTGGCCACAGTCTTGGTATTTTGGGAAAAGGAAAACTCTTTTTGCAACTCAGTAATTGAGTGGTTTTACTTTCCACACTATCCTTGGAGAATGGAACACTGATTTAATAAGTCATACCTAGCTCCCTGCCTAATCAGCATATGCCAAAAAAATAATTTATCAGGGTTCTTCTAGCCCCAGAAATATAACCATTCCTAGATGGAAGCACAAAGTTGTATCAAAATGTAGTTATTGCCCAACCAAAAGACCATATCACAAAGGTAAAACAGTCAACTCTCACCTTTATAGGGTACCAAGTCACAATTTATAGCCATCTCGCTGTCATCTTTTCTTTTAAAAGTTCTGACTATATTAATCACAGAAGAAAGAGATAGAAACTATTCAACTGCTTTTCTCAGGTCAATTCTAAGAACATTCAGCAACATTTGTAGTCTTTACTAGACATTAATGAAAACAATAAGCAAAGCTGGGTCAATAGTAATTGGTCTCATGTAGAAAATGACAGCTAGTCAATTATTTTTGATAAGCTTGTAGAAACAGCAAATAAAAGATCTATGCAATAATCCCTTGTCAATAGAATAACCATAAATCTGGGTTTCAATATTTTGACCAATGCTCTAAGGAGAAACATTTTCTTGAAGCATAGTAAGAGAAGAATTTTGAAGAATCATGTCATCTCTCTCTACATAAGAATGAATGTTTTGATAGTCTTAAAAGTTTCTGCTTGGCTCCACAGAGCAACAAAAACTATTCTAAATTGTATTTCTGGTAGACAGTAAATAAATAGAAGCAAACATTTACTATTCAGACTTAGCCTTAGCAGGCAGAGAAGGGAGTCACCCAAGTGATGGGATGTGAAGAGTGCTGAGAAGGCCATACAACTAGTAAATGCTACCAGTTAAGTTTTATTCCTTCGTATTAAGGGCTCTGTGTAACCACCATCAGCATCAACACACACACACACACACACACACACACACACACACACACACACACACACACTGGTAATATGAACACTCCTGTGAGAGATAACACATTAAGTTTCTGATTACTGGCACATTCTCTGCCCATAGGCTGTGTCTATAATAGGAATACCCAGCTACCTATCATTAGAGGGTGAGGAGAATAAGGCAATAGATTCAAAACATTGATCAGAGGGTATTTTATGGAAAGGGTATAGCATAGTGGTAGTGTTGGGATGAGAGGAATAAGCATAGTTGGGGTAATATTTTAAAGGCATCAGATAATGAGCACCTTAGGAGGGGAAAGTAGAAGGGATGAAAGATGAAATAAAGGTTAAAGGGCATGAAACCCAAATTGCGCTCACTTCACGGTTTTGACTAAAACCATTCCTGTTCCCATTTCACAGGGATTGACTCTGAAGAAATTTCCCATAATAGAATTGGGAAAGTAGGCTATTATTTGGTATGTGTTCCTAGAAGGCTCACATTAACTGACAGTATCTCCTGGGAATTTATACCAAATTTGTTCTCCAGCTGTTGGCATATCATGACGGAGGGTAGGTACAAACAGCTGCAACTCCCATTGCCTTTCCTTTCCACCTGGTCCTGATCACTGTTCAGCCCCATCCCTAATCTCTGTGAACAGGCAATGCTCACATCTTTGGCTTTCTTGTCTATCCTGAACCCAAGTATAACTGACAGACTGGATACATTACCCAATTCAAAAACAAATTTTCTTGGGAGTACAAGCTGAAGTTTGGGTGAAAATTTATGGGGAAGCATGTTAAATTTACCAACATTTGATTTGACTTTTTTGTTGTTGTTGAAAAAAACAACATGAAGCAAGACAGTTTCTTATTCAAACATGAGTGTGAAATACAACTCTCAAACAGAGAGTGGAATAAAACTAAAATAGTGTTAATTTTTAATTTTCTTTCATTTTGAATATCCATCATATTTAAATACCTTAAGAAAATATATCTGGTGTTTTAAACAGATTACAGTTTGCCTATGGGAAAAGGGTGTTCCTGATCTTCCTGAATTGAAAATGTCATGTGTGTACAATGAACTGCTTCTTAGACACTAGTACTTTAAATGTGGTATTGTTTTTTTTAATTTAAGTTGTCCAGCTGTTGCCCTATGTACAAGTTAATTTCTCTTCCTTCAATAAAATTCAATTACAGTTATCTGTCAGATGTCTTTATTTGTATCCCACACAAAATTAAGATATTTTAATATTAATGTTTTCTACCTCTATAAGTTAAAAATTCAAGCCTATCATGGAAACTGTAACTTCTAAAAGGGAAAACATCACACCATGTGATTTTAGTACTGAGAAACAATAAGAATAATTCTTATTTTTTTACATATACGCAAACAAAACAATGCAATTACAGTAACACTATTGCAGAAGATATTTTGAAAAATAAATTACTTTTGCAATTTTTCACAAAATAGATGCTTATAAATATTGTCATTTCATAATGAAAAGTCATAAGCAATCCTTTCCATGGGGTAACTACTTTATAATGAGCTGTGTATGTTTTTATTGAATTAAACAGGAGGGAAAAAAAGGACAAAAAACGTTTCACACAGTAAAATGCACTCAAAAAAGGGGGAAATCGGTTTGCATTTTGGTTGCTATAACAAAGAATCTACATAAAGGTTGCTTACTTTAAAATGTATAACCAGATGTAAATCAGTTGAAACTGTTGTCTCTGTAAAATAAAGTAGCTTTTTCATCTTTTCTTACGTGTAGTAATTGGTAAGCAACCAAGAAAATAGTTACAAAAATGCGAAGCCCACATCTAATTAGGCCCTACCACCATTTTGGCATTAAATCTTCAGCATAATTAGAAAGGCCAGGCAATTCATTGTATTGTATACCAACAAGCTCCATCAGGCCACTTCACATGGGCTGGGGACACTGGGCCTCACTGGTTTTAGTAGACAATGGTATAGAGATGGCTGAGGGCATTTTAGATCCACTTATGTAGCTCTATAAAGTAACTATTACTTATCATGCAAATTTCTAGTTTTAAGTAGTAGCCAACTACTGGGATTACTAAGGTATAGAGACAATTGAAATAAAAATAGGCCAATATGTGTAGTATTTCCAGACACAATCATGTGAAGCAATGTTTTTGCCTCTCTCTGCGTGAGCAGTAAAGAGAAAAAGAAAATTATACTTAAATTGAGAGAAACTGAAGTGAAATGACCTCATGTTCCATTAACCAAAATCAATACCTTATATATGCAAATGCAAGTTTCAACTGGGTATCCATATGCAAATTGTAAATATGAAGCAGCATCTCTTTTAGTGTACACTCCAGTACTAGGTTGTTATTTATTTAGGAGATTTTCAGTAAATTGCATGTTTTAATCTCTGTGTTATGGGAAATGGTCACCTTCACCTCTTTCAGAAGTTACCTATGGCAGCTATTAATGCCCACAAGCAATGCAGTGACCCTAGCAGTGATAATTCCACAGTGCATATTTAATTTTGAAGTTGAAAAATGAGATATACTCCCCTCATAACACTTATTTTTATGACTCTCCTAATTCTTTGAAATTTATTATTTTCACTAAAAGCACCCAGAAGGTAATTGAAATAGATTTTCCAAATCCATTTCTAGATTATCTTAACCTACAGTAACATATTAACTCATTCATAATATTCTTAGCAAACACAGGAAATAGAATTTCCCTGATTAAAAAATATGCCAATGAACCTGTGACTTCAATATTTCTCAAAAAAAACTAAAGTTACTTTCAAAGAATTTCTGTGTAGTTTTGGAGATCAAACTATGGTCCCAAAACCTGTTAGTCAATAACCAGAACTGGAAAAGGGAATAGGAAAATAAGAGATGGAAGTGGCCCTCTGGGGTTGAATCTACTGAGGAAAGAACCAATGATTCTCAGGCTTCTGTGCTAGGCATTTAGAGCCTGAATAAGATCATTTACTCTAAGATTCAAATGGCTGAGTAACTCGAAGAAAAGAGTTGTTACCATCACTGTCAGGTGAGGCAATGTTTCTTCACTGGATCAGATATTAAATTATTGGGTTACTGGGCCCAGAAGATAAATGGTTGAAGGAGAATTGATAATAGTTTTCAGAGCAAAGACAGTATTAACTAAAACTGCAACTGGGGCAATGAGAAAGATGCATGAACACATCACTGCTAGAACAGAACTGAGTGGAGCCTATGGAATCACAGGTATAACAGTCTTGGGTGTCTATTCTCCTTCCCTAATAGGCAGCTCCTCTATCCCATAATGATAATACTCTAAAAATACTTTCAGAATCAATGTGAGAAATAGCATACTATAACCTACATTCACTTGTTCATTCAAAATTTAATAAGCAGCCACTATGGGTAAGACACTGGAACAGATGCTGTGGGAAAGAAAAAAGAACAAAGTACCATATCTCTCATTAAGGAGCTGAGAATCGAATTGGGAACATAATACAAGATAACAACAACAATAAACACAAGATGCTAAATAAATGACCCCTTTAAAGGGATACAGGTAAAGTCTAGAGCAAGGAAAGATGAGTTACAGATGAAGGAAAAGGAGAAGATCTCATAAGAAGGTGCCATTTGAAAGGAAAATCCTTTGCTGGGCCTTTTCAGAAGTCCTTCTAATGAACTTTCACTTTCTTTTCAATAGGCCATAGGTGCTAGCCCCCTCCCTCTCCTCCTGTGCTACCAATACTTATTCTTTGACTCGGGTTTTCTCCTGGGCCCACTGCCAAGAAGAACACAGTTACATAGACCCTCCTCCCCATCTGTATCTACTTAAGCCCAGAAACCCTTTTGAGGTTTTGTAAAGGGTTTTACAGCTAATAACTATAGGGGACCAGACAAGGTTTAATATAACACATAGAGAAGTTCTAAGAAACCTAAAAAGGCTCCAGGAATAGCTATCACAGATCCTAAGTGGAATGGAGATGAGATTAGGCCTGATTTTCCCAGTTCCTTTCATTAAGCTGAAGGCTTCTGGTATTCAGCACTACCCATCTTTCTTTGTCCCTGTTCCCCATCCTTTTCTTTCACACACTTAAAACTTGAAGAGAAAATGTAATGGTAGGAAACTGAGTGTCTCTACATCTCACAAAATATAAGCTAGAGTAAATAGCTTCTTGTGCAGCTCTTAAGAATCTTAGAACAAATGCATGGTGCCTAGGAAGAATTAATGAGTTTTGGAAGGAATGCCTTGCAAAATCAACCCCAATTTCATTAAATTACACACAGAATCTGATGCTAACCAATGTTTTTACCCATATTTTTTAAGTTTCACATTATGTCACACTTGTTGGGGTTCAGTGAACACAAGCAGCTGTAAGCATGATGGGAAAGAATATTGACACAAACCATGGCAACACAAAAAAATTTCAAGCTTGAATGGCACAGTCTGCTTTAATAATGAGTACAGAATTCTATCTAATAAAGAATGAATATGCCAATTGGCTGTCATGCCCTCACAAGATGATGGTGCCCACAGCCAATAAAGAGGGAATATGCTAATTGACTACCACACCCTAACAAGATGGCGGCACCCACAGCCACAAGATGGAGGCGCCCAGTCTCCTCAGCCCTCCAGGGCTGGTCCAAGGCACAGGCAAGCCTCAGATGGTGGCTGCCTAGCCGCCAAGGGCCAGCCTGAGGTGCAGGCAAGCCTTGGATGTTGGCTGCCCAGCCGCCCAGGGCTGCCTGAGGCTCAGGTAACCAGGGCCAGCTGAGACTTGTGCTGCGGGCAGTGGCAGCAGCAGAGATGTGATGGGGATGTCGCCTTCCCCTGATCACCAGGTCGCCTCCCGTCCCTGAGGGCTCCTGGACTGTGAGAGAGAGGGGGCAAGCCGGGCTGAGGGACACCCCCTCCAGTGCATGAATTTTCATGCACCAGGCCTCTAGTAATAACATAAACTGTCCAAAGGGTGGGGAAGGAGAATGACTTTTTTCCCACTTTTAAGAGTCCCAGCAACTACAGAAATCACCACTTTATGTTTCATATGGCTTCAATGAATTCTCACACATGGAAATTCACTTCCGATTTTTTAATGATGATATACCAATCATCACTCTAACAGCAATAAGTTAGGGGTGGAAGGAATTCTTTTTACTTTTTTTAAGCCACATTTGGAAGATCAATTAATTTCATATTTTTGAAAAGGAATGGTAAGAAAATATATGATTTAAGTAATCACTTTACTTTTCCCAAATATCCAATGCTTTTGGTAGTCCCTTAAAAGTCCTCACTGTGTGACTCTTTTCTAACCTCATTTGCCAATTCTCAAGTAATTTACTTTCTCTTCTTCCATTCTTAATTTCACAAATTTCTCTTGAAATTTTGCCATTTTGGTGGTATAAACTCACAATAAAGCTTAACCTTAGCTAAACCCTGGTTCATCTTTAAATAGCCTTTTATTTATAACTTGCAGACTACCCGCCATTTCCCAGGGCAGCCAACCTAAACTTTTCCCATTTTCCACTATTCCCAAATTTTGCAATTCCCAAAACCAATCCTGTCCTCTTTATTCTTAGCAAATGACATTTTTCTTTACCTGATAAAATAGAAGATAAATCACGATTTCCTATGATGTCCTGCCTATGTCTTAAAGTTTGTCTTTTCATGTAATCTCTTCTCCTTCCTTCCTGTCTCAAGCTACCATACTCTCCTCCCATCTACTCTGAAATATACTAAAAGAGGAATTAACACTGACTTCTTCAACTCCAATCCATGTGGCTTTCACACCCATTATTCTAATAAAATTTGGTTCTCAACTGTCACCAATGAATTCAGAGTTACTAAACATGATGGCCATATCTAACCTCTATCCTTTTCTTCCTCTCTGTGTTATTTGACATTGCTTCTTCTTCAACCTCCCTGACTTCCACATTAACATACTCTCAAGGTTCTCATTCTGATTATCTAACCATTCCTTTGCTAGATATTTTTCTAAATCTCTTATTTGGCAAACTTTCCAACTTTCATGATTTCAATTATGATATCTTGTGTAGATAATCATGGATTTTTCTATAAGTCCAAACCTCTCTCCAGAGCTCTAGGTCTATATTACTGACTCCTTTGGTATCTCCCAATAGGTGAGTCACCCATATCACAAACTCAACATGACCAAAATCATCATTTCCCCCTGTAGTGACTGCCCCACAATCTTTTTTAATCCTCCCCCAACGGTATGTTTTTATTGATTTAGAGAGAGGGAGAGAAAGAGAGAGAAACATTGATCAGTTGCCTACCGTAGGCACCCCAAGCAAGGATTGAACCCAAAAACCTATGTATGTGCCCTGACCAGGAATCAAACCCACAACCTTTTGGTGTATGGGACAATGTGCCAACCAACAGAGCCACCCAGCCAGACTCCCTCACAAACTTAATTGCTTCAACTGATTTTCCTGTTTTTACTCATGGCATTACCATGTTAGCTCCCAATTACTAATAGGTCTGAAAGTAAAAAAATCTTTTATTTCTTCCTCTCACTCATCCTCATCCATCTTGATACCAAGTCCTATCAGTACTCTTTTTTTCCAATGTTACCGCACATCCATCTTCTGTTTTTTTGTTTCCATTGCTACTGCCCAAGTTAAGATCTTCATCATCTCTCACCTCCTATGTGACAGGCATTGTGATCAGTGCTTTATATAATATATCTCTCATAGCAGATGCACAATAAATCTTTGTTCAATATACCATCATTTTCCCACAGGTGATGCCAAACAAATATTAAAAACCATTACCACAAACTGGTAACCCAAAAGAATTTTCCTTAAGAAACATCAAATCCTTGAATAAAAAAATACCAGGTGAGAGATCATACACTTTTAACTATATATAAGGTAGGATGAAATAAGTGATTAGGTGCTACAAAGTGGCACATTACCATCCTCAAGTAGTGCAATTATACAACACAGTAAGTAGAATCATATTACTATTTACTAAGAAAGAAAACCAGACAGTTAGTCCATTCCAAAAGGATCAACAAGTATACTAAACAAGATAGAAGTATGGTCCTGAAACTGGTTTTAACCCTGTTCAATGCCATAGGAACTTGAAGATCATAGCTGGTTACTTTTTAAATTAACTGTCTCCACGCACCTTAAACAACATTTTCCTCAAAGACTTCTAAGGAACATGACAGGAACAAAGAGTGCAATTTTCTGTTTCAAGAACCCAGAAACTCCATGTATTTTTTATTTGTGTTTCAGATATTACCCTTTGGTATGTAAATGTCAAGGGGATGTTAAGGATGTAAATGTATCTTCTTATAGAACAAAGCTAGTTTTACATGACTACCTAACTGCATCTTTGGGCATCTTAATGTCACTAATATATTTAATATTAAAGAATTATTCATGTTTTTGCATGTTCCTTTGAAGATCAAACTATTCATGCAACAATTAGTGCTGAAGTAGATGTGGGAAAGAAAGAAACTAAAATACTAGAATAATTTCTCATTCAACCCACAGTCTTTTCCTTATTCCTATACTGCTTTGAGCATTTAATGGGATCTTGAGAGGAATGGAGATGGAGGGAAATAGAGATGAGAAGAAAGAAGGAAGAAAAGAAGATACAGCTGCTGTTTCTAAGTTTTCACAATTTAAGTGAGCCTGGCTACTTCAACTGATCATTTGCCTATTGGCTTCAAAGTCTGTCTCTTCTTTTCCTTCAGTTCTATTTTTGCTGTAAGGGCTTAACAATTGTTGCCTGTGCCACTCATTCCTGCAATCTCAGGTAGGAAAAGCACCAAATGCTATAAGAAACAAGCATGCCTGACCTAAATGTTCTGGGGCTGGGCAGTTATTACTACACTGCCTCATTTTTATGTCCCTAAATCATAGAGGCTAAAACCATTCCTTCTGAATGACAACTGCCTCACACTCGGTGCCAACTGTCAAGACAGCTAACATGATTAAAAGGGATCCCCAGAGAAAGCTTAAAATTCTTTCCTTTCCCTTATATTTTCTGGTAAAGACTGTCTTCCTGATATAGAGACTATGCAATGCCTAATAAAAAGCTGAATTTGCTAACAAGTTTTTATACCCTCATAAAGTAGCCCTAGTGAAAGTCATCTAACTGGCAGGAATTACACAGTAAGAGATAGCTGGAACCTCAACCACATAGTCTTCTAAACTTTGGTTAATGGGCTCTGGCAGGCTGCCATCACCAAAGTTCAGTAAAAAGTAAAATGCAAGGCTAATGAATTTAAAAAATAATGGCAGGGCCCTAGCCGGTTTGGCTCAGTGGTGTTGGTCCAACAGACAGAAGCGTAGAAGGTTCAATTCCAGTCAAGGGCATGTAACTCAGTTGTAGGCTCTATCCCCGGCCCTGGGTGCAGAAGGCAACTAATCAATGTATCTCCTCATATTGATGTTTCTCTCTCTTCTCTCTCCTCTCCTCTCCTCTCCTCTCCTCTCCTCTCTTCTCCTCTCCTCTCCTCTCTCTTCTCTCTTCTCTCTTCTCTCTTCTCTCTTCCCTCTTCCCTCTTCTCTCTCTCTCTCTCTCTCTCTCTCTCTCTCTCTCTCTCTCTCTCCCCCCTCCTCCCTCCATCCCTCCCTCTCTTTCTAAAAATCAATGAAAAAAATATCCACTTTTGTGAGGATTAAAATAATAATAATAATAATAATAATAATAATAATAATAATAATGCCAGGCATAAACACTACCTTTTAGTATTCTATTGCCAGTGAACAAAGCTCAAAAACAACTCATCAGGCTCTCAGTTAAGCCAGCCAATCAAAACCACAGACAGTTCTATGTGCATATTCTACCCACCCCCACCAAATTTGAAGAATGTTACAGAGATGTGAATCATCCATAAAGTATTAAAATGAACAAAATGGCACCCAGGAGTATGAGCAAGATGCTTTTTCACCTGGGTTGAAATATACTATTCTAGGCTCCACAGATGACAAGACAGGAAAGCTTAAAAAAACTCAGCTGATTTTTTTAGGGGGGGGTGGAGGAGTTGCTATATGAAGGCAGATTACAGACATCAGACAGTCTGAATAGATGAAGGTTGATAAAGGATATAGTCAGTCTTTCAAACAAGAATGGATATTGATGAGGTAAAATGAATTCACTAAATCTTAATACAGTAGAGATAAGACCTTTTTTAATATTTATTTTATTTTTTTCCACCACCATGTATCCTCTCTATGCCCTCTTCCACCTCCACCCATAAGGAAGACTTTTGAAACTAAACAAAGATAAGCTTAAGACAGATTAAAATGAGTGATGTAGTGAGAAGCAGCAGGTTTAAATATATAGAATGTATTACATTATTAAAACCAAGAGGTGCTATTAGCTGAAAATACATAGTTTCCTAAAAACAGCTAGACACATTCCTAAAATTTAAGTCACAATGACTTATTGAATAAACTTAATTTTGAAATAGACCTTGATCTTTAGAAGCAGACTCTTGGAAAGCATAAAAGTGACTCAGTTCTAATTATGATACCTAATAAGAGCTCCCAAGGTTTAGCTGGGATCCAATTTGTATACCAAAAAAGTTACTAAATCCCAATGTCACATTTCTTCTTGTTGAGGAACAAGATTATTTTCATTTGTTTCTCAAGAATAATTTATAATCCTCCCATTCCATGTTCTGTAGCCATCTGCTGTCCCCCAATCTTTTTTAATTGCATTTCAAGAGTGCATAAACCATTCAATTTCTTTATCTCAGAGATACTATGGTTTTTCTATCTATGTGAGCTTTTCTATTTGATTTGACCAATAAATTATTGAATATTAAATGTCATGTTATCTTGGTTTTTCTTCAACCCCTTTATTTCATGCAATCTCTTAAAGATTTGATTATGCCATTGAACCCCAATCCTTCCAATTTATGCTTACATTTCTTTCAATATAGTTCCTTATATACGCCAATCCTACTTTTCTTTTTTAAGTACTCTAATTTTGGTCCCTTCCATATTTATTGAGGACAAACTAAAAGGAAATAGCTGTAAGCCACAGAATAAAATATTTCGGTCAGACATGTCAGTTGCACTTAGAATGATGCTATGTAAGTAATACGTTGGATAACAGGAGATGTTTTTATTCTCTATCCAACATGGAGCGGGTTGCAGGAAATTAGGCCAGCTTCTCAGCAGCTCAAGTCAGACCTTTACAGTATGACTTCATTATTTAGTTTGAAAGTGAATTTCAAAAACAGACTCACCCATAGTCATAACTATAAACAGACTTTCCAAGTCACATATAAATGAGTTATTCATCATCTGCCATTTGCAATTGCCCATACCTTTGGTTCCTTGCCATTAATTCAAAGCATTATAAAATTTGCCTATGAATATTGATTTGAAAGGTAAAATTCTAAGGTCTTATTTTTAAAAGAACATAATAAATGAAGGCAGTGGCCACGATAGAACAAGAGAAAAACAGATAATGTGTCAAGGACAGATTCTGGGCTATCCCCTGACTAGTGAAGTATCTCACTGAAGGGCTAAGATATGAGATCATTTGATCAATGACTTTTACTTTCAAACATCAGAAATACATACTATATCGTTTAACTAGAAAGTAGTGAGTATGAAATCACACAGCTGCTCAGCTTGATCCAATGAAATGTTAACCACTTTGGCAAAATTTCCTAATTCAAGTCTCTCATTTCCAACTGGTCTCATTGGGTGGCCCACATGATATATGCAGGGACTAAAAGGGGGGCTGTTTAAAGTAGGACACCCTGAAGGGTTATTTTACAATGCCACATGTTATACAGATTAACTCCAGATATTGTTCTTTGGGTGTTGCTTTTCAATTAAACAAAGTTTTTTATTCATATTTATTGAGATCTAAGCATTAGAAAACAGCTGGGAAATGGAAATGAGGATATTCTGTGCCCTGCCTTCCTTTCAACTTCTCTTCCACTATACTATTCCCTTTAAGGAATGTTTTATTCCAGCTCAAATAGTTTCTTTGCCATCCACCAAGCTCATTTTTCCTGCCTCAAAGATTTTGCTCAGGCCATTATATTTACTTACAATGAATGTCGCAGTCTCTCATATCCTTTCATCAATAGCCTCCCCATCATCTAGGCTTAACTAAAAAAGGGATAGCATCTGCATAGCTTCTTTGTCAAGTAGACTATAAACCCTCTTGAGAGTAGAAATTGCATCTTACATGTCACCCCCACAGTACCTAGCACAATGATTGGCACTTTACAGATGCTCAATAAATACATAATGGATTGAATGAACCCATCAATATCTGTCTCAAGATGCTTACTATAACCTGAATGTTCTTGAGAATCTAACTTCAGCAGGTGTACATAGTCAAAATCTACTTCATGCTGTCTGAAAACAGTTAAACAACAGGCACCTACACTATTATCACTACCTGAATTCAATATAAACACCTTGATAATTTTTTTGTCATTTCCTTGAGTAAAGGTGGCCAAAGGATATCACTTCCAGTTATAAGATGAATAAGTTCTAGGGAAGGAAGGTACAACATGGTGACCATTGTTAATAATACTGAATTGCATACTTGAAAGTTGCTAAGATAATAGATTTTAAGGTTCTCAACACACACACACACACACACACACACACACACAAACATACACACAACACACACCCTAACTATGTGAGATAATGAATGTTAACTAACCTTATTTTGGTGATCATTCATAAAATATACATATCAAAATCATTATGTTGTATATCTTACACTCACACAATGTTATATGTCATATATCTCAATACAGCTGGAAAAATCATTTCCTGAAACACTGAGGAACTGCTACATTTAAAAACATTATTAGGCTATTTGAATAGTTATTACTAAAGCCATTGAGATTCGCCATCTACTCCAAAGGTTACACAATCAACACAAAACAAGTGAAGTGAGAAATAGTAATGCCATATTTAGGCAATTATTATAACATGATCACAATTCCTAGGCATCTTTAGTTTTTTGTCAAACACAACAAAATTCATATTACACAGACTCCCTAAATGAAATAGCAGTGAAAAAGACCTAAGAACACAGACCCTGTTAACACTTGAAAAGCTTTCCCTTCCCCAAAAAGTATATCAGGATACAAAAAGAAGACTTCAAGCAATGCATTCTTAACTCCAGAGCAATGGTAACTATCAAACGCTGAGGGAAGGGGGCTCCCAGGGCAAGGTGATACTAAGGAAAATACAGCATCAAAAAAAGATAAAGCCTTATCCCTGTTTTCATAATATGACTTGTTGTAGTTCCAATTCATGTCCTATCTACCTGGGACTCCAGAAGCAAAACAATGTTATCACATTGATTCTCTAAAAGAAAGAGCAAGAGTCCAGATTTGGCTTCCTGGTGACTTGAAGTTCTGAATGGGCCATTCTCAGAAAAAGACCATGGTGCCCAGAAGTTCTAAGAATTGAGTTCGTGCTATGGGATATAAATGAAGACTACTGACGCAATTTGTCTTTTTGGCAATATTGTTTTGATTTTCTTTGGAGGGAGGGGAGATGTTTGTTTCACAGTCCACATTTGATTTGGTTATGTTCCAATTAAGGAATTCATCTTTAATTGCTAATACCCCATCTACTTCTAGAGTCTTTACATAAAAATTGTGTGTGTGTGTGTGTGTGTGTGTGTGTGTGTGTGGAGGGGGTTCTTCTTCTTCCAAAAATGAGAGTTCACAGAAGTTTTTATTTATTTTGTAGATGTTATGGGTTACTTATAATTTGAGAGCTGATTTAATCCTGACAGAATAATTTAAATGTTTTGATGCTGAACTTGAGTGTTATTTAATAAATAATAATACTGCAAGCCAGCTTTTGATAACCAAAAAAAGAACAACAAAATCACTTTAGGCTATTATTTCTCAGGTAAACATCACCTCCATATTGGATATTTTAGATGTAAGTAAGAATACTAAAAATATAAAAGGATGCCTTTGGGAATTGAGCCATGCATATATGCTTAAATTCCAAACACATTAGTTTGTAAATAATAATAGAAATAAATTTATTTTAAGATCATAGCTGAATTAAGTTTACTTTCACAAATGGCAAAGCTAAATTACTATAGATTTTTCACTAAGTTTACTACAACAATAGTAGAGTAGAAAGAACATAGAACTGTCAGAAAACCAAAGAACGAGTGATATTAGTCATGTGAACTTGGGCAAGTCTTGAATCTCTCTAGACCTGAGCTTTTGCATCTGTAAAACAAAGATAATACTAACTATTTTCTATTCACACACTGCTGAGGGCATAAACATAAACAACTTTTCTTTTAAAAAATTTTATTGATTTCAGAGAGGGAGAGAGAGATAGAAACATCAATGATGACAAAGAATCATTGATCGGCTGCCTCCTGCTTGTCCCCTACTGGGGATTGAGCCTGCAATCCAGCCATGTGCCCTTGAGTGGAATCAAACCTGGAGCCCTTCAGTCCACAGGCTGATGCTTTATCCACTGAGCTAAACCAGCTAAGGCCATAAACAACTTTTTTAAATGTGCAAGTTGGAAAACACATCAAAAAAACTTTTACATCCCCTGGGGGGGGGAGGAGCGGGTTAAGAGATCAATCAAAAGACTTGTATGCATGCATATAAGCATAACCAATGGACACAGACACTACAGGGGTGAGGGCATGTGCTAAAGGGTAAAGGTGGCTGGGGAGAGGTTAATCGGCGAAAAAGGAGACATATGTAATACTATATGTAATACTTTAAACAATAAGAAATCTTTTAAAAAAGAGTTTTTACATCTTATATGTTTTTGACCTAGTGATCCTGAAATTTAAAGAATTTATCCTGATAAAAGAATCAGAAATGCACCCAAGTATTTATGTACCAGAAAGTTAATCATAGCATGAGCTCTAATTGAAAAAGTCAGAAACAATCTAAATAAATGATGTTGTCCATATAAATTACCCTATGTCCATATAATGGAAATTATAAAGCCATAAAATATGAAGTTTTGGGAAAATACTTAATGAACTAGAATACTCACAATAAATAAGTGGTGGGAAAACTGAGCTTGAAAGTACTATATATAATATAATGCAAGTTATAATACAGACACACACATGCAAAGAAAAAGCACTGGAAGGAAATATACCAAGATATTGAGCAAAGAATCATTGTTATCTTTGGATGGAATGATAGATGATTATTATCTTTTTATATTTTCTGCATTTTCAAATTTTCTTTTAAAAACATTAAATGCATTTATAATCATTAAAAAAATTTGAGTAATCCTCTCTACCTCCATTTTGGAAATTATATAAAATGTTTGTTAAAGTATATTTATAAAATCTAAGATGGTATTACAAGAATAAGATCATATTATCATTTTTAGAGAGGTCTAAGTCTTCATGTCAATACACAAAAATTAAATAATTCAACTTTGGAGCAAAGATCAAAAGAAGATATTTCTGAAAAGAACTGGACCAAGAAAGTTCATTCTGTTGGACTTGAATGACTTTCCATATCCCAAATGTGCTTTTGGTGTTTTATTTTTACATACAGTACCTGATAATATGAATCAGAATCAGTTCACAAGTACTTAGAGTTATTTTAGCTGCACAACTTCTTGTTTTAAAAGGTGATAAAGCATGTGTCACTACTCTGCCCAGTTAGATACACCGCTAAAATGTCCACATGGCTGTTAGGCGTCAAGTCAAAAGTGTTCTGAATATGAAAAATGAGGTTGCAGTGCATTAATCTAGCTCTAATCACTGACCAGGCTCCCAGTCCATAAGACAGACTTAGAATTTATAAACTGTTAGAGAAGAAAGCAAAGCTGGAAAACATGATATACAGTCAAATGTCAACCTGGGGAAATATTGGAAAATGAGAGTATATAAGACAAATATAGAAAATAGAGGTATAAGACAGAATTTTAAAGTGTGTTCACTGGCTTAATGTGGCTTTCTTGGATTGAATCAGCCTCAGAGAGAAAGGGCTAGAGTACATCCAGGGTGCTGTTTTAAAACTGAGATATCAGCAGATTGTTTGCATAGGGTTAAGTGATTTATCTTCCCATTCCCTTCCCCCCATTCTGGGTGGTAAGAAAATTTATCCACCTTTCCATCTATGGATTTTTAAGAGTTTATTCTATGTATAGAATTCAAGCTTCCACAGGGGGCACTGTTAGGGTGCTTGATGATGCCTAAGACAGTCCAAATGCAAAAATCGAACAATTCATTGATCATCTTTATAGAAAATTCAAAAATTAGTGATATAGAGAGGTTAATCAGTCTAATGATCAACTAGGAATGTTGATAAATGGAAACAATAAGGGCAATTCAATTAATAGATGTATATTTTTTTAAAAAAACAGAATGTAACTCTTATTAGAATCATTATTTTTGAATCAACTACCACTACCTGCTTCACTTGAAGACTTTAAACTGTTTAAAAAGATAAAGTCATCAACCATTTTCTTTTAAGAGGATTTTTCTATAAACTCCCTTCAAACTGAATATAAAAGTAAGGGGGAATAAAACAGAACAAGTCCAATAAGAGAAGGCATTGTAAAAGAAGGACAAAAATCCAGCAATGTATCTACCCCAATGTTTATGACCACATATCTGAGAGAGAGAAAATAAACACAACTTTTATGAGCATAGTAGCTGACTTGTAGGTAAATGGTAATCTAATCTTCATATGATAGAAAATCAGGTCATATCCACTAGGAGAAATTAAATATCCTGATGGAAGCTAGCAGTGAATGATCTCCTCTTGTACTTAACTGAAGCTATTAAATAATGTTTCATTCATTCAACCTCAACAGCATTCACTTAAACTTTCAACAATGTATTAATGTGAGTTGAAAGCAAAATACTGATGTTAGCTGTGCAACCACAACCAGTTTCTCAAAAATGTAAACCTACCCTGGCAAGTCGCCAACAACATTGGGCCACATATTCACTCCCACTGTTCCATAGTAAAGATCAAAGGCCTCCAGGCAGCATCTCATTGCTTTCAGCTACACACATTGAATAGATTACTGCAATAACAACCTCCCCCATTTGAATACTGATTTTTAAAAGTGCAACAACCCAATCCACATTGACGTTTGCCTTGCCTACCTGTTTAGCTCTGCTAATTCAATCTTCTATTAAAAACAAGGCAAAATCGCATAATGTGATCCCCTGTGGGAAAAGACTGGCTGTTTTTCCAGGAAATTGTGAATGAGATCTATCCAAAGATGAGAAAAATCAGAAAGACAATGAAAACAACCCAAAATGTTACAACAGTGTTGAAACTTTTATAATCACTGACAGTAATGCTGAAATGAAGTTATTTAAAATAAATTGAGGTACTAGTCTTCAAAATATCGCCTGACCTGCAGAGCTCATACTGAGATTTACAAAAAAAAAAAAAAAAGTAATATCAGCCTTCCAGTTCAGTGTATTCTATGTATAATGCTATATTCTAAACATACCCAGTTGTTTAGGAAAACCTAGCAAAGACTTGTTTACAGCAAGAAACATGCTTTTTAAAGTCATTAACCAATTTGCAATCATTTGAGAACTCTCTGCCCTGAGATATTTCAAGAAGGACAAGTTTGTTAATCATTTGGTCATGCTGGAATTCAATATCAGCAGCAGAATCAAGCCTTAAGCCCCTTCAAATTCTCAGATACCTTCCTAAATCCCTCACAGTATTGCAAAGGTCTTTTCCTGCTCTCACTGTGCACCAACAATCCCCATCAGTATTATGTGCACATGCACCATTTGTCACTGACACTCATCTGGAGACACAGACAGACATGCTCCACTGGAGGACTGATTTCCAGAAAAAAGAGATATTTGAAATGAGAAAAACAATCTACCCCGTGCGCTCTGATTGCCTATGGTCTGTGCACCATTTGAAAGAGAGGGAGAAAGGGGGTGGGGGAAGGTAGCAAACAAATTTTAATCCATAAAGTTAAATTAATATGTATAGCATTTTATTTTCAAATTTAATCATTTCCATTAAATTTAATTTACCTAATTGTTAATAAATTAGCAAACACGTTTACAACTAAATCACCTATTAATTGAATACTAATGAAAACTACTTAACTGCTTATTTTTATGTTGACCATCATGTACATTCATCAGGGTGAATGAACTACACCCAAGGCCTCTGGCTAGTATAACTGTACTTGCTATTTTTCACTCTGTTACCTGGATCCTCAAAGTGTAAAGAACTGAGTTCTTTTTTTCTTCCCTCTAGGGTCACTCACAGTGTTTGCTGCAAACTATAAAGCAGCACAAAACATTTACGGCCAAGGGCAAGGAGATCACTGGCTCCAAAAAACCCAGACTGTATAAACTCCAAATGCAACTGCTTACTGATGCAATAGTAAAATAACCTCTCCCACAAGTTGTTAGCTGAGGCTTCTATGATCTGCCAGTTTTCAATATAAAGTCTGAAGCTATGCTGGAAAATCTGGAGATGCTTTAGAAATGTTTTCACAGAGTGCCAGAGGGCCCTCCGTCCACAACCCCTCCTTCCCAGATCCCTTCTCCTTTTCCGTTTCTTCAAGGCAGAGCGATGTAGCCAGAGGCAGGGTTTCTTCCTGTGGAATGTATGGCCAATTATGTGTGAGTTCTTAAGGCACTCTCGGCTCCTTTAGTCTGCGGACCAAGGCTTCAAAATGAGGGTCTCTCCCTCCCCCACCATGATTCCAGCGATAACAATCTTACAATCCATTCTCTTTCCTCTATAAACACAACCCAATGACCTGCTTCCTTTTGTAACTGGTGCCAGACCCTGAGTTGATTTCATCTGCCACCTTTCCTAATCTCTAGCTTGACCTGAGTAACAACCATTTAAATCTGAACCTTGACTAAAATTATTTCTAGGCACTACTTAACAAAACAGTCCTGAAATCCTACTTGGATTTGCCTGTTTTTACTCCTGAAAGGCACTGAACTTTGGCTGTGCTCTTTAGAAACAACTGTTTCAATTCATGGTCTTTTCCCCCCTAGAATGAAAGACAACTAATTTTGCTTGATTTCCATTTAAATGGACATTAGCTATTTTAAACAGCTCTTTGTGGCTTAGTTGCCAATTAATTTAATAAAAGGAGCTGCCCTTGGGGTACCAGTGGGAAAGCCTTTACTAGGAACCTGAATTGTGCCCTCAAACTTTGCCCTTAAGAATGAGCAAAGTTACAGACCAATTCTTTGCTTACAGAGAATTTACTAACTAGTTGTGCCATTAACCATCCTGTGACTGCCTAGGGCAAGTTGTGAAAACAGGAAGGGAACAATGCAGAGGACAGATCAAAATGGGAAGGTATCCTGCTCAGAGACAGGAGGCATGGTGTAGAAAGGCCTTTCTAATTCCCTGAGAGCCTCATTTCCAATCTGGCACACAGTAGGTCAGAGAACTTCAAACAGATTTGCCCATAGCTTCTCCTACTTTCCCTTCTTCAGCCTAAAAGCGTATCCATCGTCTGATAAAAACAAATCCTGAGCTCCAGCAAAATGTCTCAAACTGAGACATCATTTACTTAAATATGTGTTCTGAAATCTGCCCCAAATGTCTTTAGTCTGCTAGTCATAGAAATGCATGTGTGTGTGTGTGTGTGTGCATGGTGTCCCCAAAATGATATACACACTTTTATTAATTCCAATGGGTTCAATCTAAAAAGGAAGAAACATTAATCGAGCTATCAGCTGTTAAAGTGTGCACGCATTTTGGGAGGACACCCTGTATATATGAGTATATGTATGTAAACCCTTTCTCTAATCACCTTTCAAACAAAATTTAAAACTTGCAAAATATTAAGAATACCTTTATTGTGACTGCCTTTCAATACTTATAGATCCCACTTGTATTGCTGTCCAATAAAATTACACAGATAGTTATAGAGGTATTTATTTAGAAACACCACTGCTCTGGAATCAGCAAAATAGCCTTTTTTTGTTTTTACAATCTTCCCTATCCCTTCATTTCTATGAGCATTTACAGTACCCACCTTAGCATGGCCAAGTAAAACTTCTGTAGGTTTTGTGGTAGGCATTTATTTAAATGAGGTTCTAATACAATGTGGTCATTATTGCCATCCTGTCTTTAAATAGAATTTTCCATGCAATATACACTGAATGTATATGTACTGAAAAAGCACAAAATTAAGATAGAGGAAATTAAAGTCAGGTTTTATAGAATACTAGAGGCCGGTGAGATCCCTCAGCCTGGCCTGCACCCTCTCGCAATCCAGGACCCATCATGGAATGTGGGAGAGCCAATTTTGGCCCAATTCCCGCAGGCCTCTAGTATGCATATAAGATCTTTGGTTAGTCTCTTCCCACCCTTTCACTTCTCTTTCAGATTTATCAGTCTGTTCCATGTTTCCATGCCTGTGCATTGAGCATCTGCCCCCTGGTGGTCAGTGCACATCATAGTTACAGGCCGGTCAGCCAGTTACTTAGGCTTTTATATAGATAGATAGATAAGGAGTTTAAGTTGAAGGACAAGAGCACAAAAGACAAGGCAATTAAAAGCAGATTGGGATGTGTTCTAGTCTCTAGACACTCAAATTCTGAGCAATATCAAGTCTATAGGTAAGGTACTCATTACTGATATTCTTTCCTGAGAACCCCATCTCTCCCTTATTTGTATTCAATCTTGGCTTTCATTACTAAATTTCACTGGTCTGGACAAAATGTTGTTCTTCAACACTGTGGCCATAATATACTAATTGCTTCAGATACGTGTTGCATGAGTTGTTAATTCTTGCTAAATGATCAAAGTAAGGTTGTCTTCTACTTTCTGGCTCTGTGTCAAAGATATGTTAAATGGTCTTTTAAATGTTTTAATTATTTAGTTCCTGAAATTACATTATACAACCCTTATGCAATAATTAATCTGTGGCTTTCAACAGTGATTAGTGCGGCTTTATTACGGTAATGATGGTTCATTCATAGATGAAGTTTATTAAGCCGAGCTCATTAAAATCCTAGAGTCAAGAAAAGTTTCCAGAGTGCTCATCTAAAGGACTATATCCAGGGAGAGAGTGCATTTACCTAAATTTTATTATAATGTATTATTATAATCATATAACATATATACTCTCTCTCTCTCTCTCTCTCTCTCTCTCACTCTCTCTCTCTCAACTAGCCGGTAGCATATACAGCTTGAATACACTGGACAAAGGGATGTTTCCTGTCCCAGGCAGGACTGAACAGGATGGCTTGACATTTCATCACACTACTCAGAATAAGGTCCTTTTCTACAGACTCAAGACCTTTATGTTACTGCCATCCTGTTAACCATCTCACTTTTCCCCACCTGATAGCTTTGTTCTCT
Source organism: Myotis daubentonii (assembly GCF_963259705.1). Lineage (NCBI taxonomy): Eukaryota > Metazoa > Chordata > Mammalia > Chiroptera > Vespertilionidae > Myotis > Myotis daubentonii. Next base: position 27,686,146 of record NC_081861.1, on the reverse strand, counting down.
TACAAAGGCCCATCACTATGTGAAATTGGCAACACAATTAATTTTTTCAGTAAAAACCAAGTTATTTGCTCTCAAACATTCTGCAGTTCAGGAAATGTCAAAATGTCAGACCATGTAGGCTGAAATAAACTCTGCATTCCACTTCCAATCACTTCCTGTAGGGAAAGAATTGCTAGACATTCCTTGGAGAAAGCAGAGATACACAAAAGCACTCCAAAAATGTGGCTCAATGTCTTTCTTATCTGGTAAATATGTCATTATCAGTACATCTTAATCTATTTGGAGTTAAAACATAACACCCTAGTGCTGCTTTAAGATCCTGTCACATCTCCAGAATTTGGTGTATGGGTATGTGTGTAGACATGATACATAACTCTCTGTACTTCCTTTTGGATTGTTTTTAACAATAGCAATAATTTTAAAGTCCCTTATTACAAAATACATGTACACCACACAATGTCTGGCATACACTATATATATTCAATAAATAATTATGATATAATTTTAGAAAAATTAGAAAATACAGATAAAAAAGACCATAACTCACCCATAATCCCACTATCTAGAGAGAACTAGTTTCCTGATACCTATGATTCCAATCTGATTTCTATGCATATTAAAGCCAATTTTTAATTAAAATGGGATTAAACTGTATGTACTATATTGTCACTTAAAAATAAGTTGTCAATGTTTTCCTATGTCATTAAAAATTCTTTCACAACACCATTTTAAGAGCTCTACATTATCCCATCATATAGATGGCTCATAACTGAACCAACCTCTTAATGTTGGAGATTCAGCTTATTTCCAGTTTTTCACTTTTATTAATGTCACAATGAGTAATCCTTATAACTAATTCTTTATGCACATACTTGTTTATTTCCTTAGGATAAGTTCCTGGGAGTGCAAAAATGAAAATGCCCATCAATTGATAAATGGACAAATAAAGTGTGCATATCCATACAACAGGTATCTATACAGACAAACACACATTTTTTAAAACAAAAAAGTATACAGCAGTTTCAACAGTCAATAAGGTTACTGGTATTATTAGTCCTTGCCTCTGAGGATCTTCTTATCTAAAACAAATTACATTGCTTTTTTTAGCTTCTCTCTACTCTCTCTGAACAAAACAGCACAAAAACACTATTTTACTTCCTGAGCAGAACTTTTAAACACATGCACAGGCAAAGCCTTCAGTGTACATTCTATTTTCCTCTTGGTGGGTGCCCTCTTTATTTCAAATCTTGTAATGAAATCATTTGTGCTCCTTCACTTTTCTCTGGTATGCTGCTCCCATGGGTACCTCCTAAGTGGTTCAAGCAAAGACCCATCATTGCTCAGCAGTGAGGGCAAGTTTGAGCCACAAGTCAAATACCTTCCTGAGACCTTTAACCTTGCTGAATGGGGTGGCAGAGTGATGAAAGCCATTCCGCATACCAGGAAGGTCTAATGTCACAGTTTACAATCTGTCCAAACAGGATGCTTGGATTTTTTTCCACTAAATGGTGATCATGGTGGCTCAAAAGCAGTATTCCTATGGTGACACTCTCAAGCCACCCCACACTAAAAGATAAGGAAGGTCAAACTGGAAAGAGGGAAATACTTGGTCTGACAAACAACCCTCAAATATTGCCTCTATAAATCCTTGGGGAGAAATGCCTTGGAAGTCCCTGTGAATAACTTTATATACCTCAGAGAGATATAAAAGAAATTGAACAGGCAGTGTTCACACAAGCAGCTAGTCAGGAAAATCATTGTCAGCAGGAGTGCAGGTCAGGTTAAGTAAAAGCCACAATTGTAAGACACCAGCCAAAAGCAACCAAAGGTTTACATGCATCTTTAATTACTTTATTTAGTACTAACCAAATATTTTTCAGGACCTGGTCTTTCATTATAATTTAAAGGGTCTATCATTTCTCAATAGTTTCTAAAGACATTGCGTTACCTGTGAGGTATTTGGGGAAAGACATTCCATTTTCCTGTTAGGTTTAGCCTTCTGTCTTTCAATATGATCTTTATTTTCTTTTTAAATATGTTTTTATTGATTTCACAGAGATGAAGGGAGAGAGAGAGAGAGAGAGAGAGAAACCTCAATGATGAGAATCATTGATCCACTGCCTCCTGCACATCCCCTACTGGGGATCGAATCTGCAACCCGCATATGCCCTTACTGGGAATGGACTGGGAGTATGTCCTGGTTCATAGGTGGATGCTGAACCACTGAGCCACACCAGCCAGGCACTATCACCTTCACTCTATTTTTATAAGGCCTCATTCAAAGTGCTTTTTTTAAAAAAAAAAAAACAACTATTAATTATAGAATCAACCAATAAAGTGATGAGAGGCAGGTTTCCAGCTCCTATGCAGTGACATCTTGTAGGAAATATATTTTATCCCACAAGTGAGTTAACCCTCCAAAAGCTTGACAATACCAATAAAAACATCCACTATCCAATCATACTAGGTAATGCAAGGGTAAAACGATGAAATTTTTGTTGAGAAGGGGGAAATCCTTGCATATCCATCCTCACCCTCTTTCAGATATCTCGAGAACATGATAGGTCTAATAAAAAGTCTCCACCTTTTGTTTTTACATTGCTTGTTCATGGGCCTCTGACCCTTGGAACTGCAAACACTTACCTCCGGAATTAGCTCAGAGGTCTCTCACGAGGTATACACAAGACAATCACAAGGCACATTTTTTCGTCTCACAAGGAAATAAGAGAATTTTTAAATTGTTCTCTCTTCAGTTTTTCTGTATTGACATTTTCTTCATCAAAATGAGTGAAATTCTGGGACTACCTTACATGCATGCAACTCTGATAATGCTTACCCAAGATTAAAATCATGTGTTTTTTTTTCTCTTCTTTTAATATTTGCATGGAAGGACCTTCTGTTGATGGAACTGTTTTAGTTCTGTAAACATACAAGTTTCTAATGGGTTAGTTGCTGTGAGTGAAATGCATAGAAACATCTGAAGAAAAAGGGGAACACTATAGTTACATGGAAATCAACTTACTGCACTTGATCTAGGGACCTAAAGCATGCCTAGTTCAGTCATTCTAACAACAAACATTTTCTGAGCTCCTTCTATGATTAGGCCCTATGCTAGGTGCTGAGGATACAAATGACAACATGGTCTGGGCCCTGGGAGTGTTCACAGCATAGCAGAGGCATCACCAGATAACTTGATCCATACAGGTCTACTCCTGCAAAAAGAGTCCAACTTCTATTTAAAGAGAGTAATTTTTTACTCCAGATAGGATTGTGAATGAGGACTGGTGGTAGAAATTTTGCTACTTCCCTAAGGTAGCTTATTCCCTCTTTGGGCTGCTTAGACTGCTGGAAAGTTATTGCCTGGCTTGAGAAACTGTCTCCCTATAACTCTCCTCCGTTGACTTTAGTTTGCCTCTTTACAAACCAAAGCCACGAAAAGATTAGTTTAATTCTTCTTTGACTTGAGAAACCTTCCGGTTTTTTAATGATAAAAATCATGGTTCCCTGAAACTCCAATTCCCAAGCTGAAAAGTTCCAGTTCTTTCAATGTTTTATCATAAAAAGTAATTCTGAGTCTTCCCACCTACCACATATTAGGTAGCAGCAGATAGAGGTGTTATCTAAAGGGTTATTAGCTGGCCCTGATGTAAATTTACAAACCTGTTTTGATGGAGAAAGGAGGCTACATTGGACAGTCAAACAATAGGGCCCCAGTTTGAGATCTTCATGACCAAGTATAAGGAAAAGTAATAATTCATACCCTGCTAATGCACAGCAAATTAGTAACAGCTTCAGCCTTAGAAAAGTCTTGAAACTGAACAACACACTCACACGCAGCTCAAAAGCATGAATAAAAGCAATCTGTATATCCATCCCAATAAATTAGGCCTCCTGATTACTACTCCCTTGCAAAAGAACTTTTCTTCCTTGCTAATTAAGCTTATCCACCCTTGAACTCAGCAGTCTCTCCGATATCTTTTCACTCTACATTAAAAACTTCCAGTTATGCCTGGCTGGTGTTCCTCAGTGGTTAAGCATCAACCCATGACTTATACCCAGGTTGAGGGCTTGATTCTATCTCATCATTGATGTTTCTATCTCCCTCTCCCTTCCTCTCTCTGAAGTCAATAAGAACAGGTTTTAAAAAGCAACTTTGATTTCCAATTAATAAAGGCTCAAAAGCCAACTGTGCCCTTGAATTTAGGGTGTGAACAAAGAATCACAGTGCTAATCTATTCCAACATATTTTCAGATTAGAGGAAACAGGCCTAAAAAGAAAAAGTGACTTATTAAATGGCAGAGTCCTGACTAGAATTCAAGATACATTATTTTTCTCTCCTTTGCATCAAAATATCTGAAAGTTTTTTTAGAAAAAAAATCTGCAAAAAAAAATCAAGAGAAACACAATTCACTAATACTGGTGTCTCAAGAAAAGGTTCCTAATGATCAATGTTGTACTTAGTGAGTTTGGGTCTCCCCTGCCCACAACCACCACCACCACTTTTTCCCCTCTTTCAAGCTCCCTGCAAATAGCAATTTTGTATCGATCTAAGGCATTAGAGGACATTATGTCCCTTAAAAAAATCAGACTCAAATGACATTTATGGTACATCCATGTTTCCACACAGGATCTCTATTCTTCATAACAACTCCATGAGGTAGGTGCTATTACACCTGTTTTCTAGATGAGATGCTGGAGCTCAGAGACCACATAGTATAATCAGGATTCAAAGCCAGATCTTTTAACTCCAAGTACAATGCTTTCTTTGTGCACCCTTTAATGACTTTAGTGATTAGGATGATATAGCTGGTCTACGCTGCCCACGATTTTGCTTGCTACACAAATTGATTTTATAGAAGTTTTTCAAGTTGAAATTCTAAAAGATCTAACTCATAGTACTCTCTTGATATACCAGGCTACTGTGGTATCCTGCCTATAGCAGTAGTCAGGGCAGGAAGGTTATCCATCAAGTTTTAGCAGACTATAAGAAATCTCATAGCCTGAACAAGGGAGAGATGAGGTCACCTCAATAAATTCAATTTTTAAAAGAAAATATTTTAAATTGGACATTACAATTCAAATATTTATAAAAATATAAATGGGGAGGGGGCATGATCTTCCAGGTGGTGCCAGGAAGCCCTGAGGCAAGTAAAATAACTAGGTTCATCTTTTGGATCCTGACATCACTTTAGCCTCTAATAAACTTTGACACCCAAGTAGGAGTATCAGGCAACCACATACTGGTAGGCCATTTATGTCTCTGGGTTGGTATGAAAAGGAAGAAGAGAATTTCCTGATCCAGATGTTGAAATGCTAAATTGTAACCTCCCCTTTGTAACCAATGAGTATTCACAAAAACAGGTGGGTAATGGAGGGTGAACATTTCCTCCCAGCATTTTTAATTAACTGGTTGTTAGATTTATTGGTCAGCTCAGTGGGAAATCAGAACTTACTAACTACTTGGGGGCTATTTTTATAGACACCTGGCACCATTCCTAGAAATGGTTAGACCTGTATCTTACCATTTTAAACAGCAACTAGTGAGTAGATTTGAGTATCCCACACATCTAGCTAGTAATCCAATATAATAAAGGTGCCTCTTTCCAGTCCTGCTTTGGCAATATATCATACACACCACCAGTTCATCCCTTCACAACCAGCAGCAGGTCAGAAACAAAGGGAGTATGGCTATAACACAAAATAAGCTAAGTAAAACCTTGGAAGTAAGGGGCTGCGTCCATCATCAATACATTTATAAGCTATAAAACCAGAATAAGTAGTTTCTGAACAAACAGCAGTTGATCTTATCAACTCTAAATTCCCTGAATCTGTTTCAACTCACTTCCTCTTATCTTCTTTCAGAGGAAGTACTGTTTGGGGGTGGGGGGAGTCTTTTGCCATCAGAGATCTTTTTACAACATATATTAACCATTTCTGTGCAGATATTTGGGTGGCAAATTGTAAACCAATACCTATTTTGCAATAAAACTACCACAGCATTAAATTGATGTAATAGAGACAGAAATTCTGTTTAGTCGAGTTTTGGTCATGCAGGCACTCAATTTAATGTGGGAGATGAATTAAGTTCATCCTTGGGAAATCCAAGGGTAATGACTGAAACACAATTTGATTGAGCTAATTATCAACCAGGTGTGGTTTAAGGAGTTGATGGTTCAATCTATTACTGCTAAGTGCACAAGCCTGTTTTGGGGAGGAGTTTATGAGAGCAGGTCAGACACTGCAACTTTTCAAAGGGCAAAAGACAATGTTTCTGCACATCTGGCACCATGTTGGACCAACCTAAATCCTGCCGAACCATCCAGGCCAGCTTAAGAACCTGTTAATTTTTCCTGGCTGTCCAAGGTTCCAGGGAGCTGGCAATCCCCTGGAATCTACTAACAGTTCCTGTCTATAAGCAACTGGCCTATGCTGACTGTAACAAGAGTCAACTTTTCATTTGTATATGTCTAGTCTTCTTAGCTAAGTAAACTGCTCAAAGGCACACACATGTTTTGGGGATTTTTTTGTTGTTTTGTTTTATTTTTTGTATTCCCTCCCCCCACCCCATGATATTTGACCTTATTAAGTATTTGTAGATCGAGGTCTTCTGAATAAAAAGTTAACTTTTTAAATACTTACACATTGCTGTATAGATATTTCTTACATTTGTTTGTCTCTGTAAATGGAATTCTGTATATGAAACATAAACTATTTAATGGCTCTGGTTCATTACAATGAAGATCAGTCATATACAGTGTGGTACACAGAATTGAGTGTGTGATGACCTCATCATATCCCCAACCAACCTCAGCACGTTATTGAACAGAGCCCTACTTCACTGAGCCACATCTACCTTTCTGCTGTCATCCCTTCTTCCTTCTTCCACTGTTTCTTGCTACTCCCTTTCTTCACACATCTCCTTTTTCTCCTTGTTGTTCTAGCACCTAAGGAGCCTGGCATTCACAGACACTACCAACCAACTTTAGTACACATTTCTTCTGGTTGTCAAGGTGTATATTCCTTAAACTGTACATCATCAGTGTTCTTGAAGGAATCCCAGTCCACAAGATTATAAGAGCCTACGGAATAAAGACTAAGTCTGAACCATTATATGTAAATGCTAGTTCCTACCTTCCATCACCACCCAAAGCCTAGCTCAAGGAATGTTCAATAAAAAAATGTAACAGAATTCCAAGATTCTAGATTGCTCACAAGTTATTGGAAAATACTGATTCTCTAGGTGGCTATTAAACAAATGATTTGACCAACAGTCTTGTGATTATTAAATTCCATTTAAATTAAAGCATAGAAGCAGAACACATACATTGTAACCATAGTACCAGTATAAAATGGTCCTATCCTGTTTAATGAGATGCTGAGTTGCGTTTTGGAGGAAACAGATCAAAACCCCAAGTCATGCAGCCAAAGCATGCATAGAGAACAAAACTTTGTCTTCCAGGTGCACCCAGAACCTAATTCTCACCCCTCCACACACAAAGGGAACCAAAGGACTAGGACATAACCAGATGTGGAACATCAGAACCCTTTCAGAATCAAAGGGTCCATTGTCTAGGAAGTCAATGGCCAACCTCCAACGTCCTCTAATTGAAAACAACTCGCCAGTGCTTTCACATACCTGTTCCGCCTTTACCCTTAAAAACCCACCTCAAACCCTGAATCGAGGAGTTTGGTTTTTTGAGCATTAGCTTCCCATTCTCCTGGGAAGTGCCATTCATTATAAAATAGTCAGTCTTTCTCCACTGCAATTATCAATGTTTAGTGTTTGGCTCTGCTAGTGCCAACTGAATGAACTCTTCCTGTTCAGTAACAACATGCCAATTTACCTATGGGAGCTGGTTCCTAATATTCAATTGGGTATTCTTCTAGCAGAGATTTCTTTGTTTTTCAGCACAAGGAAACTGCAATATCTGAATGCTAAATGTTGAATTTATATTTAAAAGATATCAATCAATCAAACATTTATTGGTACCTGGCAAATATAAGGCCCTGTGCAAAAAGTCTGTGAGGGGGGAAAAAAAGAATGTTTTTAATAAAAGAAGCACAATCAAGTGGTGGTAGCAAGAGCAAAACAGCAACCCTGCCCACTTTGTCTTAAAAGTTAGAGGCCATCCAGACAGATTAGCTGTGGCACCTGTGAAAATACCAGATGTATATACTTCACTCCATGTAGATCTATGGAATAAATAAAACAAAAGCAGGCTTCGTCTTCTTTAAAAATTTTACCAAGTTACATCTTCCTAGTCAACTGAAAATCAATTTCCTTATTGAATGTTCTTCCAAAAAATGACAGGGGGCTGGGGGGGGGGGCACTGATGTTAGGATAGAAGTTGTACGATTTTAAAAGTTCTCTAAGGGCTCCACATTTGCTGAAACCATCCCTCACGGAGATCCCTATGCTCAGCTGCAGTCTATGTTCTTTTGGCTACTTAGGGGTGGCAGAGTCACCACCACTGAGCCAAGCAATCTTCCAAACAAGCTTCAACTGAACTGGAGTTGGCAAAGAGCAAACTACTAATACGAAAAGGCCCACCAAGCACCCCCCACAAGGAATCTGGGAAATTTTTCACAAAATAGGATTCATTTTTTAAGTAAATTATATTTTGTATTGTCCATCTCTCTTTCCTTGGAAGAGTATACTGTTAAATTCCTCATAAAGACAATCACATGGATTTTCCAGAACTTTCTGTTTCTGAAGCAGATCAAATAAAAGAAAGATTGTATTTCAGGTTATTCCAATATCATTTCAGTATAAAAATCCACCAAAAGAAACATTTCTAGATAGATGTATTTAAAGACATCTGAAATGCTACCTTTTGATTCAAAAATTAACTGTCAAATAATTCTATTTTTAAGAGGTCAAATAGAATTAGAACAAATTAACCTAAGTGAATTTTTATACAAAATATCAGCTTAATATTAGAGTATTTTTTGTTTACTTTGGAAACATTCTCAAATACAAGCACCATTTTTTTAAATTTCACCAAAGCAAATAATTTGCTCATTTTTGGTGCTGGGACTATGCTCTAACCAACTGAGCTACCCAGCCAGGGCAAAGTCTTGCTTTTTTACATGTATTATTTGTAAGCATTTCTCACTCATTACAAACCTTTGAAAATACCATTTTAAATGTTTCACCAGTCCCAATTTTTCGCTAGTAATAACAATGATACAACTAACCAAAGCCCCTTATAGATATGTTTTTGCACACATCTCTTTTACTGAACAGGGACTTGTATCCATCCTCCTTATAGTCTTTGGCAGAGAAGGAAAGGGCAACACAGTGAGAAGCCAATAGGGGGCAGACTCACAACTTTCCCACCTCTCTACCTTCCTACTTGCCTTTATGGCACTCAATCTTCCTCTCCCACCATCTTAAATCTGGCTTTGGATTCTGACTGACCCTGACCCCGATGCACTGAGCAGAAGTGGCTAAGACACATACAAGGTTGCAGCTGGAAGAGCAGGGAAGTCACCTATGTCCTGGCCCACAGAGCTATGTGCTATCTGGCTGGTGGTCTGAGTGGCTGGGGGTACCAAACAAGTGGAGACTGGTTTTCCAAGCCTGGCTCTGGATGGCAAAGGGACCACAATATCTCCACCCATGTAGCCCCTATGCCTTTGGTAACAGCCATGCCAGTGTTGAGGTACAGATCCCCAAAGCAATCTAGAGGACAGAATAAGAAGTATAGCTGAAGTGTTTCAAATAACTCAATGTAGTATAACCTTAAAATTAATATTAACACTCTACTCAATATCCAGTTTATGTTTCCTGATGTATCTGACAATACTTCAATTAGTATTTACTGAAAACTTAGTACTAATCTCTCCTCTCCCCCACCATTTTTTTCTTTGACATCCTAGAGTCCTATGCTTCTTATATCATTTCTTCCTCTGGTCACAAACTATGTGACAATAGAATGTGTGTCACTGGACCACATACATCTTGTTAATAAAGGAATTATTCTGTAAAACATGGTCTCCTTCCTCGGAGCGTTGCAAAATAATTGGGAAGCAAAAAGGAAAGTACGAGAAAGGGCTAGAGACTAATAAAATTAAGTGCTGAGACTATTGTCAGACTAGTAGTTAAGTGCTCTGAGAGGTCGGACACAGGAAAGAGGCCAGTCTGAGATGGAGAGGGGGAGGTAAGTCTTAACTGTGAAAATGAATGAGAGAGAGAGAGAGAGAGAGAGAGAGAGAGAGAGAGAGAGAGAGAATGAGAGAATGTTCCCAAGACAACAAAGCCACTGGAGGAAATGTGCCCCCACCAGCCCCACAGACTCAACTGTTGTTCAGGAGCCATTTAGACAAAATGTGCTGGCGAGGTTACTGGCTCAAGTCTAGTTTATCACTAGAGTCTTTAAGAAACTGCATTATAGAAGTAGAACTCAGATACTTCAAAGAGAAACCTAAGCCCTTGATGAAGCAGCACTAAATAAGCAGCAATAAAAAGAGAAACTAACAAACAACATCAGGGCCTATATTGTATAAAAACAAAAATAAACAAAACTAGCCTTTCCTGAAAGAAAGCTGACATCAAAGTGTAAATGGCTTCAAGGGTACCTTTCATTTGCTTTCTGACCATTTGTACATGACCTTAGGGACATGGTAAAGAAAGCAAATTTACCACATCATCTTCACCCCATGGGGTACCATCTGCTCCTTTCAAAATAAATGTTTCCCCTGTCCTCACCCAGCACCAATATTTTACATGTTTAAATATCAGCAGACACTTATTCTTAAGCCATTTTATTTTTTAAAAAACAGACTTTGGGAAATCATGTAATTAAAGCCCCACTTCATAGGGAAGTTAGAACAAAGGAAAGGGTGCATCTACTACTGAGATTTACCAACATATTTTACACATACTGGGGAAAAACTTTCATAAAATTGTGCTGTCTGTGCCATATTTCATTCCAATAGAATTCTTTCTGAATTTTCCTATCTCCGCCTATTTTGAGATAATACACCCACTGGCTATTCCCCATCGAAATAATCTACAGGTTCCAATGAAGTTATCTGCAGGCAAATGACCAAGTTATTAACACTTGCCAGACCAATGCAAATGTAAGGATAAGGGTAGCTGAGGCGACAAGAAGCTTTGAAGTACATAGCTTTCTTTCAAGTTACCTACCCAGATTCCCATTTAAGAATGCTCATCCAACAGAGATCACACCTTCAGGTTATCAGGTGGAAAATCTCTTGTCACCATCATGCCTCATTTAATTGCAACATTTTGAAATTAAAAATAAAACAAGAAAAGAAAATGCATATCAAATCCATTCTCAAAGACTCTCCATGCTTTGGTTCTGTAGAAATGTCAATCTAATGCTGTATGGAATTTTCATTTAGCAGAGATTTGGGGTAAAATGCAAGGGAATTGACCGGTTGTAAAGAACAGTTTGCTGCACGCTGAAACAGAAATTAGGTGATTCAAGAATATATGAACGGTAATATTTCAAGTAAGAGGAAGAGAAAACATGGGAGAAGGGAGGAAAAAGACCAAAAATATTGGTAAGGAAAGAAGAGTAATTACTTTCATCTTCTTAACAGTGTGGTCCTTGTTATCCTTAACATGCAATATACATGAAAACAGAGGAGAAAATTAATCCCACATACATAGATATATAAGCCGAGTAGAGCGCAAAGTTACAAAGAGCAAAGTCACCAAATGTGAATGTGTATAAGAACTTTACTTTCTTCCAACCTAGACTCTCTTCAACCACTCTGAACATTCTCAACGAAACCAAATCTGTTATTTACCCCTGGTAAATACTGATTCCCCCCATGCCCACATTGTAATAAAACTTAGAACTATTCAGTTTTCTTAAGTCTGCAAGTGTCCTTTTTTGTAATTGGGGAAATAATTTAAAAATGGTGAGGCAAGTGACTCAGGAACCAATAATCTATATTATTAGAGAAAGAGGAGACAGCATGCATTAATATGTAGCCTACAATGAAATTTTCATCAAATGTGCCTGTAAATATGTCTTCTTTGTATAAGGGAAACTGTTAAATTAAACAATGGATATTGGGAAAGCTACTAGTAATATCGATAGAAGACAATGGATACATTTTTACAATACAAAGAGGTCTGATAGCTTGAACTTGGATACATCTAAGCAATATCTAAATATCCATTAGAACAGATTTTGATTTAACAATACTTGATGATATCCAGGTTCTTCCAGTATATGTCAAGCCATCACTCTTATTCATTTGCAATCAATCCTTCATTCCCCCCTCCTCCCCTCTAGGAGCCAGTCATTCAAGGCACTTTTTTAACTCCATTTGCAAAATGTGCCTGGCTCTTAAGAACTTGGAATGCTGACTTTTTTTCTTTTTTAAGAGTTGTATCACCTTTTAGTTGTGATATTCATGAACATTTCATTAATCTAAGTGTTCAGAATGTCTATTTACATGTTTTTTTGAATTACTGAACTAAAATTAATTTTAATCAAATTTAGCAATAAATAAAGTTTGGTCTGATGATGTTTGGGGTTTTTTTTTCCCCTCACAATTTCAGAATGTCCTTGATATAATTGGCGATACACAGGGGTATTAGAGACCTGGACTCTAATGGTCTATTTCTACACATAATGGGGTACACTATAAATTGTCTTCAATATAAAAATGCTTTTAAAAAAATTTTAGAAAATGCAAAAAGGAGACCTAATGCAAAAATAATTAATCATCTCACACTGAAAAACAGCCACTGTGGAGATTTTAGTATAAGACTTTCCACGATTTTTTTCTGTACAGATTTAAGCTTACTTATTTTCACATGGTTTTATCATCCTACATACTGAGCTTTATTTTATATCCTGTAGAAGCTAAAAACTATGACTGTATAACATTCTATCAAATGAACATATCACAGTTTATCTAACCATTTACTCCTCTATTTTTAAATATTTTATTGTTTCCAATTTTTTGTTATCAGAAAATAACCTCTGTTCATAAGTCTTCTTTTTCTGGATTCAGTATGGCTTTCATAGGAGACAGTTCCAGAAGTAGAATTATTGAATCGAATCATGAATATTTTCAGGCCCTTGATAATACATATTGCCAACTTGCTGTTACAAAAGGCTTATTCCAGAAATGTATGAGTGTGTCCATTTGACGAAATACTAATCTGTGAGTAAAATATATATATATATATATATAATCAAATTATCTTCATTTGCATCTCCTTGATACTAGTGCCAGAATTTTAAGTCAGTTTTTAAAATGCTCCTTTTAGAGAGAATGCTTTTTAAGATTTCTGTTACAGCAGACATGTAAATCTAGTATCTGGTCCTAGCAGAGGCCAAAAGAATAGGAGGGGGGAAAAAGAACCATTTAAAAACGTTTAGGGACTTTAAGTTCCTTTTTTGTTCCATTATTTAATGACTATAGATTCCAGGAACTATAGTTCTTTATCAGTTTTCCCCAGCTGCACATAAGGCTCTGAAACTTGGAAAATTCACTCGCTCATTCTCTAAGCATTGTTGAGGACCCACCCTGTATCAAGCACAGTGCTGGGCCCCACAGATGTCACAATACACACAGAAACCCTATCCTGCTCTAACAAAGCCCAGGTCTAGTGGGAAAAGCATGAGGATTGTCCAGAGGAGTGTGGAAGTACATAGCAAGGGAATCTAACAAAGACTTAAAGGATTGATGCTGAAGCCTAAAGCAAAAGCTAAATCTCCCCAGTCCTTTCAACCATTTCTCATGTTATATGATTTTCAGACCCATCCTGGTCACTATCTTCTGGATAATCTCAACTTTGTCAATGTTAGTAAAATGTGGTGACTATAATTGAACATAATACTCCAGATGTGGTCTGATCAGCACACATGCTTCTAATACAACCTAAAATTGTTTTTGCTTTAAAAAAATAAGCTATACCACATTGTTGGCTCATATTAAACTTGTGATCAACTAAATCCCCAAGAATTTTTACATAAACTGCTGCCAAGTCACATCTCTCATATCCTGTACATATGCAATTTTTTAAAGCTAAATTCAAGATTTTACATCTATCACTGTTAAATTTCATCTTGTAGGTTTTGACCTAGAGTTCCTACAAGTTGAGGTCATTTTAAATCTGGATTCTGTCATCCTATATATTAAAATACACCACCCAGCTTTGTGTTATCTGCAAAGTAAAAAGCCTGCTTTTGTGATCAACTATGATCAAGAATCTGTTCTTTTAGGGTGGGAACAGGATACGGACATGGACTTTGTATTCTTTTTAAAAACATATTTTTATTGATTTTTAGAGAGAGAAAGAGAAACATTGATGTGAGAGCAGAACATTGGTTTGCTACCTCCTGCATGCCCCCAACCAGGGATCGAGCCCACAACTGGAATCAAACCAGCAACCTTTTGTTGTATGAAACAACACCCAACAACTGAGCCACAATACTTTATATTGTTCACAGTGCTAAGTAGGGTGCCTTTTACACAGTAGGTGCTCAGTATCTGTTAAATAAATGACCAGGTAGAACCAAAAACAGTCTTGTGGTCATTCCTTAAAAACATCTTCCTCCAGGTTCACACTAAATAAGTGCTCAGCCAGCTGTGAATTTGCCTAATAACCAGTTATGCAGTCAAATTTCACAATCTTATACACAAGGATATTACAGAAGACTCTTAAATGTTTTACTAAAAACCAGACATCCTATATTTATATTTGACATTCTGGCATGGTTGTTTTAATATGGACATCATGATATAGCCAAAACAAAAACAGACTACTAGAGGCTTTTTATCATTTCCTGCCTGATACTTTTCCTGCAATCCCGACCCAGATTATGGAGGACTTTTACTTTCTACCTTCTTCAATATGAATATTTTCAAATGTACAGTTCTTTTGGCCTTTATTTTTTATATTTCAGAAAAGTTTAGAAATAGTTGTACATTAAAACTGTATTGTTAAATGAAAAATTCATACATTCATAATTAGGAAAAAATATACATTTTTAAGTGTTTTTATTTTGAAAGAGGATAAACCTCGAAGGAGCCTACCAGTCCTATTCTCTCAAAGAATCATATCAAGCTTCACAATTTTTGAAATAGTAGACGCATATTACTTTTCCATAGTTTTTTACATGGAATATTAATTAGAGAACTCACATTCACTGATTCAAGGATTCCCAGTGAAGCCTGGGTCTGAGACTATGAGACTATACTGTGATCCAAATATCCTTCCCCACTCTATTTTTTTTCCCTTGAAAGTTGGGAGTCAGAGATTTTAAGATAGAGACTATTCAAAAAATAAGAGAATTCTCAGAGAATGAGCAGATAACATGCCCAGAATGATTAATGGCCTTTCAAAGATGAGCAAGTGTGGGAAACACATGACTCCTGGTGATGTGTGCTTTGTCTGCCAGACTGACCCCCCACCCCATCCTTCATCCCTTCTCTGAGCTTTACCCCATCCAAGATGCCCATTCCATCCTTGACCCCCTACTCCCACCTCATCCCTGATTCCCACCCTCAACTCTGTGGGATGAGGTGAAGCTGAGGGATGGGGCAAGACTGTTTTGCACATTACTTGGAAATTTTTCAAAAGTAGCCAAATATTTAAGTAGTTTGCTTTAGAGGCTGCTGCAGAAGTCCCCCCCCCCATTTTAAAATAGTCTCATCAAAAAGTTCCCAGCATCTCCAGCTGGTGTTGCCCAATGGTTGAGTGTTGACCCATGCACCAAGAGGTCACTGGTTCGATTCCCAGTCAGGGCACATGCTCAGGTTGCAGGCTAGATCCCCAGTAGGGGGCACGCAGGAGGCAGCTGATTGATGATTCTTTCTCATCATTGATGTTTCTATCTCTCTCTAACTCTAAAATCTGTAAAAACATTTTTTAAAAAGTTCCCAGCATAAAAACAGCTGATCAAAGCAAGTATGTCAAAATATCATATAACCACCTGTATGATACAATGAAATAGGTATCTAGGAGTTGGAAGAATTGAATACCAGTTCTAATTTCTACCAATTGTCCGGTAGACTTTGGGGAATTCTGTTCCTAACCTAATCCTGTCCTCCTTGTAACTGGAAAGTTTGGATATTCATAGTTCCTTCTCAAGCTATGATTCTCAGACTATCTGGTGCTGTTATTTAAATATTTTCATTTGTGTTTACTTTGCCTTTAAGCATCTCTGGATCAAGGATCATGTCTCATACTTCCACAGAAGACATCATACAATCTGAGCACATAGTAGGCACTTACAACTATTTTTCAATTGAATTGATTTCCAATTTGTGAGTGAAACTGGCTGTAATTGGGCTTGTATTCAATAACTTTACTCAGAGGAGCATAGGACAGCACAGGTAAACTTGGCTGCTGATCAGATTCTAACTAGCATAAGGCCAAACTCTTTGCTTATAGGGCATAAAATTTACAGGGATGTCTCAAGAAAATATTGAGCCCTCCAAATGAATTTGATGTTAAGTCCTCCATGACTCACTGTGGCCAGATGGAGTGATGCTTCCTAGTGACCATTTTTCAACTTCATCCCCTCCCCACTGCCCTTGACCCAATTGGTATGTGCTAAGTCAAAGGTGAAAAACAGTCTCTATACTGTAATCCAAGGAGGAAAAAAATGGCCTGGCTGGTGAGATATTATTTTACATTTTAGAATATAGCTTTTCATAAAATACAAGCATTTCAGTGACTTTTTCAAATTAGAGTTTACCCTTATCAAACTTTTATTTATGCTAACCACCCCAAGGAACATGTCTTAATATGTCAGAACATCTTAATCTTTATTAAGGTAACACATTCATTCTGCAAATTTTAATTGAACCTCAAGTACATGCTAAGCACTGTGCTAGCTGTGGACAAGTATATATGAATGCAGTACTTATAGGGCAAATTTACACATTTGTTCAACTAGATGCAGGTTAAAACCTGGGAAACACATCATCCTTTTATCTTCTTTTCATGACAATGATTAAATACCAAGCTTCTCAGATTTTGTTTGAAATAAGGCATGTTCTAATTTGTTTATTAAGAAGACAATTCACCAGGCAGTGCCCTCGGTGATCCCAGATCTGTCTCTTGCCTCAACAGTGTTTGGACAGAACAGACCCAGGGACGCCCCTTCTTCCAGCCTCTGGCCACTCTCCTGTGTCCTATACAGTCACCACCTTCAGAACCACCTCCAGGACCAGACAACACACCATTGCTTTTTTTAAAGACCTTAACTTCTTATTGCTGAAAAACCATGAGCTCCCAAATTCATCAGAATTATTCCACTGAGGTGGAGGCTGAAGTCAACCACCTGGCCAACCTGCATCTGTGGGCCCCCTACACCTACCTCCCTCTGGGCTTCTATTTCAACCTTGGTGATGTGGCTCTCGAGGGCATGGGCCACTTCTTCTCCGAGTTGTCTGAGAAGAAGTGTGAGTGCACTGAGCATCTCTTAAAGTTGCAAAACAAGCGCTGTGACCACAGTCTCTTCCAGGACTTGCTGAAGCCTTCCCAAGATGAGTGGGGCAAAACTCAGGATGCAATGGAAGCCACCCTGGCCTTGGAGAAGAACCTGAACCAGGCCCTTTTGGAGTTGCCTGCCCTGGGTTCTACCCACTCAGACCTTCAGCTCTGTGACTTTCTGCAGAACCACTTCCTGGATGAGGAGGTGAAACTGATCAAGAAGATGGGCAACATCTGACTAACATCCACAGGCTGGCCAGGCCCAAGGCTGGGCTGGACAAGTACCTCTTCTAAAGGCTCACTCTCAAGCACAACTAGGAGCCTTTGGAGCCCAGAGGCCTTTGAGAGGCCCCTCTGCATTCCCTTGGTGTCTGGCTTTTACCTGAGCCTCTTCCCAAAACTATTAGTCATTCTTTTAACCACCATGAAGCCTTCTCCCATGCATTGGACCAAATGAAACAATAAAGCTTTTTACAGCAGAGAAGAAGAAGAAAGAGAAGAAGGAGAAGGAGGAGAGGGAGAAGCGGGAGAAGCAGGAGAAGCAGGAGAAGAAGGGGGAGAAGAAGAAGAAGAAGAAGAAGAAGAAGAAGAAGAAGAAGAAGAAGAAGAAGAAGAAGAAGAAGAAGAAGAAGAAGAGGAGGAGGAGGAGGAGGAGGAGGAGGAGGAGGAGGAGGAGGAGGAGGAGGAGGAGGAGGAGGAGGAGAAGGAGAAGAAGAAGGAGAAGGAGAAGGAGGAGAAGGAGAAGAAGAAGGAGAAGGAGAAGAAGGAGAAGGAGAAGGAGGAGAAGGAGAAGAAGAAGGAGAAGGAGGAGAAGGAGAAGAAGAAGGAGAAGGAGAAGAAGAAGGAGGAAAAGAAGGAGAAGGAGAAGGAGAAGGAGAAAACTCACTAAAGGCTAATATGAGCATGTTTCCCTTTTGACACCATGCTGCAAGTCTTGGTCAAGTCTGATTAAAGTGCAGTGTCACTGCAATTCCAGCCTCCCATACCCCTTACTAATAAAAGAAACTGAAATGCTGAACAGATAACCGATCTTTCTCAATGGATCTATAATTTTACAAGAACAGTATATAACTGCTTTTGTTTCTTGTACTGTTCTCATTGATAATGATGGTACCTTTCTGGCAGATTTCTGCTTTTAAGAAAGTAAGTGGTCACAGAGAGGCTAGCAAAGTAAAAACAGTCCACGTTAAAGCATTTGGTTTGGTACATGGAGAATCCTCAATGAGATGTTGCCACCTGGTGATCCTGTTATGGATTTTAATAAGATGATTTTCTCAATTCTCTGATTCTTAAGTAGGATCCAAGTTTAAAAATTTGTGCCATTAGGCTAACATGCCATGCAGAGACAAAAGCTGACCCTCACCAATGGTCATTTGGGCCTTCCCAAATAATCTATGGAAGTGGTTTTCAAACTCATTGTCTCAACACATTGGCATCTCCTAATCAGCTGTGAATAAGTGCTTTGCATCAGCTATTAGTAATACTGAACTATAAGTAATTTTCTCTTTTTTAAAATAGTGAATTAAAAATCGCTCCTATACTATAGGAATACCATCACTAAATCACTCACATTCCAATAAGCTTTCTAGTCCAAAACAATAGCAAATTGAAAGATGCTCCTATACTAAAGAAATACCATCACTAAATCACTCACATTCCAGTAGGCTTTCTAGTCCAAGAGAGAAGAAATGATCAGGATTACAATTGGTGCACTGGGAACTGTGCAGAACCTAAAATGACCCCGCCTATGGGAGGGACCAGCTTAGGAAGAGTATATCTTGAGGATTAAAAAAAAGCATAGCTAGTCCAAACCGGTTTGCTCAGTGGATAGAGTGTCGGCCTGCAGACTGAAGGGTCCCAGGTTCAATTCCGGTCAAGGGCATGTACCTTGGTTGCAGGCACATCCCCAGTAGGGGGTGTGCAGGAGGCAGCTGATCGATGTTTCTAACTCTCTATCCCTCTCCCTTCCTCTCTGTAAAAAATCAATAATATATATATGGCATAGCTAGGGCTTAGAATTATGCTTAACTCTGGGCAGCCCAGAGCATGCAGTGTATGAAAGTTATCAGACTTAGTTTTCATATTGGTTGGGAATTGCTCATCTATAGGACAGCTTAAACTTTAATTTTCAAGATATGAGGTTTTAATAAGTTGGACTTGGTAGATTTTGAAGGGGTTAGTTTTATTGTGGAGGGAGGGCATTATTCCAAACCAATTACCTGTCTGATTTTCAACTTTCTCAACCTACAATTTATATAACAGAAAGTGGGTGAGCAGTGACACTGCCTTAGAGTGAAAAGGAATTTGGAGTTTGGGCTGACTTTTAGTTGATGGTAGGAGATCTAACTGGAAAAATACAAACATATATAACTTATTTGAGCTGGTTTCCTCGCATGTAAAATGGACTATCAGCCTTGAGGAGTGTTGTGATAATTAAAGTGTTTGTATATCAAGTGCATAGCATAATGCCTGACTCTAAAAGAACATTTTAATCATTATTAGTTCATATGAAATATAAGACTGGTGTATGTGTAAGAAGTCAGAACTGGAGCGTTAATTACATTAAGGTGGCAGTGGAAGCCATGAAAATGAATGAAGTTTAGAGGAAGAAGAGAGCATTAAATACATCCTTTTGGAGAACAATCACATTTGGATGGAAGAGTATGGCTGCATTCAAAAGGAAAGAAGGAATGGTCAGAGATGTAGAAGGGAAACAGATATATGTATTGTCACAAGCCAAGGGAAGAGAAACATAAGAGGGGGAGAGGGAAAAATAAACCCTGATGAATTCAGCAAAAAGTCATTTGGTAACTTGCAGGGGAGCAATTTCAGTAAAAAGCCAGTGGCAGAAGCCAGATTACAAGGTGTTTCAGAATGAGTGGTAAAGAAATGGAGCCAGCAGATGTAAACCCACTCACTTGAGAAGAGAAAGTCAATAATATCTCAGTCTGACAGCTGGACCTGGTCCAGATACGCAAGAACAGACTTTAGCCATAAAGACTTAAATGTGGGATTTTAATATGGAATTTCTGATGGCTGCAGGTACAGAGGGGCCTCCCAAAGGAAAAACACATTCCTCCTAAAACTAAATATGGCTTTCATAAACTCAACAAAGAGAGGCCAACCTCGGTTGTTTCTTAAATCTCCATGGCTTCAAGATAATGCTACTCAGTTCTAGAGAAAGAAGAGCTCAGGGGGAGGGGGAGAGACAGAATAAAAAATTTAAGAATGTACAAAGATTGATGAAGTCTTCTCTCTCTGGTAGCCTCCCTACAGAGCTTTTGTTCTCAAAATTCCCAGACTCTCTGAGTCTTAAAGGAGCAGAACCCAATCAAGCCTCTTCAGGTGAAGGGGGGAGTGGGGGGAGCTTGCCTGTTAACTCTGAACTAATCACCTCCTGTTTCCCTTGTATTACATTAAATCTCTATTTTCAGTAAGTAAATAAATAACTCCCCCCCCAAAAAAAAGCAGAGTAATTATCTGAAAAAGCTGATAGGTTCCACAAAGCTGATTACGACTTGTTTATATGAAAGGTTCAAAAAAAAAAAAGGCATTTCAACTGGTCAGGAATGTTTGAGCACTATTAAGATGTGACAGGATTCACTAGGGTAAACATGTCCTGCCTCAGGCTTCTTGGAGCCTCTAATCCCTTTAACAAGCAAGGTCCTAACTAAGAGAAAAAATAATACTAGATACCATTTTTGAACAAGCGTGTACCATGTGCCCTTTACATGCATTGTCTCATTTAATCCTCACAATAGTGCTACAAGGTTAGATATTATTAACCCCGGGGATGCAGAGCCCCTGGACTAACACTGGCGCCAAAGGACCTCCCAGGTTTCACAACATAAATCCTATACCTGTACCCTGGCCATCAATTTGCATTTTCTTCTCCCAGTACTGCTTTGACTGTGTGGTTTTCAAACATTTAAGAAGATTAAACCCTTATCAGTGAGAACATTGGCAAAAATGTTCTGCCATGCATTGGGCTTTCTTGTTGTTTTGTTCATGGTTTCTTTCGCTAAGAAAAAATAAACTTCCCTATAGCTTGTCCCCACTCTATCTTATGTCACACAGGCTTTGGAAATTAATGGGCCTAAGCTCTGCCTCATCCAATTTGTACGGTCTTGGGCAAATGACTTCCTCAAATGGACAATAATGGTACCTTCCAGTATTGTTGTGAAGACTGAGATACTAGCATAGTGCCTAGCACTTAGGAAATAATCCGAACGGTTACTTTTTAAAAACTTGAGCATTAAGTATAGATAAATCAATAGATAGATAGATAATCTGTAAAATTTTTGCCAAGTATTTCAGCATAGATGTATATGTGTGTGTGTGTGTTTTACCAAGCTGAGGAATATATATGGCTTTATAAAATTTTAACATTATATCTTTTCATATAATGAAATATCCATAATTGTTAATAGCCACATAATATTCCATTATGTGTGTACCAAATTGATTGAACAGATACAGCACTGATTAAACAGAAATAATTGTCTTATAACCAAAGCAGCTCAACCAAGAGGACTCTTTCAATGAGAATTCTAAGGAAAACAGTTTCTGATTCCCTTAAATTATACCTTGTCTTTGGCCACCATGCTTCTAGCTGCCTCTGCCAGGGGTTACTGGCTTTAGTGTTGGCTGTGGATGAAAGTAAAACTTTTGGACCATGGCCTAGGATGCCACCAGTTTGAAAAAAATATGTATCATTGTGTACATTCAACGATAGCTACCCAATAATGAAATGCATAGTCTCAATATTTTAATAAACCATGTTACCATGAGTTTTGTGACATCAGGGGAGCATTCTGAAGCAGAGGACTGGTTCTCATTAAGTTATCCAAGATGGCTTGGTTAAATATATTATTATATGCTCAGATAATAGAATATTGCCTAACCATTAAAATAAGGATAACATCTATGTAATCACATGGGAAATTATTGTTAGGTTGTTTAAAGAGCAGGGTATGAAATGGCATGTATATTCTATGCCTTGTATATATATTTTTTAATTAAAAAGTCTATTACCCAAGCTGCTTTTCAAAAAATGTTTAGTTATTGATTTGAGAGAGAGAGAGAGAGAGAGAGAGAGAGAGAGAGAGAAAGACTTGATGTTTCACATGACTTTTGTATGTGCCCTGACCGGGGAATCCAACCCACAACATTGGAGTATGCGGACAATGCTCTAATCAACTGAGCTACCCGGCCAGGGCAAGGCTGTTAAGAGTGGTTATCTCTGGCCCTAACTGGGTTGGCTCAGTGGATAGAGCATCGGCCTGCAGACTGAAGGGTCCCAGTTTTGATTCCAGTCAAGGGCACATGCCCGAGTTTCAGGCTGGATCCCCAGTAGAGGGTGAGCAGGAGGCAAGTGGTCAATGATTTTCTCTCATTGATGTTTCTATCTCTCTCCCTCTCCCTTCCTCCCTGAAATCAATAAAAATATTGTTTAAAGTGGTTATCTCTGGATCTTAGAATCATGAGTGAATTACTATCTTCTCTATCTAATCTGTATTTTTTAGATTTTCTAAAATTAATATTTTATAGCAATGAATTTTTAAAAAACAGCTAAAAATGTTCATTTGCCCACCTTCTAAACCCCTATTATGGTGTTACCATTCCTTATGTAGCCTGGCTTATTAAGACTTCACTGTATCGATAATAATAAATAACTCTGATGAAGCCAATAGAATACTGCAATTAAAGTAAAAGTTCTAAATTGGAAACTAAACTCTACCACTTTCTAGCATTATGCTGTTGACAAATTACTTAATCTCTCTGAGCCACAGTCCTCATTTCTAAAGTAGGAAATCATATTACCTACCTCACAAGATGGTTGTGAGTTTAAATGAAACCATGCAAGTACAAGCTCCTGTATTCCTATCTGTTGCACAGAAAGTCAGTTAAACCTAGTTCTAATATGTTTCTCAGCAAGATAGAACGAAGTGACTTTCATTTTAATTATTCAATTCCTACTCTGTGTTTATCTTTTCATTCAATGTGTTCAAACTGGAGCCTTAGGAAGAATACACAAATAGGAAAGATATCAATAAAAGTGGAAATATCTGACCTCTAGCTGGCTTAGTTCAGTGGATAGAGCATCTGCCTGCGGACTCAAGGGTCCTGGGTTGGATTCCAGTCAAGGGCACCAGGCTCAGTCCCTGGTAGGGGGAGTGTAGGAGGCAGCCGATCAATGATTCTTTCTCACCATTGATGTTTCTCTCTCTTTCTCTCTCTCTCTCCCTCCCTCCTTCACTCCCTCCTCCCTCTCCCTTCCTCTCTGAAACCAATAAAATATTTATATTTTTTAAAGTGGACATATCTGAGATAATGCAGGTAGACAAATACCCAAGTAGCACACAGTCCTTGTATCATGTGCTGAGTAAAGATGCCTAATCACAAGCTGAATCTAAATTAATAGAATTGATTGTCCCTACTTGCCCTGTAACCATGACTTAAACCTAGAAAGAAAATAACCTCATGTTTAAATCTCAAATTTAAATGGTCCATTGTTAATATAGCCACAGTTGCCAGGGCCAGACATCTGATTTATGCGTGGAGAGGTGTTTTTAAGTTTGATTAAGAGTCATAACAGAGGGTTAAAGGAAGCTCTTGTTGAGTTCAAATCAGAAGAAAAGGACTATACAGCCAATGTTGATTATGCTCTTGTTTGCCATATGATCTTAGGAGAACAGAACTGTCCTCTACTGTGCTAATGATCAACTAAAACTAAGGGTCTTTCATGTGCATTTTATTAATGCCATTGGTTTTTCCAAAAGCAATGCCATATTTATTCTAGAAAGGAAAAGGGAAGGTGTTTCCAAATAAAAGTTTAATAATGATAATAAGTCTCCAACCCTTCATCCTCCTTTTTCACCACCTTTCTCTCAAATACTCCTGATTTCTCCTTCTCTAACTGACAATTTCCAGCAAGTAAACTAAAAAATGTGGTGGTATTAAATGTGAATAAGCATCTGCTCCATCTCTTTGAGAAGAGCTACAGCACCCAACTCCAAATACAGGACACCAAAAAGCCCGCCCTCTGGCATATTTAAGCAAGGGGTTCTTTCAGCCCCCACACTCAAAAATAATCAAGAAAGGTGGAAAAGTGAGCTCTTCAATCAAAATTCTCACTTTTTAATGTCTGCAATATTATCTAACACTCAGAATCACATTGGGGTTAGAAATTGTGTTATGTGGTGTTTTTTTAAAAATTATATAAGTAAAAAATTATTAGGAGCCTCAAAACATCAGATAACATGAACGATTTTATTCTTTTATGACTCTACCTGAACAGGAGAGGAAAGAATAGGCTTCAGAAATCTCTTATTTTTCCAGCAGCTTTCTTGCAGAATAATATGCTTTCATAATGAAATGTAAGATTATAAATTACCAAATTGATTTTGCATCAGTGGTAAAAAGTCATAAGTGACTAAGAGTCCTAAGGTGACCTAGTATGTTATAGAAAATGTGAAACCATACTGTACTGACAGTTTAATTGGTTTAGCAAGAGTTCATATAACTTGGCTGAAATGCATCATTGGCATTTTTATCGTTACATCTTATTGCAGCTTTAAAAATAAAGTAGATGACAATCTTGTGAAATGTTTCCTTTACTGAATCAGGTTCCTGTCCCTGACTTTATTGCTATGCCTAGATTTCCAAAACAATGTTTACAAACAGCCTCAGCCTTTTAATATATTTTGAATACTGAAATTTATCTCCCAACTTGATCCTTTTGAGCCAGGAAATGGGAAAACACTAGTGTATAATCTGTGTGAGAAACACCAAAACAGATGGCATCAAGGAGTTAAATACCAGAGTGGATGGCACTTTGACATTTATTGCTGTCTGGTGTGAACTAGAATATATAATTTGACTCTTTTACCGCATTAGGAGAGCAATTTAAATGTGTTAAGACTTGAACTATCAAAAGATGCTGTCTCCTGTCTTCAGAAGTAATTACAAGACAAGACTATTAAAGCAGTCTTATAAATACGAGAGGAGCTGAGACTGTGAAGGGCGGCAGAAGTGGAAAGAACTACCTCCCCAGTGGTGGCAGATCATTTTCTGACAGAGCTGTCCCTGTGGCAGAACAGGGGGCCATCTTGCTGGCCAGGAAGCTCTTTTCCAGAGCCACTGGTGTCAAATGGGGTTCCTGAGTTCAGCTGTGACCGCAGGATATTCACTAATGTCCTTTATCTAATTCAGGATACCATGTTGCATTTATTTGGTCATTTAATTTTAACAAGGTAATTCAAACTTTTGCCTTGTCCAGGACTCATAATATGCCTATTCATTTAATCAGGTATTCTTTTAGCTTAAGTTATTTCTATTAGAAAAGTCATGAAAGAATAAAGAATATACTATTTTAGAACAAGTCAAAATAATGTTTTCCTAATTTTCACATAAATGTATTTATCTCAGAAATTTTCTCAAGGATCTTTATATTCTCTCTCTCCTATGGGTCCTTGAGCCTCTGTTAGCTGGATTCATGTTCCCCTGACAATCAAGCCCCTGGGGGCTAGGTGCTAGGACAGCACCAAGTAGTTACTCCACTCATCTCAGACAAGGACAAGAACAAGTACTAAACTGAATGGAATATAACTTTGATGTGGGAAGCTACGATCACTAAGCCCAGTCTTGCTAGAAACAACCTCTGGATAAAAACAATTTGCTAAACGAACATTTCTTTAGCATGTTTGCATACGATTTTTAGCATCATACATATGATTTCAGAGTGATGCAGAGAGGCTAAGTAACCTGACAAAAAATCACTTAGCTAATAAATGGCATGGCAGTGATTCAAACCCCAGTTCCTGTGTGCCTTTAAAGTCCATGGTCTTGAACAATTCTGTTATGTGCCTTTCTTGAGAGACAATAAATGATTAGGTTGAATCATTCCAATTCTAGCTCTTGAATCCTGACTATTCCAACCCTGAGTTGAACTCTGACCCAGCAATGGTTCTGATTTGATCTTTATGGCTATGTGTCTTTTTGCCCCTTTTACTAAGTCTTGGCCTTAGCTACCCCAATGAGTTATACGCTATAGCAATTCATTTGGCCCTTCTATAATTTGTTTTAGTCACATTCTGTTAAAATTTCCTGGATATGCCTGCCTCCCCTGGTTGGAGCCCATCCTGCCTCTCACCCAACAATGAAGGGGCTGTGGTGTCCTTTGCTGTCAACCAGTCTGGTTACTATCTGGCCATTAAGCAGTTCTAGATCTGCTCCTGGCCCTCTGCTGCCCTCTAGCAATCACCAGCTACTCTGCCCCATCTAGAATACAGGACTAGCTTCCCCTTTGGGCCTGGTACACTACCATTTGGCTTGGTAACCTTAAAGCCAGTCAAAGGGAGGTGGATGATGCAGCCCAGATCCCCTGGAAAATGTAGCACAAGGGAAATTACTTTCTTGTCTTCTTTTTAAAAAGAAGGCTATAGGGAAAGAAGGAAGAAAGCCTAGTCCTGCTCCTTTTCTTCACACAGACTCTCTCATGGGATGCTCTTCCCCAAATGGCACTGTGAAAGACCTAGGGCCGTGGTCGGCAAACTGCGGCTCACGAGCCACATGCGGCTCTTTGGCCCCTTGAGTGTGGCTCTTCCTAAGCCTTAGGAGTACCCTAATTAAGTTAATAACAATGTACCTACCTATATAGTTTAAGTTTAAAAAATTTGGCTCTCAAAAGAAATTTCAATAGTTGTACTGTTGATATTTGGCTCTGTTGACTAATGAGTTTGCCAACCACTGACCTAGGGTGTCCCAGCTTACAAAGGAGTTTCCCAGCTCTGAGCATGGAGAATGGAGGAGATAGCGAGTCCTTGGGCCTTAGGGAAATCAATATATCAGTGACTTGGCACAGGGGATACTTTCTAGTCACTACAAGAGTGACCCCAGGAACTACCAGCTGTGCACAGGTGGCAGAAGCCTTTGATGACTGGTTTCTTGTTCCCTAGAGTCATTTAACAGCAGGAGGGGGTGCAGGGTGGAGGAGCAGCTGTTTATGCTCATGACACTTCCCACTGCCTAAGACAGCTCTTTGATTGATCCCCTCTCAGAAGATCTAGCTTGTTCTCTGGGGACAGAAACAGCTTGGGGATTGATGGGTTGTGCAATTTCCTCTGGGTCAAACACTGGATTCTCAGGAGAAAAAAAGCAACTTTCTCCAGTTGCTGTCTATTGCTGGGGGTGAAGGAGAGAGACTAAAAAATTTCCATCACCTCTAAAGCTTCCCACCTTTTCTCTTGACCCTCTTAAAATTCATTAACATAAGCTCACATGGGTTTATTCTCTTGGTCCTCACTACAACACTGCAAGATAAATTCTTCTATCATCCAGTTTTAAGATAGGGAAACTGGAGCTTTAAGAACATAAGTCTCTGTCTGGCTGGTCTGGCTCAGTGGTTGAGCATCAACCTATGTACCAGGAGATCACAGTTTGATTCCCAGTCAGGGCACATGCCCGGGTTTTGGGATCGATCCCCAGTGAAGGGCGTGCAGGAGGCAGGCGATCAATTATTCCCTCTCATAATTGATGTTTCTATCTCTCCCTCCCTCTCCCTTCCTCTCTGAAATCACTAGCTTTTTTAAAAACAGAATATGTCTTTTGCCCAAGGTCACATACAGGCAGAGTCAAGATTTGAACTCAAGTAGTTTTAGAACTAAGAGAGCCATTAGAATTAAAAACAGACTTCAGAAAATAAGTCTTACACTTCCACCCAAGTACTCCTTGCCCCTCCACACACACATACACCATGCCAGTGATTATTTATCTTTTCCAGCAAAGAGAAATTTAATCTCCTTTTATGAAACAAAATCTGATGACCCATTTAGTCAGGGAGAGGAGACAGACTGAGAATAGACAAGCAAGTGAAAGTAAAAATCAAACTTGCTGAAAACAGGAAGTAGAGAAAACAGGCTCTGATCAGAGAGATGGAACACAGTAGATCTCAGGCATTACTTTCCCATTTGTGAGATGCTCTGAATCAAGAATTTTAGAAGGAACCATCTAAATCATATCCTCTATAGAACTCCATCCCACCGCAGCCCAAAATAGAGGGTAGGGATTGTCTGATACTGGGAGGACAGAAGAATGGAATAATTGCCTTTCCCCTCTATCCTTCCCTGAATTAGTCAAGACTGGGAATCTGAGAAAGGGAAACTGGCAGAATCCCTATGAGGAGGGCTGTACATCCCAGTAATCAGGTCAAAGGATGGGGAGGACCACCCTGAACAGCATTAAATAACTGGAACACAACAGCTGGTTGGGCCAAAGTTTCCCATCCCTAGGCTCAGCAGTAGCCCAAGCCCATTGTTTATTTGCCTTGCAAAAGCATATCACCCTCAAGTTGTACCTTCCAAAAATAATAATATTAGCTTCCATTTAAATATGAACAAGGAACAATCAAAATAAGCAGGTGACTCTAGGCCTTCCTTTACTGCCATAGGTAGAATCTCAGTGCTGCCTGACACTAGTAAATGTCAGGTTATGGGGGGGGGTGGGAAATAGCAGAGTCCTGAGATGCTCTGCTTGCTCACTCTCTGTCCTATCAATCACCCAGGAACATTGTTTTTAAAAGAAAGAAATCACCTTGAAGTTCTGATAAATCTAAATGTGCGGGTCACTGTCAGATACCAGTAGTTTTTACAGAATGTTTACATATGAAGACATTTTTAATGAAAATGTATTATAAACATTTAAGCATAATGCCAGCTGAAAAATATTCCAATATGTGTGCTAGGACAGGGCTGCAATTGAAATTCCAAGCACTTTTAGAAAATGATCAACATTTTTAAAGCTATTTCCTACCAATGACTTTATTGCACAATATATAGAACCCAACTGGCCACTTTAAATGACTCTAGAAGGCAATTGTATATCAAACTCCTCCATAATGGATTTTTAAAAATTGTTAAAGAAACTCATCAATCTTCAGTAATCATTTTAAAGTAAAAATGATTCAATCCTAACTATATGCTAGTGCAGACCCTGCTCTCACTCCAGTAGCCATGACCATGAATAACTCCAATTCATCCCCAATTCTGGAAGTGCCAAATTACCCCCAGAGATGCTACACAGGCAGCTGAAAAGATGGATGACCACAAGCAATTAGCCAATCAATTTGGCTTGAAATCGCCCCCAACACAACTGACATAAAGCCATACATGGAGTTTAAATGGCAGTCACCTGTTTGAAAGGAAACAAAAGGTCCCAGCTTCCCATACTACATTAATAACTTGCCATGGTGTCCAAAATTACCACCATTCTAACCACATGTTGGGATTTAGGCCCTACTCAAAAGGCAAATAGATTACTCACTGTCAAAATCATGCTAGACTATTAGCACACCCTGCCACATTAAGTAACTCTCACCTAGGAAAACTGAGGGCAGTGCTCTGAGGAAATGGGAAGGATGGGTGTCAGGCCAGCATGAGGAAAGGTGACAAAGAGGAGTGTTTGTGGCAAAGGTGTGGAGGTGGTGGTGAGGATGAGCAGAAACAAAGCCCCTCTGGTTCCCATATTCCTTAAAGGGGAAAAGAAGGTGGCTGCCACAAATAATAATCTCAGAAATCTAACATCAATCCCAAGCCAGGTTTAAGAACACATCATCTAGCAGAAGATTTGTGAGCATGGAAGAAACAATCACAAAAAGCTGGCATATTTTTATAACAAGTCATGCCTGACTAACCTCTTTTCCTTTTATAATGGAAATACTGAGCTGAAAACCAAAGGAATACAATGAACATACGACTTCTGGATTTCAAAAGGGCCTAGGACAAAGTTTACAGTCATGTTCAAGATAAACTGCTGTGCCCAAAGATGCTAGCTAATAGATTAATGTCAATCCAAAAGAAAGTCTCTTATGGGGAACCTGATCTCTCAGCTCAGCATTTTTATCAATGACTCGTATGATAGCATAAATGGTACCCTGACCAAATTTTAAAATTACATGAAGCTGGAAGGGTTAACCCATTTTGACATCCTAGAAATCTCAACACGCTAGAATTTTGGCTCAAATTTTAAAAGATGTCATATTAATATAAGACCAACACCCCAAACTTGAGATGAAGGCTGGCAGCAACAGTTTGAAAATTTTGCTTGACTTTAAGTTCAACACTCACTGACTCAATAGTGAGTATCTTAGGTTGGCTGCCTCAATAAAAGTGCAATATGAATACTATAGGAGGTGATAGCTGCCCTGTTCTCTGTATTGGGCAATACTGCACACTGCAATTTAGGGAGTTAATTACCAAGTAGAAATCTATCCACAAGAGAGCAGCCAGTATGGTGAAAGAGTTACAAGGAAATTGATTTTGGCCCAACAAACCTAAGAACTGGCAATTAAAGCTGACCAAGAATTTAGTGGGCTGCCTCATAAGGGAACTGATTCATCAGAAAAGTGATCACTCTCTCAGAATATATTGTACAAAGAAGCCACACCAAGCTATGACAGTTGTATTTGATGACCTCTAAAGCACGCTGTCAACTCTGAGATACTGTGACATTATGTAATCACTTTCCTAATTTATAGAACTGAAAAAGGACACAGAACTAAAGTCAAATCTCTGGGTAGTGTATTAACACATAAAAACAAATATTCTGAACGAAGTAGAGAAACTAGGGAAGTAGCAGACAATCCCAGTCCTTTCTTCCTTCAAACTCCTTAGCTGTAGGGGTCTTGTTTGCATGGAGAGCTTGGGAGTTTAAATAAACTTCACTTGGGTGGCTGAGATGTTTATAATGAGGACCAGGATGAAGGAAGTCAAATGGTGATATGTAAACAACATATATCCCTGCCTCCTGTGAAAACAGAATTTGATGTTTTTCTATAAAGAGAGTGATTTATATGGGTAGGAACATACACACACACACACACACACACACACACACCACCACCACCACCACCACCACCACCAACAACAACAACAACAACAACAACAACGAACTAACCCACTTTAAGAGGATTATTTGTGAAATATAATTGGAGTTCAATCTAAAGCAAAGCATTTCTTTTATGAGTCCCTAATTAAGACATAAAAATAACAGTGAGCATGTCCATAGACAGACTGACCTACTCTTTTTTTTAAGACTACTACCATGTTCATGTCTGAAAGTTCCCAGCAGTGCCTGGCATACAATAGTGCTCACCAAATAGTTGTTGACTGCCTGACAGAAACAAAAAAAATGAAGTTTTTAAGGTATCTAACCAAAAATGTCCTCAAAATTCAAGCCTGCAGTGTGACAGCAGGATTTAGGTCTTCTGCTCGAAGCAACTTAACAGGGCTGAGCCAAAAGCTTGTGTACCTTGGCTTCTGGCATGTTGAAAAAGGAGAACACTATATCCTAGGCAGACTGCTCAGGGTCAGTCCTCTGGAGCAATCAACTAGGTGCGTCCCCAACGAGCTATAGAAAATCAGGGCTCTTTCTGCACATTGGGAGGCAGCAGAAAGTGCAATACTGGCCTACTGCCTGGAAACCTTGCCCTAGTCCCAACATTTCAAATTCTAGAGGGTTCTGGTCTAGGGATAGTCTTTTAAGTACATGAAAATGTATAAATTAAGATATGCCCTTCAGCACTGCATATAAGAAAGGAAAAATTAAGGATACACCTAAATGGTTGCCGATAGCAGAGTGGCTGAATGAGGATATTATGCAGCAGCTTTTTTTAACGAATAAAGTCTTTACTTGTTTTGAAAGATGCCAAAGATATATGAAGTAAAAAGGTATGTTACCAAACAACATGTATGGCATGGCCCCATTTCTGTAGGGGGACAAAACTGTGTGAATGAGTGAATAGTAATTGTATGTATATGTATACAAATACATGGAGAAAAGTTTTAAATGCACACATCAAACTTTACAGTGTTTGCAGTTGGCAAAGTTACTAAGCGGGGGTGGGTATATCAATGGGGGAACTTTCACTTTTTTCCCTATATATACTTTTGGTATTGTTTCATTTTTTATTTTTAAAAAATCTTATTTATTTAATTTTTTCTAGTAAATTAGTTTATTTTTTAACCTTTATTGTTGAAAGTATTACATATGCCCCCCTTTTCCCCCATTGACCCCCTCTAGCCCGCCCCCAACCTCCACCCCAAGCCTTCACCACTCTATTGTCCATGTCCATAGGTCATGCATATATGCATACAAGTTCTTTGGTTGATTACCTCCCACACACCCACCCTCCCCTGCCTTCCCTCCAAGATTCCACACTCTGTTCCATGCTTCCATGTCTCTAGATTCATTCTGTTCTTCAGTTTATTTTGTTAATTAGATTTCACATATGAGTGAGATCATGTGATACTTGTCTTTCTCTAACTGACTTAATTCACTTAGCATGATACTCTCCAGGTCCCTACACATTGTCTCAAAAGGGTAAGAGATTCTTCTTTCTCACTGCTGCATAGTATTCCATGTTATAAATGTACCACAGCCCTTTTATCCACTCATCTACTGATGGGCACTTGGGCTGTTTCCAGATCTTAACTATTTTAATTTTTAATTAAATTTATTGGAGTGAGACTGATTAATAAAATTATATGTTTTAAGTGTACAATTCTCTGATACATCATCTGCTGATCATTGTATGCCCACCACCCAAAAGGCAATCTTCTGTCACTATATAGTTTACCCTAGTTACCCTTTATTATCCCCCCACCTTCTCTCTGGTAACCACCATATTGTTGTCTGTGTCTATGAGTTTTTGTTTGTTTTTCTTCTTTGTTCATTTGTTGTTTTCAGTTTTATATCTCACATATGAGTGAAATCATATGCTTAACTTTTTCTGTCTGACTTATTTCGCTTAGCACAATAGTCTCAAGGTCCATTCACTTTGTTGCAAATGGCAGTATTTCATCTTTTCTTATGGCTGAGTAGTATTCCATATGTACCACATCTCCTTTATTCAACCATCTATAGAAGCACACTTCAGTTGTTTCCATGTCTTGGCCACCGTGAATAACAATGCTATGAACATAGGTGTGCATGTATCTTTGCAAATAAATGATTTCAATGTATTGTTTCTTTTTTACCTTAAGTATGTCTAAATACTGCATACATTTTTCTAGCTCAGAAAATTACCTTTATAATTTGAAAAAAAAAATCGCTAAAGTCAAATAGCAAGAAATCCCTAGTCTCTTTCCCAGCCTTCTGGAAATCCACAGAGAGCCTTGGTAAAGGAGGCCAGCCAGGCCTGATTTGCTTCCCTGCTCTACCTACAGCAGTTCCATTCTCTATATTGTGGTGGGAGTAGGGCTTAAGGGGAGATTGGTTTCTCAGGGCAGTATATAGCCCTAAATGGAGGGACTATTTATGAATAAGCAATTTTCTCAGAAGGTCAAACCCCTGGGAGAAGCAACAACCTTTTCAAAGCCTTCTTATTAGAAACAGTAGCAGTGCCCACTAGTAAAATCACATAATGCACCTAACAAAATACTTGACATTGCCAAGGAAATATTTCCAATGGAGAAAATCTGGCTCTTGAGGCAAACAGGAACTTGGTAAAATGAAGGTACTGATTCCTATAAGCCTCCAGGCAATAAAGTCTTGATACGCATGCCCTTTTCCATCAACTCTTCCCAAACGACATGCACTCATACAGATTGTTTAGTAAAAGAAAACCAGGCACCATCGAATAACTAGATTCAATCAACAAAGCAACCCAGTAAATTACTAACCAAAGAGTTATTCACCAATTTGGTTAGTCGTCAATTTCTATGCTATAAAAAGGACACTTCATGAAAGATAGGTAAATGTGAAACAGCGTGCCATGGACCCCAATCTTCCTCACCAGAATGAGAATGGGAGCCAACTCAAAGAAATGGGAAAAGAACTGGATTGAGGGTTAGGCCAGTTTTCCAACTGCCATTTGCCAGCATGAAACAAGGTCAGTGGTTTGCAACAGGAGGTGAATTGCCCTCCAGGGGACATTTGACAATATCTGGCAAATTATCACAACTGTGGTGGGTGAGGGTAGAGGCCAGAGATGCTGCTAAACATTCTATAATAAACAGGGCAGTCTCCCCACAACAATGATTATCCAGCTCCAGATGTCAATAGTGCTGAGGTCGAAAAACTTCACATTACTCTATCCTCAGTTTTATTACCTGAAAAATAGGAACCATGTGACTCATAGAAATAAAAGTGTTTTTTTAAGTATTTAGGTTTATCTAAATGTAGGATTAGCTTAGTCCAGGGTCATTTTAATACTTCAAGTCTATCAAAATGCCCAAAAACTGTTCATTTTCAGCTTCATATATTAATTTGGACTTTTAAAAACCCAAATTGGTTTTAAGCAGTAATTTAGGAAAGAGCCATAGAAAGCTTCCTGGTGAAGGTAGTATATGAGGCAAAAGACAATATAGAACAGAGGCTGAGAAACCAGGCTCTTGAGTATGTCTGGGATTCAAATTACCATCTGTCATGTAATAGCTATGTGATCATAGGCAAATTACTGAACATCTTTAAAACACAGTATTAATAACACCTACTTTATATGGTTGTTGTGAGAACTCAATGAGTTATGCATATGAAGAGCTTATAACAGTACCTGGTTGATAGCAGACACTTATTATATATAGGCTAGTATTATATTTTTATTGAAGCACATCAGAGATACACAGAGGAGGGTAACCTAATCCATTGGAGGGGTGGTCAGGAGAGGTGTCCTGGAAGAAGTGGTTAACTGAGTTACATCTTAAAAACTGATAGATAGTAAAAGATATAAAAGTGGAGGCAGTAAGACTAGTTAGGAACTGGTTAAAAAGTTCTGGCTAGAGCTGAGTGATGAAACCAGGGCAGTGGTCATAGGATGGAATCTTTGTGGGAGAAAAAAAATCAGGAAAGATTGGGTATATGGTAGTACTTAAACAAGTAAATTACCCTCTCTGAGCTTCAATTTTCCTTATCCATAAATTGAAGGTAAAACCACCTACCTAACAGGATTACTGTAAGGAAGAAATCAATTTTATTTTAAAACCCATAGAAAGTGGCACAT
Organism: Myotis daubentonii; assembly: GCF_963259705.1. Taxonomy (NCBI): domain Eukaryota; kingdom Metazoa; phylum Chordata; class Mammalia; order Chiroptera; family Vespertilionidae; genus Myotis; species Myotis daubentonii. The sequence continues at coordinate 27,650,707 of NC_081861.1, read as the reverse complement.
AGTAGACAATAAATAAAAATCTCACTATTATTATAATTAACAATAATTACAATAGCCCTGGAAAGGGTCCCCAGGTGCCAGTTAACCCAAGAGGCTCAGCATCAGGAAGAGATTTGCCCAATGTTATACTCTCTGCTTAATGGCAGAGCCATGAATAAAAACTCAATCTTTTGCCTCCTACTCTGTGGTTGGTTTCCGCCCCCCTCCCATTAAATTGTTCTAAGTGATTGGTTGAAGGATACTCTCCTCCAAAACAATTAACATGAGGTCACCCATATTGTCAGCAGTTTCTTCCTCCCAGTGCCAACAATGAATAGGATTCTAAAACAGGCTAGAAGATCATATTTTCTTCTACACGCTGTAAAAATTGCCCATACTTCTGCCTAGCTGGTGTGGCTCAGTGGATGAGTGTTGACCTATGAACCAGGAGGTCACGGTCAGGGCACATACCCGAGTTGTATGCAGGAGCCCACTGACCAATGATTCCCTCTCATCATTGATATTTCTATCTCTCTCTCTCTCCCTCCCCCTTCCTCTCTGAAATCAATAAAAATATATTTTTTAAAAATTGCCCATGCTTATTAATCTGATAGTTTTACTCCCACCTCCCTTTATTGAAATACTGTAGAAAGTTCATTGTACATAACTGGATCAACCATGCTATTTCTACAGATGTTGGGATTTTAACTGTATCACTTCCCCAGACACCTAAATGGTATACAGTAGCTTCATTATGATCAGAACAAACACAGCTAGGCTCCTAAATGGTGCAACTCTTCTAATTCCTCTACTGAGATATAACTTTGCTATTGCTATTTGATGTCTTTAAGAATATTTATTGCACTCAATTACAAACATACTAATTACAAACATTCTGATCCTGCAGACCAAAACCCAGCCCCTCTTAAAAGCAACATAGGTGAGGATATAATAACATTTGAGAAAGGATATGGAAGGCAACATCCAAAATAATAGTTCTTTCCTCAAGCCAAGTAGGCATCTAAGTGGTAGAAGAATATGTCAACAATCAGTACTGAAATTGATATTATTAAATCTGGGAATCCTGATTTCAATGCTATTCAAATAACTGAAACTACTTATTTGAGTCCATTAAATAATCATAAATTTGAATCTATTTGTTCAGACTAGGATTCTTCATAGAATCAGATTAGAGCTGAATAGAATTTTAGAGATTAGCTAGCCATTTGTTTTTTAACTATTGGGGGGCATAGACCCCTTTGTGAATCTAATTTAAGCTATGTGCTTTCTCTTCAGAAAAAAAAGGCACATATACAAAGCATTTCAATTTCAGGAGTTATGAGGACCCACTGCAACACATCCATGGACCTCAGTTAAGGACCAATGTGCTGCTAGTCTACGCATCTCTTTGGACAGACAAACTGCACTTCAAAAAGGTTAATTTGCCCAAACTACATTAGGATGATAGTCCTAGAGTTTAAAATGTGAATTACACATAATAACCCTAATTTGTAATAGTCCCTTACATAAGTGTGTTTATAGTGCCGTTTAGTTTAATGTGTAATTTTATATGTACATCTTTATACTCTCAAAATATAAACTGTATATGTAGTAGCTCCATTTTATAGATGAGAAACCCAAGGCTTAGAGAAATTAAATAAAGTTCCACCAATATCTGCTAAAATATATTATGTGTACCTACCTACCAACACTGAACTGGGGGTTGGTAATACAAAAATGAACTCAAAGTGGACCCTTTAGGAGCTTTCAATTCAGTGAAGGGGACAAACATCCCCCCATGCTCCTTCCCCCATCCAAAGCACATCATTTCTAGTGTAGTAGGTGCTAAGATGGAGAAAGAGAACAATTGGAGGGATGTGAGATAGGGTGGGATGACAGGAAGACCTAACCTAACCTGCTGATTGGGGAAAGGACCCACAGGTCGGTTTGGTTCGTCACAGGTTCCAGAGCTAAAAAATAACCAAGCTGGAACCGGAACCTATGCATTCTGATTCCAAAGCTGGTGCTTTTTTATGAGCTGAGTTTCCCAATGGCTTTGCAACTAGAAGGGGCTTAAAGTCCTTTCTGGAAGCATAGCTTCAATCACACCAGGAATAAAACCATCTAGCTCTTTAATTTTCAATAAAACTCTCTGTTAGTACATGGTCAATACATGCAAATTTGTTTTAGCACATGAAAATTAATTAGCCATGACAGCTTAAACATGAGATAATTCAGTATGTAAACCTGAAACAGTTCCTTCCTACTAGTGACCACGTTACTATGCTCAAATGTTCTCTTCACACGTATCAATTTTCTAATCTTGCTTCCTTTGAGTTTTGCCTTGGCTCTAGGTATTTATCTTTTCTTTCCTGCTAGGCTGGTAAGCAGGCTCTCTGAATGGCTGGGTAGAAAAAAAGAAAACAAAAGTGATTCTCAGAGAGACCACACAACTTTTTGTAAGTACAAAGACACATTTTAACTACAGTCTCCCCGTCTGTATTAAAGATGTCTGGAAAAAGAACAACAAGTGTATGAGGGGGGTTGGTAATAGCTACCTGGGCTGACACAGAGAGGATTATTCAGGACAGCTATATTTTAAATGTTTTTCTTGTCTTCTCCACTCCCTGACCTCCCACTGCCAGCCGCGTACTCCCCCACCCACCTATTCCACCCCCAAAGAAAGTCCTGAGCATTTTTGAAGATGAATTACTTCCCTTTCCAGGGTCTCTGGAGCTAAATTTTTAGTACTGTATTTAATATAATTTGCAGTGCTCATGTTTTATTTGAAGATTGTTCATTATTCAGTTGAATAAGTTTGTTAAACCATTTAATTTTTTAATGACCTCTGAAGGACAAAATTTTCTGTGGCAATACATAAGGTATAATGTAAGGCATAGAAGAATTCTGATTTATAAAACTGATTCCCATTTAATTTTTCAGGATTGTATCTGTTATATCAAGCCAGGCCCGCCTACTGAGGACCTAAATAACAGCACTAAACTAAATGGTACTAATAAAACTTTTCATTTTAATGACAACTAAAGCATTATCTTAGTTGGGTCTCATTACAATGTGAGATTTAAGCAAGATAAGGATTATCCCCATTTTACAGATGAAGAACACGAGGCTCAGGTAGGTTAAGTGGTTAATTCAAGGTCATGTAGTTTCCACATGACAGAAATGGGACAAGAAATCAGATAAAAGTTTTTCACACATGCTTAAACCCCTAGGATAAAAAATATCACAGCTCTCTCACCTTGACTTAAAAGTGCTAACAATGGCTTCTGAAAAATGAAAAGCCTTGGAGGAAGACAGAATAAAAATCTGAGAGACAATCACTGATATTTTTTCTTCTAGACTTCAAGCCGAATCAAGTTCTTCAAAGAAAACCCAGTAAAGCCCAGACATTTTCATCCTAACAAAATAAATATTTCAGTCAGGCTTTAGAGGACTCTTGCATTATGATTGGCTGTTAGATATATTTGTGACTTAGCCACTAAACTGATTAATGCTAACTTCATTGACACAGTTATGTCAACAGAGCCTTTGACACTGACAGTTATGAATGAAAAGTGTAAATAATGGTAAATAACCTAGAGCTTCCACATTTATTCCTAATGAAAGATTTAGCACTTTCAAACGTCAAATGCCTGATAGGCTAAAAATTACAGCTTTGGTCTATCTGGCGCCAACAAAACGAGATTCATCACCCCTCCTGTCTTTAGAAAGATATCCAAAGAGTCTCGGGTTCTTCCAAGCAGACAGGCAAGTTTGATTTAAAAAAAAAAACAGCTCAGACTCTTTGAGCTGAAAATGGCTGTAAAAATTATCTGGCCTAACCCCACATTTTATATGAGAAAACTAAAGCCCAGAAAAATGACATTAATTGCCTAAGGTCATCCAGTGAGTCATGATGGAGTCAGAGATACAAGCCATATCTTCTTACTCCCAGTCCAATGCTCTTGTCACTAAACCACACAACAGGAAAAAATCTCCACCCAGCATACACATACACAGGCATGTTCTCTCTCTCTCTCTCTCTCTCTCTCTCTCTCTCTCTCTCTCTCTCTCTCTCTTTCTCTCTCTCTCCTGAATTTTAACAGACCTATAAAGATAATTGAAGCCATATTCTCTGTGCTGAATTTCTATTGGTCTCAACAGAATAAGATCTGATGAGGACTCTCAGATATAAAATTACATGCAATTTCTCAAGTTCAAGTCCATCTCGTGATTACAAATGAATCCTATTTTAAGACATGCCTGAAAATAACTTAAGAAAACATGCACATATACTGTTTTATCACTAGCACTGCTTTTAACATGTGCAGTATGATTCTATTTTTGGAAGAATATATCTACATATGTGTGTTTGGATATATTCAGGGGGGAAAATCAGAAAGCCTATGTTGACCATAATTATCTCTGGATGCTAAGATTGTGGGTGATGCTCATATGCTATTTTATATTTACCAGTATTTATTAAGTTCTCTTCAAAAACTAACACCTATTATTTATGTAGTAAAGTGTTAGCAGAATAGCAGAAAAATAATAATATTAGAAATATTATAATAAGATATTCAGACATATAAACTCTTGGTATTTTTCAGAATCCAATAAAATGTCATGACATGAATTCATGGTCAACTAAGCTTATAAAATCTTCAATTAGAATCCCCCTCCTTAGAGACAGAAAAGATTTTGAACCTGATAGTCATCCCTTTTCTTGTGTATATTTGGTCTATAGAATAGGTAGGCCAATTTATTGTTACTGTCCCCAGAAGGCCTCTCATTGAAATTCAAGAGTGGTTAGCTCAACAATTAGGATGCTTTTCTGGAATATCTATACCAATCTTAATTGATGACGGAAAAAGTTAAGTTAGTGAAGTGTGATTTACAACTACCTTTACAAGAATAAAAAACACCAGATAACATTTATTGAGCATTTCCTGTATACTAGGCACCCTTCTATGTTAAGTTTTACAGGAATCATGTCATTGAATTCTCACAACAACTGTGACAGTTAGGTCCTATTATTTATTGCCTGTGTTTTAGAGATGAGGATATTGAGGTTTAGAGAGCTTATGTGGACTTCCGTAGATAACAAGATTCAAGATCAAGTCAATTTAATCCAGAATCTATTCTCTTTAACTCTACACTGCCTTTTATTATTTTTCCATACCTAGAGTAACTAAAACTCACTGCTAATAAAGTATTTCCAAGTAAAGTTTCTATCAGGTTTGCTTTAATAAGCAAAGCTTTTTGTAATTAGCAGCCCCAATTAATGAGTTTTCTTGAGTCTTTCAAGCAAGTTAAACATGACTTCCTGCAAATCTTATATAAACTATTAATTTGTTTAGCATATACTTTCTTCATAAATGGGATGAAAGTAAACTTCAGTACAAGTCAAATCATAACAATATTCAAATTAACAGAGCCAGAGTTAGTAAGATTTCACTCTAGATCATTAATTTTTATAAAATATTTACTTCCTGCTTTGAGTTCACTTCTTCCATTTAAGCATTTATTGCCTGTATATTTAATGTATAAACAGATGTTTGCACTATTACAGTTTTCACATAAAGGGCTTCTGACTGCCTTCAAAATAAGAAGAAAAAGCCCAAATATGGTCCTGCTTAATTGTTAGACATTTCTAACACAGCATTTAAAGAAGAGGACTTTAATAATTTGTTTAAAAAAAAAAACCTAGTCTGATGCCAATTAAACATACAATAGAAGAAAATTCTCAAGTTAGCATATGTAATAAACACTTTAATCAATGTTCTTAAGCAGTCATTTCGGTTTCTTATGCAAATTTTTATGTTCCAAAATTTTGGTGCCTGAATTAGTACCATTCCACCCCACTCCCCAAAACAAATTTAGATTGCTTTTGTCTAGCACCTCTCTCCCAAAGATGTCATACAGCTAAAGTTCCAGATAGTTACTGGCTCCCTATTTTGACTAATTCAGCTCACCATCTCACACAAGAGAGAAAATAACAAAAGTGCTACAAACTTTCAACTTTAAAATGCTTGAAAATATAATCATTGCACATAAAGCACACTGAAATCCCTTGAGGAAAACTATACCTCAAAAATACTGAATATTACTATTAATATCTTCACACGTCTAGTATAGTATAAGTATAATTAAAGAACTTAGAGTTTAAGGAGTCTATTTCAGTGTTTACTCTAAGGAGATTTCATGAGCAAGGAAATGATAGACCCACATATTCCTCTAACACTGAAGTGCCCACATTTTAATTATGCCAAGAAAGAGAGGCCCTGTGTGGCATGGCTAACTACTTATGGGAGTAATTTTGCCATACAACTATAGTAAATTTATTTCAGTTCCAGATATCACTTTCCCCATTAACTCAGAAGAGCAAAGGAACAAAACCACTTTCCTTTCATCCCTGTCAAACTCACCAAGTTTCTCTGGAAGCAAATACTATTTAAATCATTTTCATACTTCTATAATGCCTGTAAGACAAGTCCAGGGTCTAATTATGTCACTTAAATTTGTTGAAGATGTTTGGGTTTTTCTTTTTTAAATTTTAATAATGAAAGTGCCCAAGGGTTTAAAGCCCTAATAATCTAATAAACTTTGCTAGGTGAACATTGTAACAGATACGCCTGGATGGGATTTTGTAAATACCAGACAATTTCCCCTGATCTTTATCAGGGAAAGAAGTCTAAATCTTTGGCAGGAAGAAATTAAATGTAGTGCAAAATAATAACATCTGGCCAGATTGTGTTTGTCAGAGTAGCAGCCCCTTTAGATGTCAGGCTGAAAAGTACTAAAATGAACTCTGAAGGGTGTGTGTGCGATTCTTTATGAGGCAATAGAAAAGTCTGCCATACTGCCACAGAATACTCAGGATACAATTAACTCATGCTAGTATGTCCCTACAGAGAATTGTTTCACGTCAACGGAATTTGACGCCTTCTGCCAAATAAAATTTTGGGGGCCATTCTTGGGGTAGTTTCTTTATTTCTCCATTACCATACGGATTCCTAACAGCACTTTCTATTTTTTTTAAACTCTCTGTGATCATTTTTGTGAGTTGTTAAAGCTTATGTTTATCTTCTAACTATAAGAAGGACAGTGTGGCTCAATGAAAAGAATAATGCCTTTGAAGTTAGAAACTTAATGCTGCCACTTACTGGTTATGTGGCCTTGGGCTATATGGCTTCTAATTCCAGTTTCCTTATCTGTGAAATGAGGATAATAATAGCCAGCAATATCACTACCATTATGAAGCTTAATCAAACTTAGCACGTTTATTTTCAATAAACTTAGTCAAGTTTGCTTCTCCTTTATGAGTGACTCAGATGAGTTCAGATGTCTAACCTGATCAACTTTACAGTAGCAAAGGCTTAAATGAGCACACACTATCTTCCCCTCCCATCAAAACAAAAACCCCTCAAGGATATATATGAAATAATGTGCATCATTTATTTATTTTTTAAATTTCTTTATTGTTGAAAGTATTACCGATATCCCCTTTTTTCCCCCATCCACCATGCACCCACCCCTCCCAGCCTTCACCACACTATTGTCCATGTCCATTGGACTATGCATTTATGCATATAAGTTACCCGGCCACCCTCAACTTCCCTCTTAAATGCATCAGTCTCTTCCATCCTTCTATGTCTCTAGAACTATTTTGTTTATCAGTATATTTTGTGCATTAGATTCCACATATGAGTGAGATCATGTGATATTTATCTTTCTCTAACTGGCTTATTTTGCTTAGCATAATACTCTCTAGATACCTACATGCTGTCTCAAATGGTAAGAGATCCTTCTTTTTTTTACAACTGAGTAGTATTCTATTGTGTAAATGTACCACGGCTTTTCTTTCCACTCATCCACTGATGGGCACTTGAGCTGTTTCCAGACCTTACTATTATGAATTGTGACACTATGAACATAGGGGTGCATCTATTCTTTCTGATTGGTGTTTTGGGTTTCTTAGAACATATTCCTAGAAGTGGGATCACTGGGTCAAACGGGAGTTCCATTTTTAAATTTTTGAGAAAACTCCATGCTGTTTTTGACAATGGTCACACCAGTCTGCATTCCCACCAGCAGTGGACTAGGGTTCCCTTTTCTCCGCATCCTCGCCAGCACTTGTCATTTGTTGTAAGCCTCTTCTTCCACTATAAGCCATCTTAACCATCTGGCAGAACTTGCCAGAAAGAACATACTTTGTTTGTCCACTAATGATTACTTTGATGCATGAGATACTTTAATTGCTTTTCCTGCCTCTCTGATTTTTATCTGGCATTTAGAGAGGGAAAATTATGGTCATCTCACAATAAAAAAAAGTTTTTTCAATTAAAACATAATAAAAAAATCTCTTTCCAGAATGGGTACCACAAAACAATGCTAAACCACCAATTTATCTGATAAGTCAGTGTATCTGTTTCAAATGTCAATTGCTAGAAAGAGTACTGTTTCTCACATCCCCAAGGAATGAAAGTGTGGGCAGAAGGCCTTTGGGTTTTCCCCCATTTACTACTCTGTTGGACAGGAACAGGCACTTTGGCATCACTGAATGGGTTTCGTTAGCTGCCCCTTCAATGACTGGGGCATGTGGAAGTAAACACACATGCTACATCAAAGAATAGTTTCAGAGCCCATTTTCCCAGTTGAGAAGGTGGGAAGGATGCCCAGAATCCATGCTCCAGGCAATAAGACTGGTGGCAGGCAACATTTCACTACTCTTCAAGCATCTTTCCAGCTACAAGAGCACAAACTCCAATATACTTCTAGATCAAGATTACTGCCTAGTAAATAGCCAGATAGGTCTGAAATCAAGTAATGCTGATACTAGCACAGTAAAAATGAACTCATTTGGACTAATGGTCAGTGTCAGGGTAAATATCAACAATAATCCTTTAAACTTTTCAAAGCATTTTAATATACATTACCTCTTTTGATCCTCAAAAACTCGAGCGGGTTGGCAGGTCAGGTATTATCTTGCACATAAGGAAACAAACTCAGACACTTCAAATTACTTACCATTTTTTACACAGCCAGTGTCAGAGCAGAAGTCAGAACCTATATTTGGTTCATGCTAAGGGCATCAATTAGTAAAGAATTAAAGAACATATTGGAAGCTAAAGGAAAATATTTTATACACTTGACTAAAGCTGCTTTAAAACCCCCATGAAAATGAAAAAATAGAATTAACAAAGTAGTAAAAGCAATTTATAACATATAAAATGAGTTAGCATCCTGAATACATAAAGAGCTCTTACAATCAATAAGGGCCTCTCAATAAGAAACAAAGAATAGCTAAAATTTTTAAATGATGAAGAAATAGTAATGAGAAAAAATACAAACTAAAAAAACAGAAATAACCAACAGATCTCCTTAGTAACCAAGGAATAGTATTTTTTCACCCAAATTGGGGTTACTGTAAAATGGAAAATGGTCAGGAAAATGAACACTCATATATTGCTAGTGTGATTGAAAATAGATAAACTTTATGGAATTCAAATAGGCAGTAAGTATGAGAAACCTTAAAAACTGTATAGCCTTTGACCCAGCAATTTCAGTTGCAGGAATTTATCCTGAGGGAATAATTAAGAGTATGCATAAATATTTAGATACATGATTAATTTATTTATTTCATTGCAGTTTACTGAACATAACCTAAATTTCTAACAGTAGAGAGGGTTGAATTAATAACACTTGAGACAACCACATTACTAAATACTAGGTGGCCTCCAAGTACTATTTTCTATTGTATTATTGAAAGGTATTATTGATATGGAAAACTGTTATAATATATTACATGAAAAGGCAGTATAACTAAGTTTTGAAGAAATATACTCAAACGCCTATACATGTATAATAATGAACAAAAGTATACAAGGTAATACATCACAATGTTAATAGTAATTAGCCTCTGGGAGATAAAATGTGGGTCATTTTATTTTCCACTTCTTATTTTTTATTTATTTTATTTTCTCTAATAAGCATATAGTACTAATTTGTATAGTAAAAACTTATTTTTTTAAAAAAAAAGAATATACTGAAACAAAGTGTGTTTTATCACTTTCAAGTCTTCACAGTAAGTAATAATCCTACACAATAAAAACATAATATGCAAATCAACTGAACAATGGAATGACCATCAAAACGACTGGTCACTATGATGAGCAATGACCACCAGGGGGCAGATGCTCAATGCAGGATCTGCCACCTGGTGGTCAGTGCACTCCCACAGGGGGAGCGCTGCTCAGCCAGACGCTGGGCTCACAGCTGGTGAACGCAGTGGCGGTGGCAGGAGCCTCTGTGGTAGCACTAAGAAGCAGTGAGCCGAGCAGCAAGCAGGTGGGCAGTAAGGAGCAAGGGGTACTGGGCTGCGAAAGGGCACAGGCCAGGCTGAGGGACCCCCACCCCCACTGCACAAATTTCGTGCACTGGGCCTCTAGTAAGAGTATATTTAGAGAAGCTCACAAATGTCACCATACTCAGAATTCTTGACCACAAACTTTAAATCCATAGCACTAAACTTTGTTCACAGTGCTCTGTCAAGAGCCTAGATAAATATGGAAGAAAAGACAATCAGCAAGCGAGGTAGTGCTGAGGCCAGAAAAAGAGACAGAAGCTTGGGGAAACATAAAACATTCCATATCAGTGGGCAAGCATCAACTCACTAGCTAGACTTTTAGGATCTTACAGCTTGAGTAGATTTTAAAATCTAGAAACAAGTGCTGTAGGCAACAACTTATATCTTTGCTTTTCCATCTGGTGATAGTTGTAGGTTTTGGAAGACAGTAAAAAAATTAGTAATCTGTTCCTTTTTTAAAAAAAATTTAAATTCTTTATTGTTTAAAGTACTACATGAATCTCCTTTTACCCCATTGACTTCTCTGCGGACGCTCCCACACCCCAACACATGCCCTCAACCCCCTACTGTCTGTGTCCAAAGAATATACTCATATGCATGCATACAAGTCCTTTGGTTGATCTCTTACCCCTTCACCCCCTGCCTTTCCCCATAAGTAGGACAGTTTGTTGGATGCTTCTGTCTCTGATTCTATTTTGGTTCATCAGTTTATGTTGTTCATTATATTCCACAAATGAGTGAGATCATGGGATATTTATCTTAATCTGACTGGCTTATTTCACTTAGCATAATGCTCAACAATTCCATCCATGGTAAGAATTCCTTCTTTTTTACAGCAGCATAGTAATCCATTGTGTAGCTGTACCACAGTTTTCTAATCCACTCATCTGCTGAAGGGCACATAGGCTGTTTCCAGATCTTAGCTATTGTAAATTGTGCTGCTATGAACATAGGGGTGCATATATCCTTTCTGATTGGTGTTTCTGGTGTCTTGGTATATAGTCCTATACGTGGGATCACTGGGTCAAACAGGAGTTCCATTATTAATTTTTTGAGGAAACTCCATACTGTTCTCCACAGTGGCTGCACCAGCCTGCATTCCCACCAGCAGTGCACGAGGATTCCTTTTTCTCCACATCCTCTCCAGCACTTGTCGTTCGTTGATTTGTTGATGATAGCCATTCTAACAGGTGTTGAGATGGTATCTCATTGTCATTTTGCTTTGCATCTCTCAGATGACTAGTGACTTTGAGCATGTTTTCATATGTCTCTTGGCCTTCTGTATCTCCTCTTTTGAAAAGTCTCTATTTAGGTTCTTTGCCCATTTTTTATTGGATTGTTTATCTTCCTTTTATTAAGTTGTATGAGTTCCCTGTAAATTTTGGAGATTAAACCCTTATCAGAGATAACATTGGCAAATATGTTATCTCCTGTAGTGGGCTTTCTTGTTGTTTTGTTGATGGTTTCTTTTGCTGTACAGAAGCTTTTTATTCTGATGTAGTCCCATTTGTTTATTTTCTCCTTAGTTTTCATTGTTCTAGGAGCTGTATCGGTAAAGATATTGCTATGACAAATGTCTGATATTTTGCTGCCTATGAATTCTTCTAAGATTTTTATGGTTTCCCATCTAATATTTAAGTCCTTTATCCATTTTGAGTTTATTTTTGTGTCTGGTGTATATTTGTGGTCTAGTTTCATTTTTTTGCAGATATTTGTCCAATTTTCCCAATACCATTTACTGAAGAGACTCTCTTGACTCCATTGTATGCTCTTGTCTCCTTTGTCAAATATTAATTGAGCATAATGGCTTGGGTTGATTTCTGGGTTCTCTGTTCGGTTCCATTGGTCTATATGTCTATTCTTGTGCCAGTACCAAGCCGTTTTGAGGACAGTGGCTTTGTAATATAGCTTGGTATCTGGTATTGTGATCCTTCGAACTTTGTTCTTCTTTCTCAGGATTCCAGCGGCTAGTGTCTTGTTCCTGTTCTTAATGGAAATGGTTTTAGTTTTTGCCCATTGAGTATGATGTTGGTTGTAGGTTTGTCATATAAGGCTTTTATTATGTTGAGGTATGATTCTTCTATTCCCATTTTGCTGAGAGTTTCTATCAGGAAAGGGTGTTGGATTTTGTCAAATGCTTTTCCTGCATCAATTGATATGATTATGTGATTTTTACCTCTCAATTTGTTTATGTGAAGTATCACACTTATTAATTTGTGGCTATTTTATCATCCTTGCATCTCTGGAATAAATCCCACTTGGTTATGGTTTATGATCTTTCTAAGGTAATGCTGGATCCGATTTACTAGAATTTTTTTGAGGATTTTAGCATCTATGTTCATCAGGGATATTGGCCTGTAATTCTCTTTATTTGTAGTGTCTTTATCTGGTTTTGGGATTAGGGTAATGCTGGCTTCATAGAAAGAGCTTGGAAGTGTGCTTTCCTCTTGAATTTTTTTGAATAGTCTGAGGAGGATACGTTTTAGTTCTTCTTTGAATGGTTGGTAAAACTCTCCTGTGAAGCCATCTAGTCCAGGGCTTTTGTTTGCTGGGTTTTTGATTACTGTTTCAATTTCATCAGTAGTTATCAACGTATTCAGCTTTTTTGATTCTTCTTGATTGAGTTTTGGAAACTTGTATTTTTCTAGAAATATGTCCATTTCTTCTAGGTTATCCAGTTTGTTGGAGTAGAGTTGTTTGTAGTAAATTTTTGCAATCCTTTGTATTTCTTCTGTGGGGTCAGTTGTTATTTCACTTATTTCATATCTGATTTGTTTATTTGGGTCGTATCTTTCTGTTTCTTGTTAAGCCTGGCTAGAGGTTCATCAATCTTGTTTATCCTTTCAAAGAACTAGCTCTTGGTTTTATTGATCTTTTGTATGGATTTTCTGGTCTCTATGTTGTTTACTTCCACTCCGATCTTTATTATTTCCTTCCTTCTGCTTACTCTAGGCTTTTCTTGTTGCTTTCCTTTTAATTCGTTAAGTTGCAGGGTTAGATAACTTCTTTTTTCTTTTCTTTTTTTCTTTTTTTTTTTTTTTGAGGCAGGCCTGTAGAATTATGAACTTCCATCTCAGGACTGCTTTCACTGTGTCCCATAGATTTTGAATTGTTGTGTTTTCATTGTCATTTGTTTCCAGGATGCTTTTTATTTCTTCTTTGATCTCTTTGGTAACACAATCATTGTTAAATAGCATGATATTTAGTCTCTGAGTATTTGATTTTTTCATTGTAGTTGATTTCTAATTTTATGCCATTGTGATCTGAGATGTTTAATATGATTTATATCTTCTTGAATTTGAAGAGACTTTGTGTCCTAATATGTAGTCTATCTTTGAAAATGTCCCATGTGCACTTGAGAAAAATGTATATTCTGTAGCTTTGGGGTGAAATCTTTTGAAGGTGTCAATTAAACCTCTGTGATCTAGTGAGTCATTTAGGATTGCTGTTTCTTTGCTGATTTTTTGTTTAGAGGATTCATCCAGTGATGTCAGTGGGGTATTAAAGTCCCCTACTATGACTGTATTGCTATCTATCTCTCCCTTAATATTTTCCAGAAGTTTTTTTTATGTATTTTGGTGCTCCTGCATTGGGTGCATATATGTTTATCAGAGTTATAGCCTCTTGTTGAATTGCTCCCTTTAGTATTATGAAGTGGCCCACCTTATTTCTTTTTTTAAATTTTTTTATTGATTAAGTTATTACATATGTGTCCTTATCCCCACATTACCCCCATCCCCCCACTCATGCCCTCACCCCCGTTGTCTGTGTCCATTGGTTAGGCCTTTATGCTTGCATATAAGTCCTTTAGTTGATCTCTCCCCCTTAACCCCACCTTGTTATGTTCTTAACTTTGAGGTCTATTTTGTCAGATATAAGTATTGTTACCCCAGATTTTTGTTTGTTTGTTTGTTTTTCATTTCCATTTGCCTGAAATTTTTTTCCATCCCTTCACTATCAGTCTGTGTGAGTCCTTTGTTCTGAGGTGGGGCTCTTGTAGACAACAAATACATGGGACATGTTTTCTTATCCATTCAGCTACCCTATGTCTTTTGATTGAAGCATTTGATCCATTTATGCTTAAGATTATTATTGACTAGAGCAGGTGTCCTCAAACTTTTTAAACAGGGGACCAGTTCACTGTCCCTCAGACCGTTGGAGGACCAGACTATAGTTTAAAAGAAAACTATGAACAAATTCCTATGCACACTGCACATATCTTATTTTGAAGTAAAAAAACAAAATGGGAACAAATACAATATTTGTATTTGCATGTGGCCTGCGGGCCGTAGTTTGAGGACCCCTGGACTACAGATCTGATACATGAAATTCGTGCATGGGTAGGGTCCCTAGGCCTTGCTGGCAATCAGGGCTGATCTTTAGGGTGGTTGAGGGGCCCCTACTGGCACCTGCCTTGGCTGGACTGACACCGCCTGCTTGCAGGCCCCACCCCCCACCACTTCCCTCTGCGGGGTGACTGGTGGGGCGATCTGGGGGCTCCCCGCTGGCATCCACCTTGGCTGGCCTCGGGCCTGCGGGCTGGGAGCAGCTTCTGCATTGAGCATCTACCACCTGGTGGTCAATGCATGCCATAGCAACTGGTTATTCCACCAGTCATTCTGCCATTTGGTCAATTTGTATATTAGGTTTTTATTATATAGGATAAGTACTTGTTTGTTGCCATTTTTATTCTTTATGCCTATATTCCTTCTTCCCTTTTTATTCTTCTTTTTACAGCAGTCCCTTTAGCATTTCTTGCATTGCTGGCTTGGTGGTAGTAAACTCCCCTAGCCCTTTTTTGTCTGTGAAGCTCCTGATTTCCCCTTCAATTTTGAATGATAGGCTTACTGGGTATAGTATTCTTGGATTCAGTCCCTTACTTTGCATCCTTTGTATATTTCTTTCCATTTCCTTCTGGCCTTATGTGTTTTGGTTGAGAAATCAGTTGATAGTCTAATGAGAGTTCCCTTGTAGGTAACCTTCTGTCTCTGTCAGCCTTTAAGATTCTTACTTTGTTTGCCACTTTAATCATGATGTGTCTTGGTGTTGGTCTTTTGGGGTTCATCTTGTTTGGGACTCTATATGCCTCTTAGACTTATGTGGCTTTTTTCTTCCCAACATCAGGGAAGTTTTCTGTCATTATTTCTTCAAACAGATTTTCTATTCCTTGCTCCGCTTCCTCTTCTTCTGGCATGACTATTATGCTCATGTTTTTTGTTTCATGTTGTCCCAAAGCTGCCTTAGATTCTCCTGCTGCTTTTAAGTTTCCTTTCCAGTTGCTGCTGTGCTTGTATGGTTTTTTCTACCTTGTCGTCTAACTCACAGATGCAGTTCTCAGCTTCTTCTAGACTACTCTTGAAACGTACCACTGTGTTCTTTATTGTGGTTGTACATTCTTCGTTTCCTCTTTTTTTATTATATTTTATTGATTTTTTACAGAGAGGAAGGGAGAGCGATAGAGAGTTAGAAACATCAATGAGAGAGAAACATCGATCAGCTGCCTCCTGCACATCTCCTACTGGGGATGTGCCTGCAACCCAGGTACATGCCCTTGACCAGAATCGAACCTGGGACCTTTCAGTTCGCAAGCCGACGCTCTATCCACTGAGCCAAACTGGTTTCGGCTCTTCGTTTCCTCTTGATTCTTCCTCATTTCTCTTGATTCTTAACCATGTTGAATTTGTCTTCTATCCTTTTCAGTGTCCTTATAACCATTGCTCTGAATTCTTTCTCTGACAAATTGCTTACCTCTGTTTCACTTATATCCTTATCTGGTGATTCATCCTTTTCTTGTGAATGGGGTTTGTGTCTTTTTTTTCACCATTTTTGCTGTTCCTTTGTAATTGTTTCTACGTATCAGATCAAACTGCTATGCCACCCAGATTTTTGGATTTGTCTTACATAGTAGATATTTTGTGGGACCCAGTGGTGCAATCTCTCTGGTCTTCTGGGCTGGACAAACTAAGGATGCCTCCTACTTGGGATATTTGGGTTCTCCTGGTGTAGTTGGGTCTTGAGTGTTATTGTCGCATTTGTGGATGGAGTCTTCTCTCAGGTTGTCTGGTTATGTGGCTCACTCTCTACCACGTTGACCAAATATCACAAAATATGACTCGACAAGACACAACACAAAAGGAACAAAACACAAATGTACTCACGACACCAAAAATCCCAATGTAAGTGACCACCAGAGAAAGAGAATTAGGGGAGAGAAAAGAGGGTAAAAATGATATTGAGGCAAGAAAAAATGGTAAGAGAGAAAAGAAAAAGAAGTGTGAGAGAGAGAGAGAGAGAGAGAGAGAGAGAGAGAGAGAGAGAACATCACAGAACAACCAGATAAACAAAAAAAAATGCCAACAACGAACATCCAGAAAAGAGGGTGGGGGCAGAATCTGTAGAGGCTGAGCTTATATACAGAAAGTAAGGTTAAGGAATGTGATGAAAATGGGGAGGACCTCAGTTCAGTATAGAGGACGTGGAAGGAGGATGAGTGGATAAGAAGAAAATAAAGAAAAAGAAGAAAAAAATTAAAAAATAAGATAAAATAACAATAAAAATAAAAGTAGAATAAAGAAAAAAATGCAAAAAAAAACAACCAAAAAAAGTAAGAAAGAAAGAAAAGAAAATTTAAATAAAAAAGTGAAGTGATGTTCGTTTCAGCCGAGTTTTAATGCCCCATGAAGGCTGGTTTAAGATCCCACTCATCTATACTGTCTACCACTTCTAAGTTTCCTGTTAGGTAATCAGCACCATGTTGAAGTTCCAAGCAATCCACCACTCCTCTGTTTGTGTATATCTCCACAGCCTTGACTGCAAGTAGGCGAGACCAATCTGCCCACTTAGCCTGTCTGCCCACTGTCAATCTTAATCTCTTAAGTGGCTGTTTCTGACAGGGGTATAGTTAGGGAGGTTGCTGTATCGCTTTCCAGTACTGAACGGCATCTCTTCAACCCAGTCTCTGAGGGCTTTTAGGGGTTATTCAGATTTTTTGTGTCCTTTGTACTACTCAGGGTGTAGTCTGGGTGTGGCTGTACTGGTTGCCTGGAAACTGATGGGAGAGGCTAGCTCTTTAGGAGAAAATGGCTGCTTAGGTCCTGAGTGTCAGGATTGTCCCAGTGGTGGACTCTCGGTCACCTCTCTCTGACCTTCTCTTCTCCACAGCCTCTCCCCAGACTCCACAAGTCCACACCTACACCTGCACCTCAGCCGCGGGTGAGTGTTTGTATTTGAAAGGTACTATGAACTGGGTTTAGTGAATAAAAGCAAAGGCCAAAAAGAGGGGAAACAACTGCACTACTAAAAGGTTCTCTCCCCTGGCACCATGCAGCTTGGGCAGTTCTTCAGGCTGCCCTTTCCAGGCTCAACCTCTCCTGGCTGTGGACTTAGATCTAGAATCCGCCACCTTCAGCAGCCCTGTGGACTTCCTTTTCACAGTCAGATGTTACGCCTGTCCCCAAGGACGCGAACTTGGTGCTGTACAGCTTCCTTCTGACCCTCTCGGCTTGGAAGTCTTGAAGCTCTCTCCAGCCTAGATCCTCGATCTTGCTGTTCTCTGGGCGTCCTCTGCCCTTCCCAGCTGTGAATTGTCTCACCAGCTGTGTATTCTTTGCCAATTCCAGGTGTATGTTATTCAATTTAGATGTTCCTTCTATCTTCTCCAAGATAAGGCTCAGGACACGTCTGCCTTTTTGGTCACCATTTTGTGTCTCCAGAAATCTGTTTCTACTGGTACTACTTATTTTAATGTGTGTGTGTGTGTGTGTGTGTGTGTGTGTGTGTGTGTGTGTTCACTGAAACATACACTGAGTGCCAACTATCTCATTGGGTATACAGTGGTGAGGTAGAATACACATAAGCCCTATCCTCAGAAATATCATTATCTAGTAAATGAGACCCATATTAATCAGATAACCATACATGTATTACTACAAATGTGATAAGTGCTAGAAAGAAAACACACAGTATCTCAGGAGAGGGAATACAATGGACCCTGATTTAATCTAATTATTACATGTTACTTAATCAGATCCAGTACTAATGCTAAAAAACTTTAACCAAAAGCGGGAAGCATCATAAATATACTAATTTCATTTCATCATTTTTGTTCTCCTTCCTTTGCTATGATTTCCAATGAAATCATAGTCTGCCATTGCTTGTTAGATCTAGAGGTTACTTTAACTCATTCTGACCACTTGGGAACCATTTAGAAAATGTATACTATTAGTCTTACATATACATACACACATACGCACACACACACAGAAAGAAAAAACACAAAAATGTTGCAAGCCATTGTCTCTGAATGATAGGATTATGAGTAGGTATATTAGAGCATTTTATATTAATTATAATTATATTAAAGCATTTTAAAATGTATATGCCAGACATATGACAGTCAATGCCACATAGCAAATCTATTATATTTAATGTGCTTCATATGCTTACAAATGCATAAGAGGGAATTAAAAAAACAATGGCTACTATGCATTTGTTTCCTACAGTCCAGCACAGAACTGAGGTCTTCACACCCCACATTTTATTTAACCCTCTTTAATTAATGGCTCAGATAAAAGTGACTTGCCCTTGGTCACAAAGAGAGGGAGTAGAGAGTTGGAAATTAGACTCCAGTCTTCCTGAAGCCAGAGCCCATGCCCTTCACACTATGCCCCTCTGTTTCTTCCCTGGGTGTTATGCCCTTTCAAAGGAAAGACTGAGTGAGAAGCTGTAAGGCTAGCCAGGGAGTCCAGAAAGACTCATATCTAGTAGGCAATTAATAATGTTTAGATTTTAATTTAATTTAGAAAAAGAAGTGAACTAATTTACCTAACTCCCTCACCTGCCCTTCTCCTTGATCAAGAGTCACATCTGTCTAGAGAATACACAAAGGCAATCTCCTCTAAGAACCTTTACCCTCTACTTGGAATTAATCTTTTCCAATGCCACATTCCCATAGAGAGGCGGATTTCCTGTGAAGATAATGAAATTTAAGCTACAGGGACCCGCACTTGCAATTCTCCTACTAAAAGAGCCACAGGCATTTTGTGTTTTTAATTTTTAATTATTTTTCTTAAAGAGGACCTCCTAACTGTATAAGCTTTGAGCCCTCCACGAAACCTGGATCTACCCCTACTCCCAATAGAAAACTGCTAAAATTGTTCTTACAGCATTTTTCTTAGAATGCTTTGTACTCAAGTTATTCATGTATAAAAGTTTTAGTTACTGAAATTCGAGCTACTTGGAGGTAGGCATGAGGTAGCTTTTATCTTTGAATCCCCCACAATACCTGCCTTTAGATATGCTAGGTACTTGTTCAGCAAATGTGGGTTGTTGTTGTTTTTATGAAATACCATAGAATTTCCTTGCAAGAAAGCAAGCTAGAATTGGGGAGATGGCCCATGACCATGAAACAACATACACAGAGGCTGTATAACAAACAGCATCTAGGGGCACAGGCTCTGGAGCTGTACTTGCTAGGTTCTATTCCTGTGTCTCCCATATTTGGGCTGTGTGTCATTAGACAAGTTACTTAATTAAGCTATCTAGATATCCACTTCCTCAGCAGTGAAATAAGGCTCATAACAGTAGCAAACTCAGGGTTGTTGTGAGGTTTAAATGAGACAATATGAGTAAAACACTTTTGAACAGGAAATTTTTTATTCATCTCTCACTGACTTAGTACATATTGAGAGAGGAGTTTCTGATTCTCACCTGAAGCCCTCAACTTTCTCTTCTCCACACTGGCCCCACGTCTCCTACCTATATCCACCCAGATTCATTCAAACCTAGCCCTCTTAATAATGACCCTCCATTGCTGAGCTGGGAAGTAAAGGCAGAGACTGAAAGCATGAAACCCAGTTCTGTCTTTGCTGGTAGTCTAAATATGAGCTGATGGAGGTTGGAATGAAAATCAGAGACAGAACTATAAGGCATCAGCATGTGATCAATGAGACCCAGAGATGGAATGTAGAAAAAAGATGTGAGGAAGTATAAAAGACCTGATGACTGAAAGTTGGAATGAGAGAAAAGGAGGAGTACAGGTGTGTACCCAGCCCCTGGAGGCATCCCACAGTCAATAGAAGGAAAGGTCTTTTAAATGTCTATGTTATTACTTCCAGCTTAGAGGAAAATTGTTTTTACCTCCACTCTACTGACAGAATTCAAATCTCTCAAACATATGCTTCATTACTCTGATATCAGGTATTGCAGCTCAGTGAGATAGAAAGAGAAGGAGGAACATATGTTTTCAGAAAATAAACAAATCCCAGTGTGGGAGGGGTGGGAAGAAATCACTCTAGGTAAAAGTGGTATTTTTCCTGGAAGTGTTTAGAGGGCAGGGACAATGTCCTTTAATTTACTTTCTTGGGATAACTAGTGAGAAGGTAGTCAGGGATGATAGCAGTTGCAGTTTGTGAGTTCTAAGTCCCATTGAATCAAGTGGCATGGGCTGGGGTAAAGAGTTCATCTGCATTATCTCTGTACCTCATATTGGCCCCAGAACAGTCTCTGTTGCACACTGAGTCATTTTTCCAAACCCTTTTTATTAAACAGTTTTCAGTCTAATGACTGACTTTTCTAAATCAATAGGGAGCACAGGAAAGGTTTACAACTCCCCAGTCTCTAGCTCTGCTAAAACCATAGAATTTTGAAACTGAATTGAGTACAAAAGTTCTTAGTTTATAACTGAAATGACTTTAAACACCCAATTTCCAATTGTTTTCCCAATAGCACTAATAGTTAAACAATCACATTTTTTAAAAAACTTTGTAACCAAAATATCTGAGTCAGGGCCACAAAAGTACCCTAATTAAAGACAGTATCTTCTAGGATCTGATGAGAAACTCACCCTCTTATAATGGGATTACTAGAGCTTTGCTTATACAGATGAGTGGTTTGATTAATAATTTACATTTTCAAGGATATATAACCTCACTCATGGCTATGGTTTGCATTCCTAAAATTCTTCTATTCAGTTTAATGTTATTATATTTAGCCCTGGTAAATGAATTAAATTCTTAATTATGTATCAATGTAATTATTCTCTCCCATATATTCTTTTCTAAGAAGAAAAGGTTGTGACAGAATGGTGAGCAGTTTGAGTCAGGGACTCAGAGCTGGAGCATGGGCAGGGGAACTGTCAAACTAGTCAAAGGGAAAAAATTGTGAAATGGAAAAAAAATTGCTCAGTACTCACTTAGAAACCCCACTACATTATAAAAACTAAATTAACAAAGGACTGAATCTCAAAAAAAAACATGTTTATCAACATTCAGGCAATTATTTAGTTATATATTAACTATGAAGGAAAAACGCTTTGTTTGAATAATATCCCTAAACAGTTATTTCAAGCAGAAATGACTGGAGAAATTGCTCTCAGCTGATGGAAAAGGGTGTTCAAACCAAGGTCAATTTTATTTAAGGTGAGTGGGAGAGACAGGATCTGACAGAAAGAAAAAAGTGCATGAACTGTCAAGAGTAGATGGAAATGGAAAAATAGGGAGGGGAGAAACAGAAGAAGCACAGAAACATTATCCCCCTCCCCATTCAGAGATTTTTTTCATCTCCTCCACAGAAAGCAAGTAGAAGAAAACCTTCCAACACTCAGTGAAGCTCAACTGAAGATCTCTAAATTTCGACTCCTCTTTTCCTTCTCTCTACCATGATAGTATGGACCAGAAAATGTAATTAAAATACAGCCTGAGCACAACTCCTTTCTGATGTAACTCCTTGTTTGTGTGTAAAATATACCAGACAGGAGCCAGAAGAGCAGCTGAAAAAGGATTTGACCTGGCACTATTGACATTTCAAATAGCATAGCTTTACATCCAAGAATGCACAATATAAACCCCCTTTTCAAAGGGTCCTTTGCCTCAGTGCTCTCCCACCTGTGCACTGTTTGAATATAATCTGTATGTGGCAAGAGTTGTTGAATTACATCATGAACTCCAGCTTTGTTTGAGTTAATGTCTGTGACAGTAATGCCTCATTTATCTGGCACCACTGGGTTGAAGCAGTCTACACAAATGAGCTGTCTAGATAATAATGCATGTATATTGTGTTTTATAGTTTTCAAGACACTTTCACATACATTATTTCTCGTCTGTGAGGTAAACAAGACTATCATTATCATCCCCATTTTGGAGATAAGAAAACCGAGACTATTCACATCTAAATAATGACTCAAAGCCATAAAGCTTATAAATACAGAATGAGAATTATAACAGATTTTCTGACTCCAAATCCAGTGTTTCTTTCAATGCCTTTAAGCAACAAAAAATTATTTTAGCCATTTAAAATGGAGATATTAAGAAAAAATGAAAATATTTTTATCTTTCCTTATTGATTCACAAACACCACTATGAATACCAGTTGTTGGATTGACTATAATACAGGGTCTACTGAGGCATGTAGAGATAGACCCCTCTACTAAAGCCCTCAATTGCCACATTCAGTGAGTTCTTGAGTCCACTTTTATGTCCGCCACCCTTACTGTCACTCGTAACTTCTTGCTAGTTATACATTCCTCCCTCTAGCAGTTATTTTATAACCCTTCTATTTAACTGCTTATTTACTACTGGATAGAAAACTAGAAAATCAAACTTGTAAAGACTATGCACAAATTTAGAACATTAGTAGCCTCTGAACAAGGTCCCAAGGAGCTCTCAGATGAATCAACTGAATAACCGTGACCTCCTTAGCATTTAGGTGCACAGGTATGGTTTCTGCTTAACCACTATTTCACCTCTCTGATGAAGAGAGTTCAAGGTGTAGGGAAGGCAACTTCCAGAAAAGCAAAGTGTTACTGCATTCTAAAGGGTTTATTCTCACGCAAAGTCAGTGGCACCTTGGGGAAGACTGGAATCATCCAACATACAGAAAAAACTAGACATACCCCAAATATTTCCTGATAGCACAAAGTTAAAAGCTATCATAAAATTCTACAAAGAAAACAGAACTCAATGCTTGAAGGTATAGAAGTGGTAAAAATGCAATGAAAAATTCAGAATTTGGTCCCATTTTCCTTCTCAAGGACAACAAATCCTACAACTTCTTAATTTTATTTAACTTCAAGCACACTGAGAACAAGGAAAATATTGTCACATGATGGCTTGAAAGAAGTTGTGGCATCAATGACTTTCTTCATCTGTAAAATGGAGATAATTGCCCTACCAGTTTGGTTCAGTGATAGAGCGTCAGCCTGCGGACTGAAAGGTCCCAGGTTCGATTCTGGCCAGGGGCATGTACCTTGGTTGCGGGCACATCCCCAGTAGGAGGTATGCAGGAGGCAGCTGATTGATGTTTCTCTCTCATTGATGTTTCTAACTCTTTATCCCTCTCCCTTCCTCTCTGTGAAAAATCAATAAAATATATTTTTTTAAATGGAGATAATTATCATATGAACCTCTTAGGGCTTCTGGGAAAATTAAATGAGGTAATTATGTAAAAATAAATATCATATAGTAGGCACTTAATAAATTGCCACTAATATTATCATTATCATCATAATTATTATTAGGTAGGGGAGAAAAAAAAGAAAAGAAAACCTACTTTTAGCAGAGTTTTTCAAAAAGAATTAATTAAGCAGAAACAAAAAACGACTGTGCTGCCCCATTTTACTAAGTACATCTAAGTAAATTAAATTTAGGAAACGAGGCAATGCAAAGATTGAAAATAAAGTACAACTTTCTTTAATGCTTCAATCATTGTGAAAACAACATTAGCAATACAGCACTCCAACCACTGTAGCAAAGAGCCCCAGGCTCATTTATGAGGGCAAAGGCTTCCTGCAAATGAAGACATAAAATCCAAATCAAGGCGATAAGGATTGCTCGAGGAACCGTGCACATATTTGCAGAGAGCACTCACTGCTTAAATACCCCCAAAGTGGAATCCTAAATAGATTGTGGATCTAGGCCAAATTCAGGATGAGCTTTCTTCAACTTCATGTGGTGGAGAGAATAGCTCACATCTAATTTCATATGCATGAAGTATTGGAGCAATTTTCTCAATAATTTGATCTATCAGAGTCTTGGGGAGGAAATATATTTTAGGAAAAAAATAACTGTAGCACCCCCCCAATTTATCATCTTGTAGAGGTCTCTGATTTTAGTTTTGTCTTCCCCAATGTTTGTCATACAAAGGATTGTGGGGGCAATGTCTCTACAAATATGACATCATTGTCTTGAGGTCTGGCATCAGAATCTATCTTTTTCCTATGGAGTTTATTTTTTTCTAAAAGTGAAGCAGTGAGCCCTGACTGGTTTGGCTTAGTGGATAGAGCGTTGGCCTGTGGACTGAATGGTCCCGGGTTTGATTCCAGTCAAGGACATGTACTGGTTGAGGGCACATTCCCAGTGGGGGGTATGCAGGAGGTAGCTGATTGATGTTTCTCTCATTGATGTTTCTAATTCTCTGTCCCTCTCCCTTCCTCTCTGTAAAAAAACACAAAATATATTTTTAAAAAATAAAATAAACGTGAAGCAGTGAAAGAGAATGAAACAAGATAAAGAATAAGTACATAGCATAGTAACAAGGAAGAAGGCAACACAATGAGCTCAGACACCATCTAGTTGTCTCTATGTGGCCTTCTGTCTGTCCACACAATTTGAATAATTTAAAATGATTTAAAAAATATATGTACCGTGTGTGTGTGTGTGTGTGTGTGTGTGTGTGAGAGAGAGAGAGAGAGAGAGAGAGAGAGAGAGAGAGAGAGAGAGAAATACAATTAGTAGGTGCTGCCTCCCATTTCCACCATCTGTTTACATGACTAATGTTCAAAATCCATGCAATAGCAGCCATATCTATAAATTAATCCAATCAAAATCTTATAAGAACTTCCTTTCTCACCTAGTCTTGTGCTGTTACAGGCCTAGAAAACAATGTGCAAAATGCAGGACTGGACAGAGATGCTTACACCCAAAGCCTTCAGATGGAAAGTCATGTCAACTACTCTGCATGCTAGAATACCAGTGTGATCACTCTATCAAACCCCTCCAGGCAGGCAATAGTAGT
Organism: Myotis daubentonii; assembly: GCF_963259705.1. Taxonomy (NCBI): domain Eukaryota; kingdom Metazoa; phylum Chordata; class Mammalia; order Chiroptera; family Vespertilionidae; genus Myotis; species Myotis daubentonii. The sequence continues at coordinate 27,625,350 of NC_081861.1, read as the reverse complement.
AAGATATCTGTGGGCCTGGTTATTCTTGGAATTAAACAAATCATAAATACTCCATTCTGAAAAAGCACCTTAACACCCCAAAGAGTAAGATTCAGCTCTCTTCTTGAACCCAATTCTCATGTCACATCACTCCTTATCACCCCCATTTTCAGCCAGCAGATCAGCTCCAAAGCCAATCTAAGAAGTACATGTATTTTTTAAAATCACCTTAAATTATTCATTCTATTGCCAAATTGTTAGTCTCAACAAATTCTTCACAAGAGTCTGACTGCTAAATAGGTTAAAAAATACTTCAAGCTGATATATTGTACTTCATATAATCAACCCAACATCCCTTGAAGTTTTGACCCAAGAAACTGTTGTGAATGTATGCTTTATTAGCTAATTTGAATAATTTTCTAAGCTAATTCTAAGAATTTCATTATAACATACAAAATAAGCTATAATCAACCTACCCTACAATTCAAAGAGGTTAATTTTAATAAAGGTACCATAACTCTAAAGATTTGGAATATCAAGTACTCAGAATTATTATTTTTTCTATACAACCCCAATTCTTTCTTTGTGGGGCAAGAAAAAGGCAGCTGATTGCATCTGCTTAAGAAAAACTAAAAGAAAGCTCCAATATCCATAATTAATTTTCCCTCACAGGAGACAGTATACTGAGGTTGTTAAAAGTATAGACTTTGAAAACCAAGCTGCCTGGTTGATTTCAAATCCTGCTTTCACCTCTTATTAGTTGTGTGACCTTGGGCAAGTTACTTAGCCATTCTGTGCCTTGGATTTTTATCCATAAAATGGAGATAATAATAATAATAATACTTCCATTACAGGTTTATTTTGAGGATTAAATGAATTAATGTATGTAAAGCACTTATAAGATTACCTAGCATATAATGGTATATACATGCTTGCTATTACCAATACTGTCACCCCTATTGTTATCATCCCTAGCTGGGTCTTTGAATCAAAGAAGTTTCTCCCCATCCTGCCACTCCTACAAGTTAGCAGAGAGAAATGCAATTTTCTACACATCTAGCAATGCCACAACAGATTATTTTACAGTCTTACACAGGTATAGTAAGAACTGAAACTTACAAGAGAGAAGTGAAAACCACTCACACAAATGAGAAAATGTAGAGCCATCAAACCAGTTTCCCTCTTTTAAATGGAAATGGTCCCAGTGGTCAGAAGGAGTTTGTGTATGTTTCAGAACTATCTAACTCATGCCTGGAGAAAACTAGTATTTAAGAAAATTATTTTTGTTCTTTAAGCAAGTCTTACAGGGTATTTGAAAGAAAATATCATTTACTCTTTCTAAAAGGATTTATAACCTTTTACAAACAGATAAACAGTATGTCCTTGGATTTTTGACAATACTCACCTTTCCATGGATTGGAATGAAGCTTCTTTAAAAAATGTGTTTTCCTTAAACAGAATTTCTTACTGGGAGGTTTTTATATCAAACATTAATGCTATAATGGTAATTTATAAATTATATTTAGCTTTTGAAAGCCAAGTACCCACATAATGATACCTCTGAGCACATTTAAAATAATCCCCAGAACTCACCTTGGAAAACTGCAGCATTCTGAATAATTAGGAACTTGAGCTCCATACTTGCAGACTGAAGCAGTTGTTCCATGTTCAGTCGTGCTGTTAGTTGGTATTTTTCTTCCATCTTTCTTGAGCAGCATGTTGGGCCCTTGGGGAGACAAACTTGCAAATCTGATCCTGAAACAAACAAGTTTTTCATGTTTCAGTAAGCAGAATATCACATACACACACTCACACACAGAAAAGAGGCAAAGAGGCCAAAACAATGCATTTCTTTTAAAATACAGTAAAACGTTGATTATTCAAAATTAGTGTTTATCTTAACTAATCCCTTTCTCCCCATTATCCTTATGATTGATTCTTTTTGAATAACTATTAGAATTAATTGCCTACGTTTGACTCATAAATTCTGCATAAGTTAATTTATAGCACCAAGTATACACCATTGAACACCAATATTTAATGTCTGTTAAAAGATTAATCTACACCCCTACAATTTATTTTTCCTGATTATAATTTACAAATGAGAACATAACCAAGAAGTAATTTTCAAAATTCCAGTTATAATTTCCTAATGAAATGTATGTCCGGTCAACCCAATGTTGCTTTTGGGGGAGGGGGGGAATGAATGAATGAAACAGCAGTATCATACCAAAGCTTTGTTGGTGTTATTATTTTAACTAAATATCCCAAGAAACTAGAAACACCAATCAGAAAGGATATTCGCACCCCTGTGTTCATAGCAGCACAATTCACCATAGCTAAGATTTGGAAACAGCCTAAGTGCCCATCAGCAGATGAGTGGATTAGAAAACTGTGGAACATCTACACAATGGAATACTACGCTGCTGTAAAAAAAGAAGGAATTCTTACCATTTGCAACAGCACGGATGGAACTGGAGAGCATTATGCTAAGTGAAATAAGCCAGTCAGAGAAATATAAATGTCACATGATCTCACTCATTTATGGAATATAATGAACAACATAAACTGAAGAACAAAAACAGATCCAGAGACAGAGAAGCATCTATCAGACCGTCAAACCTCAGAGGGAAGGTAGGGGAGGGCGGGGGTAAGGGGGAGAGATCAACCAAAGGACTTGTATGTGTGCATATAAGCCTAACCAGTGGACACAGACACCAGGGGGATAAGGACACATATGTAATACCTTAATCAATAAAGAAATTTAAAAAAAAAGAAATCCTATAGCAAAAAATAAAATAAAATAAAATCCGAGGCAAGATTCACAGAGGAAACACCCAGAGTACAATATTAACATTCAGGCAATCACCAAATTCCTTGGGATAAAATTCTAGTTCTATCACAAATGCAGAACTCTTATTCCTTTGAACTCCTGAGCTATTTCACTACTACCTCCATTATGATGCAAAATGCTTTTTATTTTTGCATTTCCATAAAGAGTTGCCAAATCAGAAACTATTCTGAGTCTTCATCCAATGTGACAATTATCCTATCTAATAATAGAAAAAGGTGGTAATTGACCATACCTTCCCTACACCTCCCATCGGCTAATCAGCGGGATATTCAAATTAGCTGAAACAAAGATGGCGGCTAATTTGCATACTGCAGGCAGGGCGGGACAGTGCAAGCCGCCATCCAGGCCCCGTGTGCAGCTCCGTCCCCAGCCGGGACCCCCATGTGCTGCCTAAGCCCCGCCCCCAGCCAGGACCCCCATATCCCGCCTGAACCCCGCACCGCCTAAGCCCTGCCCCCAGCTGGGACCCCTATGTGCAGCTTAAGCCCTGCACCCATCCGGGACCCCTGTGTGCCACCTAAGCCCCGCTGCCAGCCGGGACCTCATGGCAATCCGAGAGCAGGAAAGTGCTCCCCACAAGGTCGCCATGGCAATCCAGCGATTGGTGAGCAGGAAAGTGCGGCCTGTAGGCAGCACCCGGCGAGGCCTGCTCCTGGGTCGCTATACACACATACACACACACACACACACACACTGAGTGGCCAGATTATTATGACCACCTGACGTTTGTAGGCAAATTAGCTATAATTTGGCACTGAAGTTGCTAGAGGGCCAGACCATTATAAATAGGGAAGCAGGTTATTTACCATTAGGGTAGAAGTGATTTTTTTTCTGAAGATATGGGTAAACAACACAATTTAACAGCCTAAACAGGCAGTTGGACATCCCTCTCACAATCCAGGACTGCTGGCTCCCAATGGCTCGCCTGCCTGCCAGCCCGATTGCCCCCAACTGCCGTCCCCTGCTGGCCAGATCACCCCCTAATCGCTCCACTGCCAGCCTGATCGATGCATAACAGTTCCCCTGCCAGCCCGATTGCCCTCAACTGCCCTCCCCTGCTGGCCCGGTTGCCCCTAACTGTCCTCACCTGCCAGCCTGGTCACCCCTAACTGCCCTCCCCGACAGGCCATCTTGTGGTGGCCATCTTGTGTCCACATGGGGGCAGCCATATTGTGTGTTTGAGTGATGGTCAATTTGCATACTGGTCATGACTGATTAGCATATCAGGGCTAATTAGCATATCCCTCTCTTATTGTGTTGGAGTAATGGTCAATTTGCTTAATGGTCATGACTAATTAGCATATCTGGGCTAATTAGTATATCCCTCTCATTATATAGCACAGTGATGGCAAACCTATGACACGCGAACTCATTTTTTTTGTTGATTTTTCTTTGTTAAATGGCATTTAAATATATAAAATAAATATCAAAAATATAAGTCTTTGTTTTACTATGGTTGCAAACATCAAAAAATTTCTATATGTGACACGGCACCAGAGTTAAGTTAGGGTTTTTCAAAATGCTGACATGCCGAGCTCAAAAGGTTCACCATCACTGATATAGGATTACTGTTGACAGTATTACAAATGTCTTTCATTTTCCCAACCTTTGCACCACTCCACCCAGCCCTTACCCACTCCCACTCACAGGTCTTCACTACCATATTGTCTGTGTCCATGGGCTATGCATATAAGTATATAAATTCTTTGACTTATCTCGCCTCGTCCTCCCACCCCTACATTGAGTGTGTTAGTCTATTCCATGCCTCCATGCTTCAATGTGACTTTTTATAACATCCTTCACAGTTGACCAATCTCTACTTCTCAAAACACTCTCTTTCTCCCTTGTTTTAATGAATCTACTCCCCTTCCCCCGACACAAACACACATGCAGCTACTGCTATGGCCATTTTTATCTGTCTTTTCTTGCTTCCTCTTCTCCTGCCTATCACTTAAATGTTATTGACCCTCTGCCTCATTCTACATCTCCTTTTGGATGATCTTATTTAAACCCATACAATTGCTAAACTTCCTAATCCAGCCCTCACCTCTTTTCTAAGATCCAAAATCCCACATTTCAACTACTTTATGGGAATCTCAGATTTAGCATGCCCAAAACTGAATTCAATACATCTCATAAACACACACACACACACACACACACACACACACACACACAGTTCTATCTTCTGTAACTCTGTTATCTCAGTTAATGATCATCATCCATCAAGTTTCCCAGTGATAGAAATCTTTGTCATTCTCAGCTCTTAACTGGTGACTAAACAAACTTCTGCAGCCATGGAAGTCATCAGCATATGAATGAAAACTGAAGCCATGGGAGTAAATGAAAGTCATTCATTAAATATCAATTGAGCACCTATGTGTCAAGCACTGTGGCTATAGCAGTATACAAAGTCCCTCCCCTTGAGGACCTTAAATTATGGGAGACAACAAACTATGGTGATAAGTAGTACAGGAAAAATAAAACTAAGTAAGGAAGGGAAAAACAACTGTGAGATTTTATATATATAATGTAATTCTACTCAGTCATGAAAAGGAATAAAGTATTGGTACATGTTACCACATGGATGAATTTCAAAAACATTACACTAAGTGAAAGAAGCCAAATTTTTTTAAAATTAGATACTCTATGATTCCATTATATAAATATCTAGGAAATGAAAATTAATTTATAGTGACAGCAGTTAAGTGATTATTAGGAGGTGAAGGACAGGGAGGGTTGGGAGTGAGGAAATTTTGGAGAATGATTGATATGTTCATTATTTTGATTGTGGTGATTGGTTCATGGCTATATACATATGTTAAATGTATCAGATTATACCCTTAAAATGTGTGCAATTTATTGCACCAACTATACCTCAATGAAGCTGTTAATTTTTTAATGTTTAAAAAAATAAGCAAGGAATATAGGGAATGTGGTGGTTGTGGGGATGATTCTATTCATATAGAGTAATCAATGAAGACTTCTCTTTTTTTCTTTATAGATTAAGGTATTACATATGCCTCCTTTCCCCCTCATTGCCCACTCCAGCACATGCCCTCACCCCCCTTGTGTCTGTGTCCATTAGTTATGTTTCTATCCATACATACAACTCTTTTGGTTGATCTCTATCCCCTCCACCCACCCTCCCTTGCCTTCCCTCTGAGGTTTACGGTCTGCTAGATGCCTCTCTGTCTCTGGATTTTTGTTCATCACTTTATGTTGTTCATTATATTCCACAAATGAGGTCATGTGATATTTATCTTTCTCCAACTAACTTATTTCGCTTAGCATAATGCTCTCCGGGTCCAACCATGCTGTTGAAAATGGTAAGAGTTCCTTCTTTTTTATAGCAGCATAGTATTCCAATGTGTAGATGTACCACCGTTTTTTAATTCACTCATCTGCTGATAAGCATTTAGGCTGTTACCAGATCTTAGCTATTGTAGATTGTGATGCTATGAACATAGGGGTGCATATATCTTGTCTGATAGGTGTTTCTCGTTTCTTGGGATATATCCCTAGAAGTGGGATTATTGGGTCAAATGGAAGTTCCATTTTTAAATTTTTGAGGATACTCTATAGCATTCTCCACAGTGGCTGCAACAGTCTGCATTCCCACCAGCAGTGCACGAAGGTTGCTGTTTCTCCACATCTTCGCCAGCACTTGTCGTTTGTTGATTTGTTGATAATTCTGACAGGTGTGAGATGGTAGCTCGTTGTTTTGATTTGCATCTCTCGGATGATTAGTGACTTTGAGCATGTTTTCATATGTCTCATGGTCTTCTGTATCTCCTCTTTTGAAAAGTGTCTATTTTGCCCAGTTTTTGTTGGATTGTTTATCTTCTTTTGTTAAGTTGTATGAGTTCCCTGTAAATTTTGGAGATTAAACCCTTATTGGAGATAACATTGGCAAATATGTTCTCCCAGGCAGTGAGCTATCTTGTTGTTTTGCTGATGGTTTCTTTTGCTGTGCAGAAGCTTTTTATTCTGATATAGTAACATTTGTTTATTTTCTACTTAGTTTCCATTGCCCTAGGAGCATTATCAGTAAAGATATTGCTATGACATATGTCTGATATTTTGCTGCCTGTGGATTTCTCTAAGATTTTTATGGTTTCCCATCTTACATTTAAGTCCTTTATCCATTTTGAGTTTGTTTTTGTGTCTGGTGTAAGTTGGTGGTCTAGTTTCATTTTTTTGCATATATCTGTCCAATTTTCCCAACACTATTTAGTGAAGAGACTGTCTTGACTCCATTGTACGCTCTTGCCTTTGTCAAATATTCATTGAGCATAGTGGCTCGGGTCCATTCCTGGATTCTCTGTTCTGTTCCATTGGTCAATATATCTGTTCTTGTGCCAGTACCAGGCAGTTTTGAGAACCATGGCTTGGTAATATAGCTTGATATCTGGTATTGTGATCCTCCAACTTTTTTGTTCTTTCTCAGGATTGCTATGGCTATTTGGGGTCTTTTTTTATTCTAGATGAATTCTTGGAGAGTTTGTTCTAGGTCTTTGAAATGTGCCATTGGTATTTTAATGGGGATTCCATTAAATCTATAGATTGCTTTGGGTAGTATGGACATTTAAATTATCTTGAGTCTACCAATCCATGAACACCAGGAAATTGTATATTCTTCCATTTGTTTATGGCTTCCTCTATCTCTTTTTTCAACGTCCTGTAGTTTTCTGAGTAGCGGTCTTTTACCTCATTAGTTTATTCCTAGGTATCATTCTTTTGTTGTTGCAATGGCAAATGGGATATTTTTTTATTCTCTCTTTCTGTAAGTTCATTATCTATATATATAAAAGTGCCTGCCACTTTTTGGGGTGTTGGGGGAAGATCAAGGGCAGGGCCAGCTGGCCAACCACCCACGGCCCTTCCTTGAGGTTGGCCCCACCCCCAATTGGCTCCCAACACCCCAATTGGGGGCAGGCCAGCCAGTCAACCACCTGTGGCCCCTCCCCATTACCGCAGGCCCAGCCCAATTGGCACCCATTGGGGCTGGCCAGCCAGACCCCACCTGTGCATGAATTCAGGCACCAGGCCTCTAGTTGTATAAAAATGCCATAGATTTTCTGGTGTTAATTTTGTATCCTGCTACATTGACAAATTCATTTATTAAATCTCATAATTTTTGATGAAGTCTTTAGGATTTTGTATATACAGTATCATGTCATCTGCAAATAATGACAGTTTTACTACTTCTTTTCCAGTTTGGATGCCTTTTATTTCTTCTTCTTGTCTAATCGCTATGGCTAGCACTTTCAGTACTATGTTGAACAGGAGTGGTTAAAGTGGGCATCTCTGTCTTGTTTCTGTTCTTAGAGGAAATGATTTTAGTTTTTGCCCATTGAGAATGAGGTTTGTCATATAAGGATTTTATTATGTTGAGGTATGATCCCTCTATTCACACTATGCTGAGGGTTTTTTATCAAGAAAGGGTGTTGGATTTTATCAAATGCTTTTTCTGCATCGATTGATATGACTATGTGATTTTTGTTTCTAAATTTGTTTATGATATATCATGTTTATTGATTTGGGGATATTGTGCCATCCTTGCATCCCTGGAATAAATCCCACTTGGTCATAGTGTATGATCTTTCTAATAAAATGCTGAATCCGATTTGCTAGAATTTTGTTGAGGATTTTGGCATCTATGTTCGTGTGGGTTATTGGCCTGTGATTCTCTTTCTTTGTGTAGTCTTTGTCTGGTTTTGAGATTAGGGTAATGCTGGCTTCATAGAAAGAGCTTGTAAGTGTGCCTTCCTCTTGAACTTTTTGGAATAGTCTGAGGAGGATAGGTTTTAGTTCTTCTTTGAATGTTTGGTAAAACTCCCCTGTGAAGCCGTCTGGTCCTGGGCTTTTGTTTGCTGGAAATTTTTTGATTACTGCTTCAATTTCCTCCTTAGTTATTGGCCTATTGAGATTTTTTTAGTCTTCCTGATTGAGTTTTGGAAGGTTGTATTTTTGTAGGAATATGTCCATTTCCTCTATGTTGTTTAGTTTGTTGGAATAGAGCTGTTCATAGTATTTTTTAAAATATATTTTATTGATCTTTTTTTTACAGAGAAGAAGGGAGAGGGATAGAGAGTTAGAAACATCAATGAGAGAGATACATTGATCAGCTGCCTCCTGCACTCCCCCTACTGGGGATGTGCCCGCAACCAAGGTACATGCCCTTGACAGTAATCGAACCTGGGACCTTTCAGTCCACAGGCCGGCGCTCTATCCACTGAGTCAAACCAGTTATGGCCATAGTATTGGGGTTCTTTTACAATTCTTTGTATTTCTGTGGGGTCTGTTATTATTTCACCTCTTTCATTTCTGATTTTGTTTATTTGGGTCCTCTGTCTTTGCTTCTTGGTGAGCCTGGCTAGAGGTTCGTCAATCTTGTTTATCTTTTCAAAGAACAAGCTCTTGATTTCATTGATCTTTTGTATTTTTTTGGGGGGGGGGTCTCTATATAATTTATTTCTGCTCTGATCTTTATTATCTCCTTCCTTTTGCTCACACTGGGCTTTTCTTGTTGCTCTCTTTCTAAATCTTTAGGTTGTTAGAGTTAGATAATTTATTACTAGTTTTTCTTGTGTTTTTGTTTTGTTTTGTCTTGTTGGGGGTTTGTTTGTTTGTTTTTTGAGGCAGTCCTCTCAGGACTGCTTTCACTGTGACCCATAGATTTTGGATTGTTTTGTTTTCATTGTCATTCGTTTCCAGAATGTTTTTAATTTCTTCTTTGATCTCTTTGGTGACATAATCATTGTTTAATAGCATGCTATTTAGCCTCTGTTTGAATTTTTTAAATTTTTTTATTGTAGTTGATTTCTAATATTATGCCATTCTGGTCTGAGGAGATGCTTGATATGATTTCAAACTTCTTGAATTTGGAGAGACTTTGCTTGTAACCCAATATGTGGTATACCTTTGAAAATGACTCATATGCACTTGAGAAGAATGTGTATTTCATAGCTTTGGAGTGAAATGTTCTAAAGATGTCAATTAAGTCCATCTGATCTAATGAGTCATTGAGTATTGCTGTTTTTGTTGTTGTTGTTGTTGTTGTTGTTTTGCTGATTTTTTGTCTAGAGGATTTATCCAGTGATGTCAGTGGGGTATTAAAGTACCCTACTATGATTGTATTGCTGTCAATCTCTCCCTTGATATCTTCCAGAAGTTTTTTTTATATATTTGGGTGCTCCTGCATTGGGTGCATATAAGAAAGGCTTCTTTCATAAGGTAATATTTGAGGATAAATGAGGGAAGTGAGGGAGAGTCCCATGATTTTATATCCTCCACCAATACTAGCAAATATTGGGGCTCAATGAATATTACGTCCAATATCCTTCCTCCTTGGAAACTCCTGATTTATTTAAACTCTTCCTTCAATAAGAATTTGTTGAGTTCCTTCTGTTCTGCCCATGAAAATATGCATCTCAGACCTCCTACTGTAGTGAATGTAATTGACTAATGGTCCCAGCTGCTGCACCCTGAACTTACCATCATGTTGTGCCCAGGCAGCAATCACTATGGCAAGCATGCTAAGTCCTGTGAGACTCAGAACTTTGCTGACAGGGATTTTGGCTTTACAACTCTTAGTTGATCTAAACAAATGTTTCTTAAAACTGCACTCCAGTCTAAGATTCTTCCTATTCAACCCTCCTTCTTTCCCTCTCTCCTCTACAGGGGTCAGACCTACACCACAGTCTGATGGCTCTTCCAGCATCCTTCAGATCCCTGCTCATTTTCCTTCACAAGGGTTTTCCCCAATAAATCTCTTGCACATCTAATGCCACATTGGTATTCGCTTCTCAGAGGACCCATCTAACATCTTCTATGTCCAAGCATTGTGCTACATGGTAGAGGTGCAACTTTGAACAAGACAGACATGGACTTCCTATATAATTTTATTAACTAATGTCACCACAATAAATCCAATAAAAATAAAGACAAAAAAAAGAGAGACATGGCCCTTACCTCCAAAAGCTCACTGTCTAAAGGGATTAACAGAGATAAATACCTATTGCATAGTAAATGAGTGCAATAAATCAACAGTTAGCTAGGATTACAAAATATGTATTGGGAATATAGGGAGGACTCCCCCAAAGTCCCATAAGATCTTCATAAATAAGGTTCCATAAATGAATATCAAAACTTATGGAAATAAGGCTGGAAAGCATTTTCAGGCATTTTAGAGAGCTTTTCAACAATTGAGGTTTTAAATAAGTGGTGGGGAGGAGACAAGTTAGTCCTAAGTTACCAGAAAATTTATTTTTTACTACATCTTATTTCCCTGGGAATTCCAGTTAAGTCATGGCCTTAATGAATTTGTCCAAGTTTCAAGTTTTGCCTCACATGACATCACTGTTGGGAGACTAGGGTATTGACGCCAAGCATTCCACTTCTCCCTCCTCATGGGAGCTGCTGACAAATGTAGTAAAGGAAAGCACAGATAATACATATCCCAAAATGTAATCAAGCACTGCAATTTATAGCACTGGATGGAAAGGTAATACTTAACATGTCAAAATACAATTTGGGGTCTGGAGACACAGAGTTCAGATTTATTTCCTAGAAATGTCAATCTCACATACAAGTCTTAAACTGATTTTAAGTATGGTCTAAGCTTAAAGGCTTTATGATTATCTTCAGAAAATGGGGGGAATAATTAGTTCTAGCTCACTGTGTTCTTTCTACATGAGGTAACAAAATGTAATGCTATTCTAGGAATAGAAACTGATTCATTTTATGGGACCGAGAAAGGAAAGAGTCCCCTTAGGGAAGAGTGGCTAATCTAGATTTAAGCAAGTTCAGTTGTAACACATGTAGATATGAAAAATCCTATATAGCCAGTATTTTGCATATACCAACTTCCTGTCCACCTAGCCAGGTTTTATTTATTTTCTTGGTAAACTGATACAGTATGTGTTTGAAAGATATGTATTTAAATATGTTCATAAAATTAAATATTATATATAAAATACTTTGTGTTTTTAAATTTCCACTGGTGATGACTTCTAGTTTTCAGAAGTGGTAGGATTAGTTGGCAAGGTGGCTGTTCATACTGTTCCTACTCCCACCAGCTCTAGTGGGAATTATAAAATAATAGGGCTTCAGATCTGGTTTCTGTGAAGTACTACGAGTTCCTTAGATCTTAGAAGGAAACAAATTTCTGCTCAGTATACCTCCAGAATCCCAGGAATGACTCTGAATTATCAGTTCAGTTGCCTTTGATATGATAATTCATAAAGTAACTTAGAGCTTGATTAGTGTGTCTCTTCTCTGAGATGGTCAAGTCTCATCATTGTATAAACTCCCACGAATGCAAGAATTCATTTAGCCAAAAATCTTTAAAGGAATAAAACCTCAAATGAGAACTTTTGGGGAAACATGTCAGATGTCATGAAGAAAGGTATATGTTATATCCAAATATAAGAAATGTATATATAGCAATATTTATCCTCCCTCCCAGTTATCACTGCCTAGTTCAGCCGTGAGCAAACTACGGCCCGCGGGCCGGATCCAGCCTGTTTGAAATGAATAAAACTAAAAAAAAAAAAAAAAAAAAAAAAAGACCGTACCCTTTTATGTAATGATGTTTACTTTGAATTTATATTAGTTCACACAAATACTCCATCCATGCTTTTGTTCCGGCCCTCCGGTCCAGTTTAAGAACCCATTGTGGCCCTCGAGTCAAAAAGTTTGCCCACCCCTGGAGTTAATCAATAAACCAGTACAATTGATCTGAGGGCTAAGAGTTAGCTATAGATTTGAGGAAATAAAGTATCTATAAGCTGATAAGAACTCAGGATTTCCAAACTGGGAAGGAGAGAAATATATGCCAAAGGGGAAAATATTTTAAATTCAGTTTGTATATCTCATAGTCCAGCTTGGAAAAAGTCCCAGTATAAGACAACATAGGGACCAATGTGGCCCTAGAGAGCTAGACATGCCTAAATGAAATGACAACAATGAAATATGACCATTTCAATGCATAAACATGTACATGAAAGAACAAAAAGAGAAAGAACACACAAAATAGAAAGAAATAGAAAAATAATTTAGAGAGGAATCCTCATCAACAAAACAAAGAATTATTCTGGGAACTGAATCCCAAGTGGGATGAATAAAAAGTAAAACCAAGGGCAAATTACTAGAGGGGTACACCAAGAACTGGTACATACTTGTGTTCATAAAAGCGGAAAGGTCAATTAAAAAAAAAGATGCAACCTGCAAAAGAACAGTAAGGAGCAAAACATTCTTTAAGTATGTCAGGAACAAAAGAAGCTTAAAAGAAAATAGTTCCTTTATTAGATGGAAAGGAAAAGGAATGGGAAACCACATTCATCAAATTCTTTTTATAAAAATGAAATTCAGCTAGAAAATGGGAATAGAGACCAGCAATATAGCCTGGGATGAAGATAAGGTGAAGACTTAGCAAATGACTATTCAAATGAGCCAGAAACATTCAATTCTTTCAGGCTTAATAACTTGCATTCCCAGATGCTAAAAAAAAAAAAAATTAACTGAAGTCATTACAGGGCTGCTAGTTTTCATTTATTTTGGAGGACCTTCATATTATAATCTCCTCTCTTAGTTCCTGAAGAACAGAGAATGACTCCCATCTCCTTTGGGATGCCCTGCTGATCCCATTCAACCTTGTACAGATAGTGTTGAATTAATGAGCACTGCAGACTGAGAACACTAGTAAAGAACTTTGGTCTGTCTGATCTAAAAAGAGGGAGTGGAGACAGATGACCCTGAAAATTTTACATCCATATGCTTAACTTTGATCTTGAAAAAATGTTAAAATACCACAAAATCAAATTCCAAACATCTTGAAAATATACGAATAAATGTTTCACTTGAAGGAACTATGAAGTAATTCATTTCTAATTATTCTGAGACCATGTCTTGCTTGCACATTGGGTCCAGTTCTGTATCTTACAACTGAAAAGGGATATCATAGTTATGGAAGCTTTCCTATGGGGGATTATGTCCACGTGTATCCAAGCTGAGCACCTTACCACTGCCTCTCCTCTCAGAGGCTAAACCTGCTGATGTGTACTCTTGTGTCAGGGGATCTCTTAGGCTTGGTTACTTGTCTTCTTGACCTCCATCACAAATCTTTCCTTTGGGCCCAGTTTTTGCTCTATTTTGGTTCCATTCAAGGACTTGACATTTCATACTGCTCTTGGTTCCCCTTAGCCACCTCCCCAGGACTAAGACTTCAGTTCTTTTTTAACTGTGTAGTCATAGGCTCACGATCAGTTGGTGACCTAATTCCGTGCCTGAGCCCCATCCTTAATTGGAAGAGGTTAGTGAACAATGTGTATGGTGTTGTTTTAAAAATGTCTGTTCTTTTGAATTTTACTCTAAATCAGTATTAATGGCCTCAGCACCATGTTAGGCACTGGTGGGCAAGAATGAGCAAAAACACTCATGGCCCCTCTTACCAAGTTGCTAGCCCCACCATTCAATAGCTCTGTAAATATGGGCAGGTTATTTAACTACTACAGGGCTTTTTGTCCTTATCTATTAAATGAAGTTATCAATAGCATTACTTTACAGAGTTATTGCAAGGATTGAATGAGATTATGTGTGCAAAGCTCTTAGTCTGCTCAGTATAAGGTAAATATTTAATACATGTTAAGTAAAATTAAAATAAATTCATGCTAAAAATACCAGACTTTCACACAGAAACAGCTAGAGAACAGTAAAAGTTGGTCTATGGTTAGGTTATGAAACACGCAGTATATTTTCTGAGTGATAAAAACAGTCCATATTTTAGTTGGGGTAGTGGTTACATGGGTATATATATTTGCCAAAGCTCATGAAATTCTTCACTCAAAATGGGTGCATCTTATTATTTGTAAACTAGAAGCCTGGTGCACGAAATTCATGCAAGGGCCTTGGCCCCCACCACTGTGGCAGCTGCCTCTGCCTCAGCCCCCATCCGCTGCCATGGCCGGGGGCCTCTGTCGGGGCCTCCACCTGCAGCGACTTTGTCTGGTCTAATTAGCATATTATACTTTTATTATTATAGATTATATCTCAATAAAGTTGTTTTTTAAATATGTAATATGGATAACAGTTGCTAGATAAGGGAATGCCCACCAGAAGCTCTAGGGGTCATAGAAGACTTCCAGGGGGAAATGGGGCTTAAAATGACAGTAAAGGATGGGAAGGATTTGGAAAGACCAATGGGTGAAATGTGCTTAGCACCAGTGGAGTAGTGGGACAAGACTAACCTGCCTGGTGAGAAGCTTCAATCTACAGTGTAGCTAGCTTATCAGTTAAGACAGGACAGAATTTGAAGGGCCTTGAATGCAGACAGATGCCTGTGGGTTTGACACCATAGGCTATAAAGGACCACTATTGGTTCTCAAGCAGAGGCATAATATGATGAAGAGTGCTGTTTAGGAAGATTAGTCTTACTGCCTGAAATTGGGAAATGGACTAAATAACCTCTGAAGGTCACTTGAATTCTCTAATTATGCTCTATATGTTGGCTACCTTACTAGACTGCAATTTTAGCAAATGATTATAAATTGTCAAAAATCACATTAAAAACACATTAAAGAACAACAATATTCATATACATCTTGATCCTTATACTCTTCTAAGAGCAGATAGAACATACTCAAACTGCAAGAGAAGAGAATGAATCATCAGAGCTCAGTAAAAATGAAAATTGAAATTTTTCCATATATATATATAATGATTTGACACATTTCATTGCCAAGATCTGCTTTATGAACAGCAGATTATTTTAATTTTTTTGCTAACAAAGGTACATTATACTAAAAATAATAATGTAGTATTGTCATTAAAGTAATATTAAGCTAATAAATGAGTGACATCCAAAACTGGTTGCTTCATGACTTGTAGGGAGAATAACAGATGCCCATTAAAATTATCCAAAGGAGTAAGTGCAGATTGCACTATTAATGAACCAAGAAAAAAATCAAGTATTTTTTTTAGAAAGCTTTATTGTTGAAAGTATTACATATATCCTCCTTTTCCCCCCATTGACCCCTTTTAGCCTGCTTCTGCCCTCCACCCCAGGCCTTCACCACACAATTGTCTGTGTCCATGGGCTATGCATATATGCATACAAGTTTTTTGGTTAATCTCTCCCCACTCACTCACCCTACCCAGACTTCTCTCTGAGGGTCAATAGTCTGTTCCACACTTCTGTGTCTCTGAATCTATTTTGCTCATCCATTTATTTAAATATTTTTTTATAAATGGAGGACAAGTCAATTTGCTATCCAAAAATATTAGCTAATTTCCTTAGCATATAATGGTGCTATTAGGATGGTGCCTTTTCCCCTAATTAATCATTATCTAAATCAAATCTCACACACTCATTAATTTCTTGCTAATCAAGATAGGAATACAGAAGAAAGAAATGACTGCATTTGAAACTGGTGGGGAAAGTGATGATTGCTGGTAAAAGAAATTTTCCTAGGGAGTGCAGCTTAAAGTTAAGCTTCTGTTATTTAGCCGGGAAGAAAATGAACTTGCAGAGGGCGCACCTGCGTATCAGAAGCTCAGACTTTTAGATAGATAGATAGATAGATAGATAGATAGATAGATAGATAGATAGATAATTGATTTCAGAGAGAAAAGGGGAGACAGAAACATCAATAATGAGAGAGAATCACTAATCAGCTGCTTCCTGCAGGCCTTACACTGAGGATCGAGCCCACAACCAGGGCATGTGCCCTGACAGGGAATCAAACCATGACGTCCTGGTTCATAGGTCAATGCTCAATCACTGAGCCAACCAGGCACAAGCTCAGACTTTAAATCAAAGATCATGCCTAGGGCTACCACAGACTCTACTTTTTACATTTTGGTCTATGTAAAAGGTAGGCCAAAATGTGTCTGCCACACTGCAGTACTGGGAGTTTAAAGCAACCCTAGAGATATGCCATTCTCTAAACCTGAAAATTAAAGAATGAATTACCTTTACCTCTACTGCCAGCTATCAATTAACTGCATTTCACTTCATACCTGGTAAAAGTTGAATCCCCAGATCACTACCTTCTCCCACAAAGAGGTTCTTGCTGGACTACATTCCCAAACAGTAGCAGTCAACATGTGCTCTGGGAATACAAATTTTATGATTACATTCAACCTGACAACATGGTGAAGGATTCATTCATCCAACATTTACTGAATGCCTATTTTATGCCAGGGACTATGCCCAACCTAAGGAATACATTAATGAACAGGACAGAGTCCCTGCCCTGAAGATCACAGACTGGGTCCAGGAAATGGGCTCCCAAACTAATTAAAAACTAGAAATCTGTACATCATTCTGGACACCTTACTTGCCCTCAGCCCTTATAACCAAATGTCACTAATCTCACTAGTTCTGCTTTTTAAATGTCCCTTCATTGTTTCCCTTCTTTCCATTTTGCCTTATCATTTCACCTCTTTTCACTTGGACAATAAGAATAGCCTCCAAGATGCAGAGAAAAAGGAACCCTCATGCACTGCTGGTAGGAATGCAGACTGGTGCAGCCACTGTGGAGAACAGTATGGCGTTTCCTCAAAAAATTAAAAATGGAACTCCCATTTGACTGTGATCCCACTTCTAGGAATATATAACAAGAAACTAGAAACACCAATCAGAAAGGATATATGCACCCCTATGTTCATAGCAGCACAATTTACCATAGCTAAGATTTGGAAACAGCCTAAGTGCCCATCAGCAGATGAGTGGATTAAAAACTTGTGGTACATCTACATAATGGAATACTACGCTGCGGTAAAAAAAGAAGGAATTTTCAACAGCATGAATGGAACTGGAGAACATTATGCTAAGCAAAATAAGCCAGTCAGAGAAAGATAAATGTCACATGATCTCACTCATTTATGGAATATAATGAACAAAAAAAAGTGATGAATAAAACAGATCCAGCCGAAACCGGTTTGGCTCAGTGGATAGAGCGTCGGCCTGCGGACTGAAAGGTCCCAGGTTCGATTCCGGTCAGGGGCATGTACCTAGGTTGCGGGCACATCTTCAATGGGAAATGTGTGGGAGGCAGCTGATCGATGTTTCTCTCTCATCGATGTTTCTGACTCTCTCTCTCCCTCCCTTCCTCTCTATGAAAAATCAATAAAATATATTTTTTTAAAAAAACAGATCCAGAGACGGAGCATTGATCAGACCGTCAAACCTCAGAGGGAAGGCAGGGGAGGGTGGGGATAAGGAGATCAACCAAAGGACTTGTATGCATGTATATAAGCCTAACCAACGGACACAGACAACAGGGGGGTGAGGGCATGAGCGGGGGATGGGGGGGTCAATGGAGGGATAAGGACACATATGTAATACCTTAATCCATAAAGAAAAATATATTAAAAAAAGAATAACCTCCAAAATGGCTTTCATGACTCTACACCAGGGGTCCTCAAACTTTTTAAACAGGGGGGGCCAGTTCACTGTCCCTCAGACTGTTGGAGGGCTGGACTATAGTTTAAAAAAAACAACTATGAACAAATTCCTATGCACACTGCACATATCTTATTTTGAAGTAAGAAAAA
The DNA here is from genome assembly GCF_963259705.1 of Myotis daubentonii. Lineage (NCBI taxonomy): Eukaryota > Metazoa > Chordata > Mammalia > Chiroptera > Vespertilionidae > Myotis > Myotis daubentonii. Next base: position 27,606,956 of record NC_081861.1, on the reverse strand, counting down.
CAAAACTTCAAAAAAAAGGCCCTACTAACTGCAAAATTAAAAAAAAAATAGACCTCCTAACTTAAAAAAAAATAAATAAATCCTAACTTGTTCTTACCTCGGTCCTCAGGCAGCAGCAGGCTCTGCACAGGCAAGCTCGTGACTCGTCCAATCACACCCGAGACTGAGAGGAGGAGTCGAGAAACAGAGAGAAGGAGGGGAGTCGGAGAGTCCGGGCACATTCCACACATGTGCACTGCGGGCCCGGGATGAGTCGGCTGCTAAGCAACAGGCAGCGGTGGCAAAAACACCCAGTGGGCCGGATAAATCTTTCTGGTGGGCTGCATGTGGCCAGCGGGCCGTAGTTTGAGGACCCCTGTTCTACACTCTTCCATACAAGTCAAGAAGAGATATTTCTAAAGTATATATTTGATCACATCATTCTCCTTCTTTAAAAACATCTAAGAAAATGGAGCAAGGACACAGGGGTACCTAAGTGGGTGGCATATTCAGGCACTGCCAAGGAATATTGTATGGATAAAGGGATAAATGAGCTGGAGGAGAGTAACAGGGGAACTACGTGAGCCCTGCTACAAGATGATTCTTAGTTTTCGTTGGCTATTTTTTGTCTGTATGTTGTACATTTTCCAGCTTTATTGATGTATAATTGATTCCTAGTTATCTTTGGATTGGATTATCACAGGAGAGAGTGTTCATGGGAGCAGAAAAATATGTACTCCACAGGTTTTCTGCCCTTTGAATTCCCATAGCATACTGCTTCCTTTATAAAGACACTTCTCACACACTCTAACTTGTACCAAAGTTATTTGCATGCCTTATCTCCACTAGATTTAAGTTCCTTGATGCAAAGACCCTTGACTGACTCATCTTTGTATCTCAAGAGGCCAGCCGAGGGTTGGGCTTGATGTGCTCCCTTCTCACTTGTAATCAATGCCAGAATTTTAAGAGTTCCATTTGAAAAGAACTAGGTCATATTAATTGATACTACTAGACCAAGTTTCAGAAAAACAGTATTATATTCCAAGGAACAGTATTCCATTCCCTTCCCCTTCCCCTTCCCCTCCCCCTCCCCTCTTCCCTTCCCTTCTCCCCCTATCAAGACTAAAGTGTTATTATCTGCTGTGCTACCAAATCAGCTGTGTGACTTAATCAGAAACCTTCTCAAATCTTGACCTGACTAGATGACCCTTAAAGTAATTTAAGTCTGAGTTCCCAAACTGTAGGTCAATTGATAGTCACGGAGCTCATTCTAAACTGGGCATTGGGAAGACACAAAAAAAGCAAGAGGCTTGCTCTGCCCTTCTAGGAAGTTTTGTTAATAGCACTTGGCTACATATGAATATGGATATGAGGCCAATGAAAAGACCAACAACTAATTCAGCCTTTATAGCATTTCTCTTCATGTAATAACCATATTCCCTTTGTTATCAGAAGCCAGCTAATGGCAGATAGCTTCCTGATGGGATGACTTGTGGTGGCAAAAGGAAGAACTCTGAAATCAGAGAGACCAGGGTGTGCACCCCAACTTAGCCACTTAATAGCCATGTGATCTTAGGCAAGTTATTTAATCTCTAAGCCTCATCCTCCTATTTGTAAATGGGGACAGTAACACCTACCTCTTAAAGTGGCTGTGAGGATTAAATTAAACTCTTATTCAATGTTTCCAAAACATACGCTTCCATTTTCTGTTTCCCTGTTTGGTCATGCTATCTGTCCCTGGAGTGTCCTTCCCCTAGATTCAGCTATTATAACCCTCTCATTCACAAGGCTCTCTCACAGGTGTCTCTTTCATAATATTTGTCTCCCCTTTCTCAGCTACCCTCCCACCAAATAAATTCCATGAACTGTCAACTCAGAATTTTCAACACACTCTGTACCTCTCATACTGCATTTTGCAATCTAGGTGTTATAGATATTAGTAGTATACTTTTCTTAACCCTATTAAATTGTAAGTTTCTGTATACAGGAACTATATCTTGACCAACTTTGTATTCCCTGACATGGCATAATGCCCAGCATATAGTACATATTAAATAAATGTTTGTTGAATGAATGAGTGAATACTCAACAATGAGACCCTGCTTCCTACACATAGTAAGTCCCCTGTGTCTTCAAGCATTCAAGCACAATGCTTCAATATCAGGAATACTATAGAAGGACTACTGCACTAGATAGGAGGCTGTACTGGTGACCTCCAAAGTTTTCTCTCTGCATTTCCATGAAGGCCATATTCTAATTCACTAATCACTTTATATACCAAGGTTGTCACTGCCATAAATGTTAGTTATTTTGTCATAAGCAAGTGTGATAGTATTTCTTCAGAAAACGTCTCATATGTGACAACTATATATTTACCATTCTCCATGCGAATTGTACCTAAAACTTAGTACACCTGAATCTGAAAAAGCAGACTTTTGCTTTGCAAATGTTTCTGGCTTCCAAAATTCACTGTTACTGATGTTTTAGGAAACCACAATGAGTAAGTGGAAAACTATGGCACATTGAAAGCACACCAATACCTTGAGCTTAGAGATCCTGTGAATACGTTTTTCAGGTGGGTAATAAGCAATGATTGCCTTCCATAGCTAACATGTTTAGAAAAAAATATATGTTTTAAGAAAAAAACCAAGATACATGAGTTAAGATATAACATCTACACTGAATATGATAGCCTCTTCTGTTTCAGAACCCTTTTGATCCAGAGTGACTTAGGTAAGTCATTTTTCTCCCCAGGTCCTCAATTTAATAATTTAGAAAATGGGTTAACAGGAGTTGCTACCCACATCCCTCTCAGGAAACAATGAAATTTTACAACCAATTTTAAGCTTCCCTAGGGCAAGTTCCCCTTAGAATAGAACAATCTGGTAAATTGGTATGCTTCAATATGTCCAAAAAGCTCTCTTCTCTTGTAGGTTAAATGGTGCCCCCAAAAAAGATATGTTCATTCCTTACCCTCAGAATCTGTGAATGTGCCCAGACCAGTTTGGCTCAGTGGCTAGAGCATTGGCCTGTGGACTGAAGAGTCCCAGGTTCGATTCCGGTCAAGGGCATGTACCTTGGTTGTGGCACATCCCCAGTAGGGGGTGTGCAGGAGGCAGCGGATCCATGTTTCTCTCTCATCGATGTTTCCAACTCTCTATCACTCTCCCTTCCTCTCTGTAAAAAATCAATAAAATATATTTTTTAAAAAGAGAATCTGTGAATGTGACCTTATTTAGAAAAGGTGCTTACAGATGTAACTAAATTAAGGATTTCAAGATGAGGTCATCCTGGATTATCCAGGTAGGCTCTAAATGCAAAGACAAGTATCCTTATAAAAGACACAGACGAGAGACACATGAACCTTGTAAAGACAGGGTCAGAGCTTAGAATGATGCAGCTACATACCGAGGAGGGTCTGGAGTCAACAGAAGCTGGATGTGGTAAGAAAGGATTCTCTGCTAGAGCCCTTAGAAAGAATGTGTCCCTGCCTACATCTTGATTTTGAATTTCTGGCCTTCAGAACTGAGATACTAAATCTCTGTTGTTTTAAGCCACCAAATTTGAGATAATTTTTATGGTAGCCCTAGGAAACTAATACACCTGCTCTCTCCCCCTACCCCACCAAAAAGTATTTACCTAGTAATGTCTAAATGTTTCATCATGGGTAAGATACTACTTTGGTTAAGCAACTTCATCAGGTATTGTCTTAAAGTGCAACACTCCTTGAGTAATTCCCTAATACCTCAAGGCTAAAGGGTTTACTTGGGACCTTCCTCCAGCTCAGGAAAGAAGTGGGGAAGGCAATCCAGAACACCTGGATAGAGACAAGGGGCGATGTACATAAGGAAATGCTAAAAAAAAGGGTTCAAAACAAAATTTTATCTAGGGTCAGTCTTGAGAAAGTCATATTGACAGAGCCCAAATTTTACTTTAACAATAATAGAGCCACATAAGAAGGAAGAACCCTTGAAGAATTAAATAATAATGTCGCCTCAGTCCTTGGTCCATATTCCAGGAAGTTTGTTTAAAAGGGTGCTCAAACCAATCCAAATGCCTCATTCTCACTGCTCAGATGGATTTGTTTTCTTATGCTCAACAAATTAGGCATATTTAAATACATGGGAAAATTTTGTTTCAAGCTATTAGTAATTAAATAATCACAAAGAAAGCCTGGCAACAATGGAAGATGCCTACCATCATCCTGGGCCTCCAGGCCAACCCTGAATTTGATCGGACTTTCCCTTCACATTACACCTGCTGAAAAGGAAGTCAGTTGCCTTGTTAGTACAACATACACCTGCCCTAGCCTTCAGCACTTCCATAGATTCTGTTTAACCAGCTCTCAGGCAAATCTTTCTAACGCCCAGTTGACCTTACTATTAAGATGCTTGTCCCAGCCCTAATGGCTAACCTCAATTTCAATTTCAAGCCATTGCACCTTGTAATTACATTCTCAGCCACTGTAAATAATCTGTGCCCTCTATTTTATCTTTCCCCTTTCCCGATGATAGGAACCTGCTGAAAAGGAAGTCAGTTGCCTTGTTAGTACAACATACACACTGCACTTGAGCAAAATACAACCAAAAGAAAATCAAACACTCTTGATCCCTGAGTGAGAAGCAGTGTTATTGATCTTTTCCTTTTTCCTATCCTTCAGCTGATCTGTCTACACTGACATGCTCTAGTGCTGTGGCATTTATGCCATCTTGGGGAATAGCTGTGTAAATGCTCCAGTAATTTTATACATCTTCAACATACCGTTGTGTTAGAACTTGAGTATCTGAAGGACTTGGAAAGACATATTTTCCTACTCCTCCTACCCTCATGTAATGTGCATCAAAATCCTCACTAATTGGCCCTCCTCCTGCATGCTTCCGAAGTCTAGACTTGGTGGCAACCCTTTTCTGTGGAAGAGATTTAATGAAGGAGAAAGTGCATGGGAGGGAAGTTGGCAGGCTAAACATTACAGAGAAACTATAAGAAACTTGGAAACACAGAGATTTTGTAAGCTGAGGTTGGCAGCTAAATGATATTGTTTCAAACACACACACACACACACACACACACACACACTGGTGAGTTCACTTTACCTTGAACCAAATGTTTCCTAAAATTGAAGAAAATCTGTTGTTAATGAAACACATAAGACTTTTCAACGATGCTCAGTAGTGACTTTTTTCCTCCTTTGCTTTCTTCAGGAGCTCTGAAAAACAAAACTAAATTTCTCAAACAGGTGATTTGGGGGTTTCCTTTCCATCACCATGATTTCACTAAAAAACTCAAAAATTGCTAATAGTAACTTCCTTCTCCTGTCGAACCATGGGTGATTCGAATACAGAATTCTATAGAACCCAGTGTGGGCTCAAAGAGAGTGCCAGGAGGGCTCCTGCTCAAGCTAAAGGAACCAAGCCTGGATCCTGGGTCTCCCTATGTGATGCTAGTTTTATATCATCTGCCTTCAGAAAGCAACCAGCTCTCCAGACCACAGCAACTTGATTCAGAAAAAAGTGAGAACTGAAATAAAGAAGAAATGTTGACACAGGAACTATGGAGCCAATTCTCTATGCATGTCTAAGAAGTGCTGAGTTCAAGGTAGCTGATGCTACAGAGAGCTGGGGAAATGATGGAAACAGGTTGATACAATCAATGAGGCAGTTCAACTCATAGAGAGATGACCTTCATTGAATGGAAAAATCAAATGTCCATGACCCCTGGCTACTGAGCTGCATTGGAGATACAGCATTCCCACAAGTTCAGGTCACTGACCTTACCATGCCCTCCTCGTTCCTCTAAACCAGCGGTTCTCAACCTGTGGGTCGCGACCCCTTTGGCGGTCGAATGACCCTTTCACAGGGGTCGCCTAAGACCATCCTGCATATCAGATATTTACATTATGATTCATAACAGTAGCAACATTACAGTTATGAAGTAGCAACGGCAATAATTTTATGGTTGGGTCACAACATGAGGAACTGTATTTAAAGGGCCAGAAGGTTGAGAACCACTGCCCTAAACAAATATGAAGACCCCCTCCATGCAGGCTCCCCATCTGTCTACATGTTTGCCTCCCCACCAAGAGCAAGGAGAGTGGAATATTTGATTTAAAATCCCTAGCATCCTAGCATCTCACATATACTGGGTTCTCAAAACTGGTTTTAGGAATAATTCCTAGGAATGCTGAGTCTATCACAGAGTAACAATTATAAACATGGTTCTGGACCCAGATTAAGTGGGTTTAATTCATTGCATAGCTATTTGACCTCAGACAAATCACAAACCTCTGTGAGCCTCAGTTTTCTCATCTGTAAAATGGGGGAAATAATAATACCTACCAGGTAGTGCTATTGTGAAGATTACATGGGATGTTGCCCATAAAAGGCCTAGGACAGCACTTGGCTCAATAAATGTTAACGATTATTAGCACCACTCCCACCACAGGTGCTCAATAAAAACTTGCTGAATTGAACTCAAACCAGTGGGAATGACTAGCAGATGTGAAGGCAGCCTGGGCTTGCTTTTTTTTTTTTTTTTTTTTTTTTTTTTTTTTTAGTGTTAGTTTTAGTTTTAGTTTTTCTCCACCTCACTCTGCACCAGATGACCTGAGAATTTTCTTTCTTTCTTTCTTTCTTTCTTTCTTTCTTTCTTTCTTTCTTTCAGAAAAGGGATAGAATAAGATGTAGTTAGGCTCTACTTTTGCTGATCTTCAAGTCTGGCAAAGTCAGGCAGATAATTTTCTGAGAAATATGACAAAAGCTATTAAAAACTCTTAAAGCAAAGTTGTGTAATGAGCATGAATCTGAATACATTTAAATTTCCTCTAGATCTAGGGATTCCCACGACATCCTTACATATTTTTAAAGCGTGTTTTTGCAAATGTGAGGACACCAAAGCCCTAAAAGAATTTACTCCAGGGTGGGGGTGGGGAGGGGACATACAATTGTCATGGAAATTAACCCCTGAAAATGCACTGGATTTTATTACCAAATGGATTCCTGAGGAGACTACTAGCATTTTAGGGTCTTTACTATCAAGAAAGCATCCTGCATGCTTGAAATAATTAAGAAAGAGACTCAAGTTATCTAGTAAACTGAAATGTCAAACCACCTGCCTTACCTAAATGAGAAAAGCTGCTTAGACTAAAGCGTCATTACTTTTATTTAGACAAGCCTGCAAAGATATACAAGGAGCTAAAGAATGGAGCCCCACATTCTTCCCTAAGCCACAACAATGCCTGTTTATGTAAATAGGATTTTCAATAACAGAACGAAATCTGAAAAAAAAGTTTTCATTATTGTCTCTGAAAACTGCAAATGCAGAAGATGAAAGTCAAGGGGCTTTCACTATGATGGGCACTGAAAACCCTAAAATATTTATTTTTATATAAGTCTGAGCCTGGATTCCAAGCAGATCTTAAAAACAGGCAATGACTCTTTCTCCTTAAAAAGGTCTGAGCAGGCACAAAGGTTTCTCTGACTCCTGGCAAGTTGACTGCATATTTATTCAAAAACTCAGTTTAAAAAGAAGTAAAAGTAGTAGAAGATATCTATTTACCTATACTTGGCAGCCCCTTCCAAAATTTGGGCCAAAATATAAATATCTTTACCTCCACCATCATCACCATCTGACAATCAAACACTCCTGCATGATCATAACAACCTCCAGGCGCAAACTAAAAGCTCATTAAAGACTATATGAAGGCTATTTATAGAAGGTCTAAACAAAGGCTGAAAGAATTATTAGCAAAATTAGTTCAACTGTTCTTACTTTTGAGAACTATTACTATTTGTTTGAACTCAAGTGTCCGGCTCCTTCACTGACAGGTATTAATGACTATAGAGATAGCACATGTCCAGAGTTTTAAACTGACCTTGTAGTTTCTTGGTTCAAAAACTCAGGTTTTGACCCATACTCTGTATATCAGCATTCCTGTTGCTGGTTAGGCAGCTGATAAGAGACAGAAATCTTTCTTGCTCATTAGGCCATTAGCTGCTGTTAAGCAAAGGACTAGGGAGGGGGGTGTTCAGTGGCCCAAAGGAATGTGCCAGACTCTACATATAAAGCCAGCCCCAACTTGGGGTTAAGAATTTAACCTTAAAAGGCTGACAAGTCATAAATTTGCCTGAGGTTCATATATATGTGTGACTTTCACAGTTTATATTTCCTAGCCAGGACTCAAAGTCAAAACATGCCCCTGATTAATGAATGGTTCTAATTGCTATTCCTGACTTGAGAACATTAGTCTTTATCCAAAATATTTTCTTAAAAAACACACAATCTCATACCTAAAACTCTCTGGCATAAAGGAATTGAAATACTAGTTAGAAAAAAACAGGAAGTAGAGCCTTATGTTATCTGTTACTGGATGCTACCATTTTGGTAGTCAAGATGGACTCAAAAGCTTCTATTTCACTGTGTCCATCAAGCAAAGTACAAAGAAATGCCCTCCAAATCTAAACACATGAGAAAAAAGCAACCATCTGTAACTGCATAAAAACTAAGCTGGGGCAGTGGTAGGGGTGGGGGTGGAGGGCTGAAGTATCTTCAAGCACATTTTGTCTAACTTATCTTGTTAAATATTTATACATACGTGCATAACCTAACAACCTTGGCCAAGATTGGAAAAGATAATAGATATAGCACAAACAAAAGATCCCTATAAGCATCAAGACAAAGAAAAATACCAAGAAGTAGTCTAATTGGAATACACTCTCTAACCTGAAGTCAAATTTGAAACTAGGACAATAGTTAAACAATGTTCCTGAAATGTGATAACTTCATCAGGGAAAAGCAGGCTACAATTTGCTTGGCCTGCAAGATGGGTGTCAGTTCTACCCCACACTAGCAGCATTTTAAAGGGGCTCCCTTATCCTTGGAAAAAAGAAAAGGCATTCGTTCTAAGAAAAGAGATCGCTAAAAACAAAGATGTCATTTGCATTCATTGAGAATTATGACAAAGTGGGAATGTAAACTACACAGCAATGATCTGAGGCATGAATCGGATATATTTACCCTTGTCCTATCTGTTCAAAAAAGCCTTTTAAATACTCAGAATTCTTAGAAAGTGGAATGTATATTCATGGGTGTGTATTTTAGAGCTCTTCATCTGCAAACTAATTAAGGAGTCGAATTTTGTAATATCCTCAAAGTAACAAGATACCCAAACCAAACATGTAGGGAGAAATGGAAAGCTTGTTTTCTCTCTAGAATCACTAAAGACAGGCAGATATGAAGGAGGCAGAGGAAGGTGGAGGAAGAGAGAAAGAAGTAAATCAGGAGCTATAGGAAGGGAAACACAACTTAAAACTAAAATACAGAGGAGAAAAGAAAACATTCCACTCATCTACTTTTTTAGAGAACAAGAAACACAAAACCATTCAATAAATATAACAAACCATACAACACCTTCTGTTATAAATGATAACCAGTTGAGGAAGGGTGTGAGGGTGGAGGAAAGAAGGAAGGCTAAAAGGGAAGATGTGGAGAGCAGTCCAACAGACCATGAAGGGAGGACCTTCCCTAGCTTTGAAGGTATACTGAGCCCCAGAAGGGCTTGATGAGTGTGCACAGAACATCCACTGTTCGCCTGTGCAATGGCTGTCAGAGCAACTTGGGCTACTTCTTGTCACTATTCTATGAAATGTTGATGAGCTTTTTGGGAATTTTACCTGGATTTGTTATTTGGTAAGACATTTCATTGTCACTAGGATATAACTTGAAGAAAAACTGGATATTGTTGAGATGGGGGTGGGGGGAGACTCTGAATGACTGAACAAGTGCTGGTTCCAACATCACCTTCATGCTTTGTGAATGAGGCAACCTTACTCTCTCAAAGAACAAAGAAAAGGCAATCTGACAGCTTTTGAGGGCCAAAAGAAGCTTCAGGCAACATTAGTAAATTGACCCACAGCACTGAAGTTACAAAGGCAAAAAAAAATGACTTAGGTTTTATAAATTAAAACATATAAACCCTCCAGAATTCCATGGTGGTGGGGAATAAACCTTTCTTTCAGAAATAAACTTTTAAGTTTGAAAGGAAAGAAGAAAATCTGTTTCTGAAAGCTAAAATAACTATTTCAAACACTAAGCACAGTTCTTCCATGGCTCTTTAACTCTTCAAATTTCCACTGTGATTTCTGAAGATGGCCAGAGAAGATATACTCCAGAATACCAGCAAAAGAGAAAATGAGAAACCCTCTAGGTCCCTAGGGTAAGAAAAAAAATGATCTCAGAAGATATTTACCTCTGGCCACATTAAATTAAGCCAAGGACCAATCTAGAGTTTCTACCCATCTGGGGAAACAAAGTCTGTTTTCCAAACTAGTCAGGATATTATTAGCCATCCACCAGATATCTTGTAGGCTCTCTCTAGCCCATTCATTCTCAGTTTCTTATTCCCATTAATTCTCTAATTCTCTCCCCGTTCCGAACTCTCTGAGTCTCTTTCTCCTTCCTCTTACACTATCCCTTCCTCTCTCACTCCCTCATACATTTCTTCTGTATAGGTCTCTGAGGCCACATCAGTGAATGAATAGTTGAAGAACAGCACAAATGTGAGAAATCAAAACAACATTGATCTGTTATATGCTAGACTCTCTCTACTTAGTGCTGCAAGGTTCTTACCCACAATGAGTTTACACTTAAAAGGAGCCCTTATCAAACTTTAACATGCTCACAAATCACCTGAGATCTTGTAAAAAAAAATACCAATTCTGATAGGTCTGTGATGGGGTCTGAGAGTCTGCATTTCTTACAATATCCCTGGTGATGCTAATGCTGATGGTCCAGGGGCCACATTTTAAGGACCAAGGCTCTAGTAAGAAGAAAAACATCAAATACATAATTATAAGAGCAAGCGAGAATCAAGGCCATGGAAAATGTACAGTGATAGCAGAGTTCAAAGGGGTAAATGATCACATCTAGTCATGGAGAATCATGAAGTGATTCATGGTGAAAATGGCATTGCACTGGCACCTTGAAAGATGAGTAAGACTGCAGCAGGCACAGATGAGAGGAAGACAGTCAGGTGGTCTAGAAGCAAAGGCTTGGAGGCAGACAACTACAGTGTCCTTTCAGTAATGAGTTAGCAGCCTATTATTCTTAAGTAGAGGGCACACATTCCAAGGGGAAGACTGAGAGACATGATGGAAGCAAACTTGCAGGATTTAGCCATTTAATCTGGGTCTGAGAAGTGTAAAAAGAGAAGTCAAGGATGATTTGAAGGTTTCAAGTCTGGGTACCAGACAGAGATGCTATTACCACAAATGTAGAATGTTGGAGAGAAGCGGATTTGTGCAAATAGGAAAAGAAAATTATGGATTAATTTTTGTCTCTGTTGAAAGTAAAGTACTGACAAGACTCCTGGATAGAGACAGCCAGCAAGCAACTGGGAAATACTGAACTGGAAAGCAAGGAAGAGGTCAGGCTGGAAAGAGACGGGGGAATCGTTCAAACGGCAAAGATAATGAAGTCATGGGAATGGGTGTGGGAATGTACAGAGAGAGAAGAGAAAGGGCAAAGGACAAGCACTACTGAAACACTAGCTTCTAATAAGGGTTGGGATGAAGAGGGCAAACAAGCAAAGACAGATTCAGCTTTACAGTAGGAGGGGAACCCAGAGTAACGAATGTGACTAAAGTCAAAGAAGTGTGGGAATTTAAGTCAAATACTTTATATCCAGACCATTTTCCCTCCCCTCATAATCCATTACTGGAAAGAGCATGAACTATGGAATGAGACAAATCTGGAGGCAAATCCTGACTCTAGCACTTACACCTTTGGGAAAGTAAACCTTTCATCAGTAAAATGGAGATAACACCACCTACCTTTCAGGTTTGCTAGGTAGATTAAATGAGAGATTAAATATAAAGCAACTTGCACATAGTAGACACTCCATAAATGGTAGTTTCCATGATCTTCTATTTGGCCCTTCCGAACTATCCCATAAACCTGAAAGGAACTTCAAAAAATATATTGGAGAACAAAGAGTTTCAAGCTTAAGTTGAATGAAAGTATAAACTCTGGTGAAGGCAACCTCTTAAATAACAGCAAGGAAATTAAAGAACCATTCATGCCAGAGAAACATAAAATTATACAAACCTCTCCTCACACTAACCAAAAAAAAAATCATTACATCTCCATAGACATTTAAGAAAAGTTCAACCCAATTACATAAGTATTTCTAGTATTTGTTTGGAATCACGTTTCAGAGACTAGCCCGAAGGGCCCAGTCTGAAGCAGAATAGAGACCAGAGCTCCGAAAGCTACACACTGTTGCTGCTTTCATTCTTCAGAGTGAGAGAATGCTCTGCAAGGGGAGGGGAAAAGGACCTCCATGTTGGAATCAGGCACGTTGGTGGAACTCAGAACTTTCAGAAAGTTTATGAGTGCCTGCGTAGTTTGTATGTAAGATATGTGAAATCAAGGTTTTCACGACAAAAATCTAAGTATGATTGTGAAAGACCACCCACTGCTAAGAGTAACAACAATTTTCAAACAGTTTAAATAACACATAATTATTAATTACTGCTATCAAAAATCATAGAAATCTGATCCTTTGATCCGAATGTATTTCTCTACATAGAAGTCTCTCCCCCACCGTGTGTGTGTGTGTGTGTGTGTGTGTGTGTGTGTGTGTGTGTGTGTTAATATATTATCTTATTTGCAAAGTCTTGGACTGTGACAAAATATACTCATACTTTCTCTTAATCAAGACAATCCTTGAAGTCATTGGCAGTTTTTTTAATCATTAGATGTTGGCAAAATACATCTTAAGACATGTCACATGCGAAACCCTGGAAAACATCATCCACACCCATGACTTCCAACTTGAGCCTATATGCTGATGAATCCCAACTATGCTTCTCCTGAACTCTAGAAGAATATATACACTCTTTCCCAGGGAGCTCATCTATTCCCAGAGTTTCAATTACCATCTAGATGCTGATAATGTCCAAGTATGTATCTACAGTCCTGATTTCTCTATTCTGTGATCCAAAACGCAACCTCAACTACCTAGCAGACATTTCTGCCTCAATGATCAAAGGAACCCCTCAAACTCAACCTGTCCAAAATCAAACTAATTATTTCAACCCTTAAAAAATAGGTCTGCCGAAGCCGGTTTGGCTCAGTGGATAGAGCGTCGGCCTGCGGACTGAAGGGTCCCGGGTTCGATTCCGGTCAAGGGCATGTACCTGGGTTGCGGGCACATCTCCGGTGGGGGATGTGCAAGAGGCAGCTGATCAATGTTTCTCTCTCATCGATGTTTCTAACTCTCTATCCCTCTCCCCTCTTCTCTGTAAAAAATCAATAAAATATATTTTTTTAAAAAAATAGGTCCCTCTAGCCCTGGCTGGTGTGGCTCCATTGACTGAGCATTGTCCCATGCACTGAAAGGTCACCTATTCTATTCCAGATCAGGGCACATGTCCAGGTTGCAGGTCGGGATGCTTGTGGGAGGCAGCTGATCAACATTTCTCTCTTACACAGATATTTCTCTCTTTCGTTCTCTCTTCTCCCTCCCTCCTCTCCCTCTGCCTTCCTCTCTTTCTAAAAAAAACTACAATAATACATTTTAAAAATAGATTCATCTTATATCCATTCATTTATTCAACAAATGCATACTGAGCACTTATTATGTGCCATAGTCTCACCATCCAGAAAAACTAGAAGTTCTAGACTCTCCCTTCTGTCCTCATATCCAGTCACCAAGTTATTCTCTCAAATTAGTATTTTATTCTCTTATTTACTGCTCCACCTTTTCACCTGCATTACTAAAACTCGCTGCTACCACTCACTCTCCAGTCATCCTCTATACTGATTAACATTTTCTCTTCTTTAAATATTTTCATGGATCCTCATCATCCTTGGATACAGTATAAGGAAATACTTCAGTATTTCCTTCCTATTTCTCTAGTTTATCTTTCCTCCATTTCCCCCACATCTATGCTCCAACCAATCCAAACTATTCCAGTCCAACAAATGTGTCATTTTATCTCTTAGCTTTGTACATTTGCACATACCTAGGCAAATTATGAATGTGATTAAGGGAACTAGGTACCCTTCCTCTATAGCTCAACAGCTCTCAGAACCCCCACAGGGTGCCTAGCTCTATGGCAGCTCTCATATTACTGCCTCAATATCCATGGTTTTCCTTATTTAGCTCCCTCATTAGGCAGTGATTTTACCTTATTCATCAGCTCCTAGCTCTGTACCTGGCATAGAATCATTGCTCAATAAATACTGGTTGAAGTAAAAAATGAATAAAAAACCTTTAAATATTTATGCAGAGACAGCATATAAAGTTCACTATTAGTAGGTTCCTTTTCTGAGACTTCCTATGTTTTCCAAAATAGTTAAATGTAGTCCCTAATACAATCAGTCCATGAAACATAACCTGGAAAGGGCCTCTTGGGTCACATTCTCATTTCTATGGAGCTCAACATGAATTGCAGCCAGGGCTAGAAGTAGTTTTCCAAAATGAGCCAAATTTACAATATGAATTGACCATCACTACTTTAATGAAGATCACATCTCTGTACTTAGGGAAATGATGAAACTTGATAAATGAGCAGTAACTCTATGATAGCAATGACAATTAGCTCTGCAATAATTTGGGACCAATCTTACCGAAAATTGTTTATTTGAGCTCTGAAAAGCTGTACCTCCTAGCTCTTCTAAGTGTAAGTTAGGCTTATTGTCTAGATTATTAAGGGTGTACAGATGTAGAAATATTGTATGTGTATATGTATGACTGTATGTGGTGTGTGTGTGTGTGTGTGTGTGTTTTGGAACCAAACAAGTTGGTGGAATCCAGAACCTGCAGATACTTTATGAGTGGCTACATTGTTTGTACCTAAGATATATGAAAGCAAGGCTTTCAGGACACAAATGTAAGGTATGATTGTAAAAGACCACCCACTGCTTAGAGTAACAATTAACAACTTTCAAACAGTTTAAATAGCACATAATTATTCATTGTTATCAAAATAATTGAAACATATATTTATACATATATAATCTATCAACATAAATATATAAAACATATCCAAACACTACATTTAGATAAAGCTTAAGCTAAAAATGTCAGTCTACTTAACACATCCTCCTCAAATTTCAGTTTTGGCAGAGGGGCAACAAGGCTCCCAGGGTGCAAGGGAATAGATAAAGAAGCTTTCACTCTACCACTCCTTCCTCAGTCTCTGCTGAAGATCACCTTAGACAATGATGCATTCAGAGAATGTCATTCTCCAGGTATATGCCATTGTAGGATCTCGTTCAACACTGATCAACTCCTCTAGACTATGTCTTTACCTGTTTATTCTTATATTCATTCCAAACTTTATTAATAACTCTGTACAAGCCATTCTACTCACCAATCTAGAGGATCCAATAAATCAAACATGGCTTCTGCATTCAACAGGCATAGGGTCTGGCAGAGGCTATGAGTAAGCTATATACTTAAAAAACATGGCTATTAAGTAAGAAAAAAATACAGATAAAGTATTTCTGGGAACAAAATGCAATTGGGAGATGTCTCTGTATTATCTCCTCACACATGTAAATTTCCATATTTAAATATTTTCCAATCCCTTAGCTCTTTCATGTGCCAGATAACTTTCTGATATATACCAGCGTGAAGGCTTTTAATATCCTTCTTGTGTCCATCACTCTAACACTTTCTTTCTTCACCAGATTTCCCTCAGCTTCAATAATCCAAACCAAAATTTTACAAACAGCAATGGAGATTCATAGGATTCCACAATACATACTATAACTACTAGTATGCAGAGTGTGGGAGAAAGGGAACAGAACCATAACTAAGGAGGAAACTATCAAACAGAATTTTTATATTATTTTCAAATGAACATCGTCCCTTTCTTTTCTACCCTCTTTCCTACTTGGGCCTTTAGCTGAAAGAAATCCTAATGGGTCATCTCTAGCCAAGTAATTTAGTTTTATCAGCTGACTTTTAAAGTTGCCCTAATGCATACAAAAATTAAGAAAATTCTCAAGAAGCCCTTTATCCTACTCCAATAAAATTCCCATGGCTAAAAATCCACTTTAGGTTATGTCCTTTGAAATGTACATTTATGAGGTTTGATGTTATATGTAAGAAACACCAAACACTGAGGAATAATTTACATACATTCAGTATACGTTTCTGTAACTCACACCAAGTTGCATCATTTTCACAAACCTAAATAAAGTGAAGATAAATATATGCATTTATGTATACGTGGATTTATTTTACCTTTAAACTACTCACTTCTTATTAAATCTAGCTAGTCTACTTTTTCTAGGGAGTTATAGTGTAGCCAAATGAACTAAACCAAAGTTCTTTATCAGGTACCTATAGACCATAAATGGATTTTTGACCTGGAAAAAAGTAGTCACTCTTTTAGAAACCTTAGTATATAAGTAAAAATAAATCAAGTACCTAAATATTGGTTTTATATACATGTTATGTTCATAATACTATTCTAACTCCATGTGCTAGGCATGAGGGTTACAAAGATAAGCTACAACCCTTAACCTCAAGGAGATCACAGTCTAATAGGAACATTATGACCATGTACCTTGAAGCTGTCATAATCAGAATTTATAATTTTCCAGTAAAAACACTCATTTTCAAATGGTAGACTCAAAAAAAAAAACAATTAAAATTCAACTCTAGAAGTTTGCCTTATTCTGGATGTATAAGAAATAAATACACACTTCGTTGTGGACAGAAATTTTGAAAAATACAGAATATTCTCAAAATCATCACTACTGAGAAATGTACATCTTTCAACTTTCAGGGGGATAGATAGAATACAATGAGTGGAGGTTTCTTTTATAATGGCTTTATTGTCCTTGTCCCTTCTTATCGCCACTTTCACTTGTATTTTATCTCCCTTCCTATCAATTATTTATCAATATAAACCTATTAAGTATACTTCAAAGAGCTGAGTTGATTTATTAATTCAGTATATAAATACAATTTCAGCTACTAGCAGTAATTAACTGTTTGGAACACTAGCCATACATTTTTATCTTAACATTGACTCCCTTTTATGCATAAGGAAAAATACAAATTTTCAAGGCTCTATTCAGCTACATACAGACTCAACAGTGCCTCAAAAATGCCTTCTTTGTTAATCAATCTGGATTCATTTTTGTTTAAAAATGGCAGAAAGGTATTTCTAATCATTATCACTTGTATAATTGATCTTTAATTGGCCTAATTTGAAGAACAGAACTTGTGTATTCAACAAGGTATTCAAGTGAGACTATCATGCCCAAATGAGCATTTCACTCACACATATAGTATTTCAGAACACACATTTCTCTGCTGATATGCCCATCTTCACCTTACTTTCTGAGTTGCATTCTCCCTGTCATTACATTTCAGAAAGTAAATTCCCATTGCTGTCTCTAAAGCAAGGCTGGGGCCCATAACTTGGATTCTATTTTCTGATGCTCATTTCTTAATGGAGTGCTAGGGGATCCTGTTTCAAACCATACCATTTGCTAAATATAGGCAGATGAGTGGGGGATTGTTCTGCCCACACTTTCCATTAGACGCTAGATTACCAAAAAAATCAAACCCATTTACAAACTTGGCTAGGGCTGAATAGATGTTGGCTCCTGGTATGGTCTCTTGATTTGAGCCTGTGCACAAATTCTGATCCCAAGTTACAGAAATCCGTGAGGTACTTCAACAGGTCTGGGCATGTGTTATAGCTCAATTCCCAAATATGGTAATGTCAACATTAGCAAGAAAGGTCTAGCTTACATTAAATCAGAGAGTTTAATTTAAGAGATGTCTTACAATTTATGTGCTATAATAATTGTTGCTCTTTAATGATACTAAGCCAGTCATAACAACATTGCTAATTTCAATTTGTTCTTTGGGTACTCAATATTAATAAGCCCTGCCTGATAGTAAGAGTTGCCAGCTAATCGAAGTAAGCCTGAATCTGTCTCTAGTCAAAATAGTGGTTGTCTGAAAAGTTTGTCCACACACCCCAATAATATGCTACAAAAAAAATCTGGACTTAGGCTTTTAAAATAGTAAAGTGATATATAGCTTAAGAAAGTACTTGAGAGTTCATAGAGAATACATAATGATCTAGAAATTATATTATTGTTAATTATTTACTAAATGCTCTATGGTACTGTTAACATTGGCTTCAACACTGCATCAAAAGCAGTGCTTTCCCTTTAAGAAGCTTATAATCTAAAACATACAAACAACCATATGCAGAAAAAAAAGCTAGAGATCAGAGTAAAAGGAAGCATTCACAAAAATGTACAAATTCAGCATGCCAGAACTTTTCAGTTGAGCAATATGATCCCCAGCGAAATTCTTTCCAAATGATGTATCGTGTGCACAAGTTACAAGTGATTATCTTCAATTTTCTTGGAAATGAGCAATAAGATACCCCTTAAGACCCATGTTTTTGTATATGCATCAAACTCTAAAGTTGGCATGGTCATTGATAGTTGCCATTTAAGGAGAAAACATATTTTTCTGTCTTGTCTTATAGCAGACAAATCCAGGACTCTTTCCCCCCAGGTTGATAATAAGCAGCCTTTTTCTAGGCTACAGTGAACAGCCAACATTACAACTCTAAAGATGGAAGTAACAGAATGCTCAAAAATATTACATCAAAATACTGGATACAACCTATCAGCCCATAAAGCGAAAAAATTGCAAAACTGACACCCTCCATGGCATCTAGCATCCATCAAAATCTTCTTATGCCTGTTTTGCCTAATGCTTACAAACGGAATTTCCTCCAAGAATTAAGAAAACTTTTTAAGATGGCGGTCCTATTAAGAGATTCCTCCCTATCTCCCTCTTCATCTCTTCAGTTCTTTTCCCTTCCCCAGGATGGCTATTGTGACCATTTCAGCCAATTTCCTGGAGGTATTTTCTAGCCCTTTTCACCCTATTTAATCCTACAAGTTTCCTGAGAGCCTGTTTACTTGTATGCTCGCTCCCCCCACTAGATTTCAAGTACCTTGACAAAAGAGACTGTTTCTTACTCCTCTGATACCCCCAGCACCTAACACACAGTCTGCCGAGGAGCAGGCAGTCTTAGTGTCCTTTCAGGCCAAGGTGCTCCACTGATCATCAGCCATCTTTTCAATCAGAATGGGGCACCCCTCTAAGCACATCTAGGCACCAATCATCAGGATTAATATAATAAATCTATTCAGACGATATTTGAAAAAATTCTCTAAACTGTTCCAAGTTAACAAACAATAATACAACTCTTTCAACATTTTAACAAATCACCTGCTCACCCAAATGTTTAGTGCAATCTCAGAGGAGGGAAAAACCTCCCACACCTCACTTTCTCTCCCGGACATTAGGACCACTAACTGCTTCAAACTAATTGGGGAGCCACAGCTGGCAACCCAGATACAGTTGCTAGTTCTGACACTTTAAAAAACAACAACAAATACCAAACGTCCTCTTTGTTTCCAAAACGCCGATTTTTATCTTTATGTTGTTTCATCTGTTTTGAGACACTCCAAGTCGATTTTGGCTCTTAAAGGCTGCCTTTTACCCATTCGGGCATTTGGCCTTCTGCAATGGTTCTTGCACTTTACAAGGCCCTCTAAGGCAAGATTCCTCAATCTTTGGGGAGTTGCAACACTTCCACAGTTTGTTTGATTTTCTCATTCTCATCCTTCCCCTTCACCATCATCCCCCTACAAAAGTGGTGTATGGCATTCATAAAGTGAATTACACTTGATTTTTGTTTAGAGGAATTTTTTTCAGACTTCTGTAACATTCCCTTGAGACAATTGGAAACATCATTGTCTGATTACTAACTCACTTTCCTTGTCTAAAATTGTATCCATTCTTGATTGCGCCTGTGGGTAGGTTAAGCAAAACAAAATAAACATCTAGACTTATGAGCTCATTGGCTTTTTTTCTGAATTTTTCTAAATTAAATAAGGGCAAAAGAGCTACACTGAAAGTCAGTTATATGGATTTTTCTGCCAAATGCTAACTCCGTGTGCCTGGTTTCCATCTGTGGTGCTTTCCAAGTTACAAATCCTTAAAAAAAAAAAAAAAGACTGGGGTATGAAAAGATCTATGGATTTCGGGGACATGCTATTAGAATCACTATCCTGTGCCTTTGAACACTAAAAGAAATGGGAACATGAGATTGCAAGGCTTTAGAGCAGCTTTGTGGAAGTCTAGTGTAGTCCTTCAGCACCAGTGATTTATTTTTTAGGCTGGCTGATTTCAAATGCCATTTAGTTTCATCCATATTAGCATAAGAAATGTACCTTATCCACTCTAACCCAATTCTGCTAATGGCCAAAGTTAGCACTCAATTCCAAATGCTCCTCTTAAGTGAGACAGGACATTCTTGAGGATTTCTCCTTACTGTTACCCAATCTCATTTTATCTGGGACAAAGAAAGCTTTAATACAGTTAAAACAGTGGAGCCAGTAAACTAAACATAGCTTAAAAACATAGATGGGGGAAATGAAAAGTGGCCATCATGATGGTTCGTAACTCAAAAAATTTGCAGCTCTCTTTCAATTTCCAACCACTGATCGACAGCAGCAAATTACACATTTATTCACTTTGAAATTATGCACTTGCCATTCTATTTAGTCTGCCATTATTATCTCTACTCCGAAATACTGATGAGCTCTTTCCACACATGGACATTAGGATTTTCACCATGTTTTCCATACCTACAGTGACGATATTTGCTCAACTAAAATTCAGAACACATGGTCTTATGCCAGAACAAAGTACTGGAAATATGCACTGCCCCAGTAAATCCAGGATATATGGTAGCTGTATGGATATCACCATATTTGAATTTTGGCTTTGCTCCAAGGCAAGTCAGAACAGTGCCTGCCATGTAGAAGGTACTCAACACTGCATATGTTAAATGGAAGTGAAGTAGGGTTTATATGGCAAAAACCCTTGGAAAGTGGTTTTTCCTATGGAGTTTGAGAAATACTAGTGGGAAATAATAAATTTACCAGTCCCTGTTGTTCTCTATAATATGGCCATCCTTAGGCCCAGAGTAAGGGAGCTGGGAAGGAGGTGGGTGCAGGCCAAATCTCATACACACACAGTGTGTGGGCCCTCCCAATACTTTTATACAGATGCTGCAAAGAGGCAGGCAGCCAGAGAGCTGGGGGAGGGGAAGGGAGGAGGAGTGAAAGCCTGAGTGTGTGTAGAGGGGGTTGCTCAATCAGTATCTGCATTCCTTCTGGCCGTTTTCTTCTTTTAAGCACAACCTTTACTCCCCGATTTCAAATCACCCATATTGTGGGGGCTCATCCTGTGAAGACCAATTTTTATATTATAACCATTTTATATTATAAAGCCAGCATGTTCTCTGGCTTTAGCAATCTAATACCATAGCACTTTGAGGGGGAGAGAGATTCCCCTGTTGTTTCAGCTATGTGGAACTGATTCATAGGTTGCCCCTTACAGCTCCTGCACACGCCCACGTGGTATGCTATTAACACTAAACAGTGGAAGAGGTAGTTCTACCCTTCCTTAGAGGGACTTCCTGCAAAGCAATATTTAACATATGCACAAATGCATTTCAGTCACCAAAAAGGGTGACCAATTACCTTTGCAACTAAACAGCATGCTCGCTCGGCTTTTTATCCACCTAAAGAAAAGGCCGAGGGCGCCGAGGGCGCGCTGGCTGCCTAGGTAACCTCCCGCTAGTGAACGCTGGCTGGCAGCGCCCACAGGGCGCGCATCACACTCACAACTTGGTCCAACCATCAGGCCTGCCTCTCTGACTTGTTGAGAGCCAAGAGCCAAGTTTGGGCAAGGGTGGCTCCCGGATCCCTCAAAAGCACAGGATCCGCGCTTCGCTACATGCATGGTTTGAGAAGAGACCCTGGAGGTTTGTGAATCTACCCGCCGTTTCTTCTGAGCGCACCTCTGCTAAATTAACCTGTTTGAAACCGACTCTTCTTGCCCTCATTGTCAGTGTAGCAATTTGTCCTAATGATATTCTAAGGTAGGCTTTTAGGATTGACCGCGGGACAGTCAATCACACAAGGCCATTAATATTCATCTGTTGACAGCGGCAGCCCTAAGCTAAGGTTAAAATATGCCCTTACAAGGCGATCTGATAGTGTAGAACAAAAGGCAGGCGCTCAGAAACTTTCCTCCACCTAAAATCATCTCTTCTTCAGGGTCCAGCCTGTCAAAAAGGCTGATAAATTTGAGAAGGGGAGGAGTTATATCATCTTTGGACTCCTGCTCCCGGGGCCAGCAGCACCATTTTTGAAGCGATTTTGCCAACCTAGAGAAGGGACGCTGTTTTGAGGAAAAGGCTCAGTCCTCCTCATTTAGGAGACCCTCACTCTCAAAAGTTTCCTTCTGTGTGTCTTCACCTACCACTGCAGATTTGGAGACCTCTCCTCAACTTTGTCTGCACTTGGGCCCACGAGCTCGGGAACCCAAGCTGCGGGAGGGAGGGCCGGGGGCAGGTTGGGGAAAGCATGGCCCGAGCCTCGGTCCAGCTTTGGCTGAAATTTTGGCACGGACGTGCGGGGGAGCGTAGCAAATTCTCAAGGCACCGGTTTGGATATGAGGCGCCAGTTCCCAGAGGCCCTGGGAGCCAGCTCCCACCTTCCCGCCCTCCCCAAAAAATGGGCGCTCTGAAAAGGCCATCACCGCCACCGCCAATCCTCCCACTAGCACCTTCCCTGACAGCAGAGCGAGTACAGGGAATGCGGCCACGGTCCACACACTCTCTTCTCTCTCCTCGGGAGACCTGGTCTGCCCTGGGCACAACGAGCACCCCCAGGTGCCCAGCGGCAGGGCTCACGACCACGGCCCCGCGGGGCTAGAGCACTCGGGGTACCGCCACCACGCGCTCCGGGGCTCTATGCTGGGCGCGGGGAAAGCTTAAGGGACTCCTCCTCACCTGGTACGGGGGTTTCAGGCACCCACTTGAGTCCGGGCTGCAGTCTCTGGAAAAAGGAGCGAACCTGGTGACAGGTGGCGTCTGGTGGCGGCGGTGGAGGCTGCGCCTGTCCCGGGAAGTCCAAGTTGAGCAGCATCGCCGCCACGAAGCACGCGGTGCGCACGGTCCCTGCCATCCTGCTGGGCGGGGAGCGCGGGGAGCGCGGGAGAGCGGCGGCGGGGACCAGAGCAGTCCCAGAAGCAGCAAGCCTAGCAGCGGCTGCAGGAGCGGGAGACGTGCCGTTACCCAGCCGCTGCAAAAGTTTCCTCGCAGCTACCTGGGCACTGAGCGAGGGCGGGAACGCTTGGCTGCACAGGCGGGGCGGAGCCGCCGAGGAGGGGCGGGGCGAGGAGGGACCGGGCGGGGCGGGGCGGGGCGGAGCGAGGCCAACTGCGCGGCCAAGGAGCGATGGCGATCCTGCGGGTGTGAGGCGCCGGGCTGCGGGGACTGTTTGAGCCCCGCGGCGCCGGGATCCACTAGGGCTGCACGAGAGGAGGGCGCTGAGCGAGTGCGATCGCTCCTGGCCGCCCGGCCCCGCTGCCCGGTTCGCCGCCTTTCCACACAGGGCGTTCTGGCACAACTACTGCAGAGGGGCTGCGGGCTCCGGCGTGCTGATTGGCTTCCCTGCAGCCGTCCCCTCTGACTGGCTCTGGGAGAAGTTCCCCAGCCTTACTCCTCCTTCCGCCGCTCATTGGCCTACCGCCGGGAGGGCTTTTCTCTTTCAGATTTTTGCAATATCTCCATCCTTCCTGGCTTAAGTGCCCCTCTCTGCTTTGCCACAGGTCTCTTTCCAGCCTGGTCCAGCTTGTCTCTGGCCACCAGAGCCACACAAGGTCTTCCTCCTCTGCACTAAATCCACCCCCTCTTCCTGATCTCCAAGGAGCTTCCCTCGATACGTTTTCCCGTCGCAGCTACGGCTGGGTTCACAAACCCGACCTACAAATAGTCACAAACCATGGCAACTGGGGCTCGTTGGCGGGTTCACAGCCTGCCTCATCTTTGAATACTGTACCTAAAAAGTCTGAAAGCCTGTGAGGCTTACTAGGTTTGATTCAATAAAACCACACAAAGTCAGAGTAAGCATCTGATCCCAGGATGTTAAAAGAATCTGTCTCCTGCAAGACAGTTCCAGGTGATCCTTCGTGAAGTAAAGCATAACTGGTGACAGCAAAATAACCTGGGGCTTAAAGCCAGCCGAACTCATTAGAAAATCATTTACACAGCAAATTCAGTGAGCCAGAGCTAGCTTGTTTCATAAGTGGAATCGAAGGCTGAAATGTCTCCTACACCCAACTCTCCATGTCTGCTGCTTAAATTTCACCATTAGAAATCCAGTTCTTTAAAAAGCAAATACTTCTCACAGGAGGAATGCATTTAGCCATTACTTACATCCTCCTAAGTAGGGATCTTTAACCCGTGTATTCTTTTTTGTCACACACACACACACACACACACACACACACACACACACACACACCTCTTAGCACATAAGTAGAAACTCAGTATTTGTATAATGAAATGACTTAACACCTCAGTGTGAATTCATTTATCATCTGATTGTGTTGTTTCTGATCTAGGTGAGAGTAGGTTTTAATAAGCAAAGAAAAAGGAGAGCCTCCACACCAGGAATTCTCCAGGAAGTGCTAGGTCAGGGGAGAGGAGGTCATTTAGCAGAACTTGTGGTCTGAGAAAAGAGGCAAAGGAAGGGGAAGGTCGCTGAGGAGCTCATTTGTTCATTCATTTGTTCAATTGCAAATATTTGAACTCGTACTGTGTACCAGATACTGTGGGACACAAATAGACAATGGGGATACAAAGATTAACCTATGGTACCTGACTTCAAAGAGCTACAAGTCTAATGGGAAAGACAAGCAAACAGAAAAATGTTAACACAGCATGAGGTAAGTGCTAACACAGAGGTAAAAGCAGAGTTCTAAAGGGGCGAGAGGGAGGGTCTGAGAAAGCTTCCCAGAAGAGATGGTGTCCTAAATTCAGGCTTGAAAGTCCAGCAGGAGTTGAGGTGAGAAAAGAAGATGGGAAGAAGGGTGCCAAGGGAAAAGAAGCAGCATGAACAAAGACTGAGAGGAGAGAGCCTGGTATGGCCCAGTTGGAAGGTAGCAGGATTCAGGCTGGAGATTTAGAACAGCCAAAGCAGCAGTGGTGAGCAAGTGCCAGATGATGCAGAGTTTTTAAGTAATGGGAAGGAGGCTAGGAAACCATTTAGGGCCTTGGTCGGCAAACTGCGGCTCGCGAGCCACATGTGGCTCTTTGGCCCCTTGAGTGTGGCTCTTCCTAAGCCTTAGGAGTACCCTAATTAAGTTAATAACAATGTACCTACCTATATAGTTTAAGTTTTAAAAATTTGGCTCTCAAAAAGAAATTTCAATCATTGTACTGTTGATATTTGGCTCTGTTGACTAATGAGTTTGCCAACCACTGATTTAGGGACATTTTAAGTAGAGGAGTGGCGTGATCATATTTGCCTTATTAAAAGATCTCTCCAGCAACATTGTGGTGAATGGCTTGGGGAAGGAAGCAAGTTGAAAGCTGGTTAAGAGACTATGAAAATAATCCAGACAAGAAATGAGAAAAGCTGTGCCAGAGAAGATTTGGAAGGGGGAAATACTACCAGCAATATTTAGGAGGTAGAATTAAAAGGGCCTAGTGACCTAGTGGATGTGGGGGATGGGAGAGGAGTCAAGGACGGAGGGCTCATTCATTCTTTTTTCAACAAACATTTGAGTGCTGCCTATGTATCTGGCATTCTTCTCCTACTTCATAATTTTGCCTGGGGCTAGCCCTGCTCCTGCATTGAACATTTGACAAATGACATATCCACTTTAAAAGAAACACCAATTAAGAGTCATAATTTGGCTGGTGAGTTTGATATGTTCCACCTGTGGAGCCCTGCGACCAAAGGGCAGATTGGAAGGCAAGCATTGATTGAATTTCATGACCCCACAGAGGAAGACATGACCTCCCATAAATTCATGATCTTCCAGAGTTCATGCAACTAACTACAAAGGCAACAGTTGTTTTCAACTACTGGGTCCTGAATACCTTGAAAAAAGGGATTGCAACTTATTTTCAATATATACTTTTATATCTAATACACTTTGCATGAACCATGTCAGTGCTTCCAAAGTGAAGTGTGGCATGTGGGCCAGTGAAGTCTTTTAGTTTTGTTTTAAGAAATATCTATTTTAATATGGATTAGAAAAAATATCTGTAAGTAGTTCACCCAAACCATGATTCCATCAGGACAAAGCCAAGTGCTGTGATAAATTTATTTCACTAAAAATGTGAGCTGGCTTAAAGAAAAATATTAAATAGTACTGGGAATATGAGGACATAGCAAAACTTTTGGGGTAGTATGTGAATGACTGAATGACTAAGATTTGGACTAGGTCAGTGATGGCGAACCTTTTGAGCTCTGTGTGTCAGCATTTTGAAAAACCCTAACTTAACTCTGGTGCCGTGTCACATATAGAAAATTTTTGATATTTGCAACCATACTAAAACAAAGACTTATATTTTTTATATTTATTTTATATATTTAAATGCCATTTAACAAAGAAAAATCAACCCAAAAAAAATGAGTTCGCATGTCATCTCTGACACGCGTGTCATAGGTTCTCCATCACTGGACTAGGTCATATGCAAACTGGCCCTGGGGTTCTGTGAAATATGCCTTTTGCTTAAAAACTTCTGCTACTCCTCCCAGCTACTCAAAGGTTTCAAGCAAACTTGATACTAAGCAGTTAATAAAACTTGCTAGCCTTAAGCAGTGGTTCCATTTTTACTAGTATAAGTGACTCGCAAACATTTTCTAGGCTTCCAGCTCACCAGTGATGACTGTAACAGTGGAATAGGCTTTTGGTCAAGAAAGCTCGCAGGAATACCATGGGCAGTTGGCCACTCTGTCTCTACAGTGACATGTAATTTTACTAAAATCCCATTCCTTTACCTAAGTATAAAATCTGTTTGTTTCATTATATACTGTATACATTTCTCCTGTTAGAAGTCAGGCCAATGACTCATCCTTACTCTTTAGCAAGAAGAGACAAAGAGAATCAGTCTAGAAACACAAAAGGATGTGCTGATTGAGCCAGTGTGCACTTTCTACAATTCATGGTTTTATACTTTCAGGCCCAGTTGGAAACATTTAGATAACACCGTTGGGCCACATTTTTCTCTGGACCTCAGAGGAGGACTACCTTGCACAGCAGGCCCAGAAGAACTTTTCTTCACCTTTCATTCTTAGTCTCCAGTTTAAATGAATTTGAGAATTCCCAGCTGTAGCCAGCAGCTATTATCTTGCTGTAGCTGGGAGGAGAGTCTGGTTCCATGGCTCCAAAAGCAGCATAAATCAGGGTTTCTGGGAGAGGGTTAAGAAAGGGTGTTCAACAGCTGCTGCCATATGAGGGGCTCATACAAAGCCATGCACATAGCCACACATGCACACATGGTTTGTCTTGAGCCCAGTTCCCTTTGCCCCTCAGGTGATGCTCTTCTCTTCCCATCCCCCTCAGGTATCCACTATCTTCTCCCCTTCACACAACCCTGAAAACCTGCTTTCAGAGAAGAAACGTTAAAACTTATCTGTTTACAGTGTATATGGTTGACAGGATATAATGGGGCTGCCCACCCAGGGGTATGAGTATTTTAACAGGGATCAAAGCTTTAAACCAAAGGAACAGAGCTCTAAAAACTGTGGAATTCCAGGCATTTGCCAGTGGGAAGGGAGTGTTTAAACTGAGGGGCAATGAGGCCTTTTTTGTGCACCTGAAATCACATCATGTAGACAGTTGCTTATATGTTAAACTGGTGCTGCTCACAGTCAACACCTCCCTAGCCACACCTCTGCACTCTATGGCACACAGCTACTTTGTCTCTCCTTCTCTTTCAGTGTATGAGTCCTTTGTGGAGCAGAGGGGAGGGGAGGCGCCAGGCACACTGATCCCAATTTTCCCAAATGTATAAGCTATGATCAGAGAATGAATTATGGTCCTTTGGGAAAGAGAGTGTTCATTCATTCATCCCAGCCAGCAGGCCAGTGCAATGTAAATGGTAACTTTGTAAGTTAAAAGACTTAAAGCCATTTTGAAAATTGCATAATAATCCCAGGCAGAATTTGGCTCCTTGTGTATGGAAAATGAATAGGCCCCGCTGAGATGTTGCATTATGAGTTGTGGGCAGATAGCCCCTCCTCAGACCAGGAACTATGATTTGCCCCCACTAAATCCGCAAAGTATACTGAGGTTCTTGTAAGTTAGAGTCCATGACTTGAAAAAAAAACACATTAAAAATTTTATTTGTGGCATCATGTTGATTACTACAAATAAAAAATTATTCTATTCTGTCTTCATTTGTATAAGGGATATTGATTTAGATTCATAACATATTTATTCATACCCCTAGTCCATTGATTTTTTTTATTGGGTAGATATACACTAAGTATACCTAACATTTTGTGTCTCTTGAATAGAATATTTGGTTTTCTATAGAAATTTAAAGGGTTTGTAATTCAGTGATTGAGAGTATGGCAGCCTTAAATCTAAAGGTTGGTGATGCCTGAGGTGTGGCTTTATGCGCCACATTCCAATTCACACATACTTTGTTTTGCTCTAATTATGGCGGACCAAACACACAGTGGTTCAGGTGTTGTAATATATTTATTTTGATGTATGGTGTGTAGAACCTCTGAGTAACTTTACTAAGTTTTTCTGGGTCTTTATGCTCTAGAGCAGCCGTGGGCAAACTACGGCCTGAGGGCCGGATCCGCCCATTTGAAATGAATAAAACTATTGAAAAAAAAGACCATACCCTTTTATGTAATGATGTTTACTTTGAATTTATATTAGTTCACACAAACACTCCATCCATGCTTTTGTTCCGGCCCTCCGGTCCAGTTTAAGAACCCATTGTGGTCCTCGAGTCAAAAAGTTTGCCCACCCCTGATCTAGGGCGTGGGTCTCCAATAAGTCAACAATCTTCACATCATCGAGGCCCTTTCCCATCCCCAGAGCTCCCTGAATTCCCAGCAGCATATGGGAGAAAATTAACAGCTACCACCACAAGGAGCAGCTCATACTTTCAACTACTTTTCTCATTCCATTTCCCAAGTCTCATTCACTGTCCTAAGGCTTAGGGAATTTCAAAAGCAGAATCTCCTGGGGGAAAAAGGCTATTCCTATTTCCATCCCTAAGTCTAGAATGATCATATGGGCTACCCATTAGAAACTGTGTCACTTTTTGGTTCATGTTTTAAGGATGAATGAGATGAAAGCATTCAGCTGATATACAATATTACATTAGGTTCAGGTGCACAACATTGTAATTAAACATTTATATACTTTATAAAATTATTACCCCAATAAGTCTAGTATCTATCTGATACCATACATAGTTATTACAATATTATTGAGTATACCCCTATGCTGTCTTTAAATAGGAACTTTGTTTTTGAGAGGCAGTATAGTTTGGGAGCTACAGCCCAAGGGAGGGAAGAGCAGTCAATACCAGATCATTCTATACACTACCAACCAGGCCCAGAATCTGCTATACCTACTGTACCAACATTGTGCAACAAATGTATGTTTATGTTTTTTGTCTCCACCACGTCTTGTAAACTTTAGATAAGCAGAGATTCATATTATTCTTCTCTGTACTTCCTGTAGTACAGTGCTACTCAAAGTACATTCTATGTACCTGTGCTACTTCATGCACTGTTTGCTACCTGTCTGTGACAAAATGGAGAATAAGCATTTAGAAACATCTATGGCAATTTGATGTTGCTGCCATATGTATGTACTTGATGAGTTGGCCCACTGTTGAATCTAATATTTGTTTTTAAATGAACTTATTTTTAAATTATATTTGTATTGATTTCAGAGAGGAAGCGAGAGGAGCAAGATAGAAACATCAATGTGAGAAAAATACCAGCATCAATCGATCTGTCATTGTCAATCGTGAATTTGGTTGTTTTTGTTGACATTCTGAAGCGAAAGAAAGCAGTGTTGTGGACAGAATGTCTGAAGACCAACTATTGGCACAATGTACCTCTGACACTTCATCTCTGACACTTGTATTATAGAGAAAGGGCGAATAGCAATATTAAAATATTTCTTCTAATTAATTCCCTTTCAATGTGCACAAATCCATGCACTGGGCCACTAGTTTAAAGATAACTTTCTAACTGAAAGATTTATCCTACAAAAATTATCCCATAGGACACTCTTCTTGGCTCACTTTTATTCAGGCAGTATTCTGGAGACTAAATATGGTTTATGTGAGATTTGGCATCTCAGTAGGTCTTGGTATAAATTACAAAACAGAGATTGAACCCCATAACCTTCGTATTTTATTTTGTCAATTATTTCCCCCTAATTTATATCATGTTTTCTGTGGTAAATGAAAGAAATGCTAGACTGTGTACCAAAACATATTTTCTTAGAGCAAGATGATAAGATCCAGAGGGAAGTACTGCTTCCTTGGAATGCTTTCATCTCATTCATCCTTACAACATGGCAGAAGCATAGCAAGTCTCCCCTGCCATAAATAAAGTTCATGTCATTGCTCAGAAGATTTAAGCTCTGTGGGATGTCTCCAGTCCTCCTCTAACTCCTGTTAAACTTATGGTTAATACCATATGGTTTGTTAGCAACTTTTTGTTTGGTATTATTCTGAAATTGTTCCATGTGGGAGTATCCTGTCTTCCCAAAGAGATTATAATTGAAAGAGCAAGGGGCCAGCAGTCAAATGAACTGGTTTCTAGTCCTTGTTCTGCCACTCTGAGCATTGTAACACTGGATCAGTAATTTAACATTTCTAAACCACAGCCTCCTTAACTATAAATTGAGGAATTGAGGACAGTGGACTACATGATCTCTAAGGTTCCTTCTACCTCTGGTAGTCTGTGTTTCTATGACTGTGAACTCCTTGAAAGAAGGTATCTTATACCCCTGCACCCAGCATCCAGAACAGCACCTAGAACGTAGCAGGCCTCCAATATTTACTTGTTGAATGAATGACTGAATGCATCCCTCACAACACAGACCCCAGCAATGACTCCACAGGAGATTTTCAACAAATATCTGTTGGTTCATCAGTGCTCTTCTTAATCTGAGTACTGTGTACAACATTTAAAATCTAAGTTTTCGCCTAACAAGCAGCACAGTAAGCAAGATTGCAAGAGTAGAGATATAAACAGATACATTTCTATCATACTTGCTTTATCTCTAGAAATCTAAATCAGAGATTTTTAGAAGTGTCATTAAAGTTTTAAATAACCAAGGCTTTAAAGTTGGCTCTTTAACATTGTAAAGTACTAAAAATAAGAAACTATGTTTCTCTAAATCTCACTATGTGAGGGTCTAAGAGATTATTATATTGTTTGGAAAGTATGGTATTAAACTTTCAGGAGTGTTTATTATTAATTTTCCACATTGAAAAACCTGTGTCACTTCTTTCTATGGAAATCTTTCTGAAATGTATTGCATATTTCCCTGCCTTAGTAAACAAAGTGCATGAGATCTAATCTAACTTATTCTTGATGCTCTGTTTTATTATATACAATTTTTATACTATGGTAGAATATACGGAAATGGTGAGACATTAAACTGAATCTGTACTGGGCCACTATACATCATGAAATTTACTTTCTTTAAGGCAAGAATAACAAAAATTGCCTGTAATGATTTCTACTTGCTCTTTAGCATATTACATAGAATATATAGATCCATACCCTCCTGCATTAGTCTACTTTTTACAAATTGTTATTCTGAAATCAAAAGCTAAAGTAGCCTTCCTAGGATGTTTTTTTGGTTTCAGCTAGTAACTTCATCCTCTGAGTCAATTTTAACCATCTTTTCAGTTTACTTGCTTTAACTTATGTTGCAACACAGTAATCACCAGAGACCACATGGTGTGGTGGAATGCACATAGTTTCCGGAGCCTGTTAGTCCTAAGTCTAAATTCCAGCTCTATTATTTACTAGCTAGGTGACCTTGGGCAAGCCCCCCTTACATGGCTGAGCCTTCACTTTAAAAATAAGGATAAAAATTTAACCTTAGGCCCTAGCTGGTTTGGCTCAATGGATAGAGCGTCAGCCTGTGGACTGAAAGGTTCTGGGTTTGATTCATGTCAAGGGCACATGCCTGGGTTGCAGTCTCGATACCCTGTGTGGGGTGTGCAGGAGGCAGCCAGTCAGTGATTCTCTATCTCTCTCCCCCTATCCCTTCCTCTCTGAAATCAATAAAAAATATATGTATATTTTTAAATTTAACCTTAGTTAATGAGTGGATAGATGGATCCATGTGATAATACTAGTACAATGCTAATTGTAGACTATAGGTAGCCAGAATACTTGTGTCTGCTGTAATATTCTTTCATCTTCCATGTATGCTAGAAAAAATATAATTGTGCAACGTCTTTGAGAGGACTGGAGATAATACAGGCAAAGTGTCTGGCACATTGTAGGTATTTACATTATCCTATAAACATTAAGGTTATTATTTTAAAGACCGTCAAAACCAGGTTTTTTGTTTGTTTTAATAACCATTTCTTTACTTATTTTTAAGTACTGATATAGTAATGAGGGCAAAATTCTTGCCCTCATGCTCCTTATTCAGGTTTGTTTTTAACCACCAGCCTGATCAGGCATAACTGAAATTTTGTGTTTTTAGTTGTGAATTCATTGCCAGATTTGTCACAATGCCAGCTTCTAGGAGTGCCAGATTGTCAAGGTTTTATAGGATTCATGTATTTGAAGTGGAGATACGACCTGAGAGTGTCCCCTGTAACTTCACAATCTTGGCTACAGCTCAGTCCTCCTTCAGCCTACCTTAAAATAGGTCCACGTAGAGGTTATAAGACCTAAGCTGTGTTCATTGATAGCCGAGGTCCAGCAAGAGACTGCCACAGGCCCAGGAATTCTCAGACATCGATTTGCCTTTCCATTTCCCAGGACTTAACCTCTGTCATTTGGCCTCCCCAATTACAATTACATTTCCAGACCCCCTTTTTTGGCCTTACCCCCAATTCCCAGCCTTAGTAATGGCTCGTATTTCCTGAATGTAACTACAGGAGCTCAAATTCACTTCTGAAAAAAAGTTTTTAAATTTGAGCCTGCAGCCAGATCTACGCTAGTCTTCAACTTCACAGTCATATTCACATACACTCACACCATTTTTAATTTACTCCTGTAAATGCTGTATTTACTTTTCCTTTTTCTGCTTAATACTAAACAATGAACTGATTCTCCTTCAGAGGAAAAAGGCCAATGATTTCTTGACAACTGGAAAAATGCCAGTTTCTTGGCTGTTAGTCTATATGTAGAGGGAAAACCTTTATCCAACATATGGAAGTGAAAGTTCCTCTTTTTCTGTGCAACTGCTCTTATGGCAAAAGGTCATTTAATCACATGCAAGCAGCCAGACAAGATGATAATATAAAGCAGGATTCTGTGTGCTTTTAAACCATCTGAGGTTTATCAAGCGCCCCTACACCATTCAAGGATGGGAAATCCTGAGACCGTTAAAGAGAAAAATCAAAGAATGAATGATATTGTTCTTTTGCATATTTTCACAGGTATGGTTTAGTTCTTGACTCTAAAATGAGAAGATCAGCATAGTATCTTTCTATGAGCTATTGTGTTCACACCTGAAGCAGCCATAGTTCTAAAATCCAGGGAGAAGGTTTCTCTTTTTCACTTTAGTTTTACTGCAAACTAAACTAGTAATATTACTGATAAATGTTAACATATTCACAGTGTCACTGATATTTTAAAAACTGTAACTGCCAAGTTTCCTTATCCCTATACAAATATTATTATGGATTCTAAGGCAATATATTCATTTTTGCCATTTTTCTTAAAAAATTGATCTTTTGGGGTCTTCATTTTTGTTATTTTTAATTTTATTTTTCAGTTACAGTTCACATTCATCATTATTTTTGTTAGTTTGAGGTGTACAACATAAACTTTAGAAAGTATATGAAGCTCCCCAAGATTTCAGATACCCATCTAGTACCATACATAGTAATTACAATATTATTGACTATATTCCCTGTGCTGTACTTCAAATCTCCATAACTATTTTCTAACTACCAATTTGTACTTCTTAATCCCTTCACCTTTTCCACCCAGCTCTCAACATCCCTCCCCTCTGGTAACCATCAGTCTTTTCTCTGCAACTATGAGTCTGTTTCTATTTTTGTTCATTTACTTTGTTATTTAGATTCCACATGTAAGTGAAATCATATGGTATTTGTCTTTCTCTGACTTATTTTACTTAGCATAATACTCTTTAGCTCCATCCATGCTGTCACAAGTGGGAAGATTTCATTCTTTTTATGGTCAAGTAATATTCCATTGTGTATTTGTACCACCACTTTTTTGTTGTTAATCCTCACCCAAGGATATTTTTTCTATTGCTTTTTAGAGAGAGTGGAAGTGTGTGGGAGAAACAGAGAGAAACATCAATGTGAGAGACACATCAACTGGTTGCCTCCTGCACACTCCTC